>NC_057803.1:628775405-629139732 GCF_018294505.1 Triticum aestivum
GGGACCCCAAACATCTGAATGAATTAATTCAAGAGGTATGATACGTCTCCAACGTATCTATAATTATTGATTGTTCCATGATATTATATTGTCTGTTTTGGATGTTTAATGGGCTTTAATATACATTTCTATATTATTTTTCGGACTAACTTACTAACCAAAGGCCCAGTGCAAATTGATGTTTTTCCTATTTCAGTGTTTCGCAGAAAAGGAATATCGAAGGGAATCCAAACTGAATGAAACCTTTGGGAGAGTTATTTTTGGAACAAACGCAATCCAGGAGACCTGGAGTGGACGTCAAGGAAGCATCAAGGAGGCCACGAGGCAGGGAGGTGCGCCCCCCATCCTCGTGGGCCCTTCGTGGCTCCCCTGACCGACTTCTTTCGCCTATATATACCCATATACCCCCAAAAACATCCAAGAGCACCACGAAACCCTATTTCCACCGCCGCAACCTTCTGTACCCAAGAGCATCTTGGGGCCTTTCTGGAGCTCCGCCGGAGGTGGAATCGATCACGGAGGGCTTCTACATCAACACCATAGCCTCTCTGATAATGTGTGAATAGTTTACCACAGACCTTCGGGTCCATAGTTTTCAGCTAGATGGCTTCTTCTCTCTCGTTGGATCTCAATACAAAATCTCCTCGATCTTCTTGGAGATCTATTCAATGTAATTCTTTTTGTGGTGTGTTTGTCAGGATCCGATGAATTGTGGGTTTATGATCAAGATTATCTATGAACAATATTTGATTCTTCTCTGAATTCTTTTATGTATGATTTGTTATCTTTGCAAGTCTCTTCGAATTATCGGTTTGGTTTGGCCTACTAGATTGGTCTTTCTTGCAATGGGAGAAGTGCTTAGCTTTGGGTTCAATCTTGCGGTGTCCTTTCCCAGTGACAGCAGGGGTGTGACGCCCCCGATTCAATTGTACACTAATCATGCATGCAAACGTGTACGATCAAGATCAGGGACTCACGGGAAGATATCACAACACAACTCTAAAAACATAAATAAGTCATACAAGCATCATAATACAAGCCAGGGCCTCGAGGGCTCGAATACAAGTGCTCGATCATAGACGAGTCAGCGGAAGCAACAATATCTGAGTACAGACATAAGTTAAACAAGTTTGCCTTAAGAAGGCTAGCAAAAACTGGGATACAGATCGAAAGAGGCGTAGGCCACCTGCCTGGGATCCTCCAAACTACTCTTGGTCGTCGTCAGCGGGCAGCACGTAGTAGTAGGCACCTCCGGTGTAGTAGGGGTCGTCGTCGACGGTGGCGTCTGACTCCTGGACTCCAGCATCTGGTTGCGACAACCAGAAAGAAAGGAAAGGGAAAAAAAGGGGGAGAAAGCAACCGTGAGTACTCATCCAAAGTACTCGCAAGCAAGGAACTACACTACATATGCATGGGTATATGTGTAAGGAGGCCATATCGGTGGACTGAACTGCAGAATGCCAGAATAAGAGGGGGGATAGCTAATCATGTCGAAGACTACGCTTCTGGCAGCCTCCGTCTTGCAGCATATAGAAGAGAGTAGATTGAAGTCCTCCAAGTAGCATCTTCAAGTAGCATCTCCAAGTAGCATCTCCAAGTATCATCTCCAAGTAGCATCTCCAAGTACCATCTCCAAGTAGCATCTCCAAGCAGCATCGCATAGCATAAACCTACCCGGCGATCCTCTCCTCGTCGCCCTGTAGAAAAGCGATCACCGGGTTGTCTGTGGAACTTGGAAGGGTGTGTTTTATTAAGTATCCGGTTCTAGTTGTCATAAGGTCAAGGTACAACTCCAAGTCGTCCTGTTACCGAAGATCACGGCTATTCGAATAGATTAACTTCCCTGCAGGGGTGCACCAACTTACCCAGCACACTTGATCCCATTTGGCCGGACACACTTTCCTGGGTCATGCCCGGCCGCGGAAGATCAACACGTCGCAGCCCCACCTAGGCTCAACGGAGAGGCCAGCACACCGGTCTAAACCTAAGCGCGTAGGGGTCTGGGCCCATCGCCCTGAGCACACCTGCACGTTGCGTACGCGGCCGGTGAGCAGACCTAGCAACCTCCATTACAAAGGAAGTTGCGTTAACGCAGTCCAACCCGGCGCGCGCCGCTCAGTTGCTGACGTCACGAAGTGCTTCGGCTGATACCACGACGTTGGGATACCCATAACTACTCCCGCGTAGATGGTTAGTGCGTATAGGCTCGTAGCCAACTCAGATCAAATACCAAGATCTCGTTAAGCGTGTTAAATATCCGCGAACGCCGAACAGGGCCAGGCCCACCTGTCTCCTAGGTGGTCTCAACCTGCCCTGTCGCTCCGCCACAAAGATCCACACAGAGGGCCGTTGGGACAAAGGTCCTTTCAGCCCCCTCGCGGGTACTCTTCGAGCTGACCCGACTTTAGTCACCATCTGAATAGTATGTATGTATGTATAGTATATACCCGTGATCCCCTCCCACGTGATCACGGCCCGATAGTATAGCAAGGTAGACTGACAAGAATGTAGGGCCAATGATAAACTAGCATCCTATACTAAGCATTTAGGATTGCAGGTAAGGTATCAATAGATGTAGCAACAATGTCAGGCTATGCATCAGAATAGGATCAACGGAAAGCAGTAACATGCTACACTACTCTAATGCAAGCAGTATAGAGGAGAATAGGCGATATCTGGTGATCAAGGGGGGGGGCTTGCCTGGTTGCTCTGGCAAGAAGGAGGGGTCGTCAACTCCGTAGTCGAACTGGGCAGCAGCAGCGTCGGTCTCGTAGTCTACCAGAGAGAAGAGGGGGAAGAAACAATGAATACAATGCAAACAAATGCATATCGATGCACGACATGACAAGTAACGATGCTAGGTGTGCCCATTCGCGGTAGTAGGTGATAACGACGAAGGGGGGAAACATCCGGGAAAGTATTCCTGGTGTTTCGCGTTTTTGGGCAAAGGAGCCGGAGGGGGAAAGTTGCGAGTTCGATAGGTTAGGGGTGTGTGGCGGACGAACGGACTGCGTATCCGGAATCTTCTCGTCGTTCTGAGCAACTTTCATGTAGAAAGTATTTTCATCCGAGTTACGGATTAAAAGATATGATTTTCTAAAGATTTAAATCATTTTCTGATTTTAATTAGTTATTTAATTCCAACATTATCCAAAACAGTGAATGATGACGTCAGCATGACATCAGACTGGTCAGTTGACCAGTCAAACCAGACAGGTGGGTCCAGTGGGACCCACATGTCATTGTTAGGGACATTAACAGACTTCTAAAACTAACTAAATGGGTTAATTAGTGTGTGGGTCCTAGCAGTCAGTGAGAGATTAATGTTTTAATTAACTAATTTAATTAATTAGCAGTTTATCTATTTGTTTTTATTTTTATCTATGGCATGGGGCCCGCATGTCAGTGCCACTGGGCTGCCCAATCGTCACGTTGACCCAGTCAACAGGTCAACAGGGGGGCCCTGGGCCCACCAGTCAGTGGCCCAGGTGGTGCCACGTGGGTGCCAGGTCGGCACCCGCCGGAGACGCGCCGGAGCTAACTCCGGCGACCAAAACAATGTCGGCCCCTCGCCGGAGTTGGCCGGGACCGTGCTACAGGGCTCGGTTTCGAGCGCGCGTGGGTGCGTTCGAACGGTCACTCGACCGCGCGTCGAGTGGTGGTGGTGGCATCGCCGGACCTGGCCGGAAACGTCACTGGCGACGAGGTCTGCGGCGTTGCGTTCGGGCGCTCATCAGGGATGGCGCTAAGAGGCACGAGAGGGGGCGTGCACGTGCGCGTTGAGTCGGGCGTTTGACGCCGCGTCCATCTATGGTGGCGGCGCGGCCCGTAACGGGCTAGGATGACGAAGGCGAGAGGCCAAGCGGACGCCGGTTTTCGGCCGCGGTCGGAAACGAGGCTAGAGGGCACGGGAAGGCACGGGCTCGAGCTCGTTGGGCTCATGGGATCATGAGGAGCTCGATGCCGCGCCCAGGTGAGCGCGACGGGGGCCATGGCCACGGCGGCGAGGCGATCCGCGGCGACGGGCTCATGGCAACGGCGACCAGGGAGCTACAGCGCGCGAAGAGGCTAATGACGGGGAACAGGAGACGGAGAAGCTCACCGCGCGGCTCACACGTAGGCCCGTGATGGTTTAGGAGCTGAAGAACATCGTCGGGGAAGAAGGGGATCGCCGGCGGTCGTCGAGGAAGAAGACGAGGCCGGGGCAGCGTTCGTGGGCGTCCTGCGTCCTGCGTCTTGACGTGGAGACGTAGCCGAGGGAGGCGGAGCGAGCGGACGCGTCGGAAGGGCTTGGAGGTCGCGGCGCCGCGAGTACTACGGCGGTGAGGCCATGGCGGTGCTCGGTTGCAGTGGGGAACGAGCGGGAGATGGATTTGGAGGGGAGAGGGAGAGGCGCAGGAGCCGAGGCGAGTGTGGGGGCGAGTGGGGAGGGGAAACCGAGGGGGCGCGGCGTGGCGACCTTATCCCCTTGTCTCGTCGCTGGCGAGGGGGGGTTCGGCTGGGACGTGCCCTGTTCCGACCCGGGTCGGGGGAACAGGGGAAGGGGACGCGGTGCGGGAGCTGGGCCGGCTGGGCCGGCCAGGCTGGCTGCGGGCCAGGGGGTTGGGCGGTGGCCGTGCGGGTGGGTTGGGCTGCCTAGTCCAGGGGGCTTCCCCCCCTTTTTTTGTTTTTTTGTAATTTCTTTCTTTTATTTATTTTCCCTTTCAGTTTTATTTAGCTTTAGGGCATTTAGGAATTTTATAAAATGGTGTTTGCTTCACCATAATTACCAGTGCAATATTTGGCAAACCCCGAACATTTTCGCTTTGACTTTTGAAAACTTAGGGTGTTTGTCACTAATTCATATTTTGAATTAGCAATGATTTTGAACTACCACTTGGTTAGCAACAGTAACACTGATGACATGGCATCATTAGAAGAGTTTTACTGTAGCCTAATTATCCGGGCGTTACAAATCTCCTCCACTACAAGAAATCTCGTCCCGAGATTTAGGAGGTAGAAGGAAACAGTGCGGGGTATTCATCACGCAGGCGATCCTCTTGTTCCCAAGTGGCTTCATCTTCAGAATGGTGCGACCACTGAACTTTGAGGAACTTGATCGCCTTCTGGCGTGTGCGGCGTTCAGCTTGGTCGAGAATGCGGACCGGATGCTCTTTATAGGAGAGGTCCTGTTGCAATTCGAGCACTTCATGATCCACTGCTCGGATTGGGTCCTTGAAGCAGCGACGGAGCTGCGACACGTGGAACACATCGTGAACCTGACAAAGGTTCGACGGAAGCTCCAGTTGATATGCCACTTTTCCACGCCTTTCCAGAATAGTGAATGGGCCAATATAGCGAGGAGCTAGCTTGCCCTTGATCCCGAAGCGGTGAGCACCCTTCATTGGTGTAACGCGAAGATAGGCCTTTTCGCCAGGTTGATAGACCATGTCTTTATGATGACGGTCATAATTACTCTTTTGACGTGACTGAGCAGTCTTGAGATTCTCGCGAATAATGCGGACTTGTTCTTCGGCATGTTGGATAATATCCGGACCGAAGAGTGGACGTTCCCCAGTTTCTGACCAGTTCAGAGGGGTTCGGCACTTTCGTCCATATAACACTTCGAAGGGGGCCATCTTCAGACTAGCTTGATAGCTATTATTATAAGAGAACTCAGCATACGGGAGAGATTCCTCCCATTTCTTGCCGAAGGAAATAACACAAGCTCGAAGCATGTCTTCGAGAACTTGGTTGACGCGTTCAACTTGCCCTTGTGACTGAGGATGAAAAGCAGTGCTGAAAGACAGATGAGTGCCCATAGCTTCTTGGAAACTTGCCCAGAATCTTGAAGTGAATAAACTGCCATGGTCTGAACTGATAACCAGTGGAATACCGTGAAGCGAAACAATTCTGGACATGTAGAGAGTTGCAAGCTGACTAGCAGTGATCGTTTCTTTGACCGCCAGAAAATGTGCAACCTTAGAAAGTCGGTCAATGACGACAAGAATAGGATCATTACCCTTTTGCGATTTGGGAAATCCAGTAACGAAGTCCATCTCGACATGGTCCCATTTCCATTCAGGAATAGATATAGGTTGCAGAGTTCCAGCAGGCCTTTGATGTTCTGCTTTGATACGACGGCAAACGTCACATTCAGCAACATAACAAGCAATGTCTTGCTTCATGTTAGACCACCAGAATCTCTGGCGGATGTCTTGGTACATCTTTGTACTACCAGGATGGATACATAGAGGCGTATCATGTGCTTCTTTCATAACCTCCTGAGTCATATTCAGGTTTTCCTTCTTACACGGCACCACTAGGCGGTCTTGGAAGTACAAGGCACCATCATCAGCAATAGTGAAGAATGATGGTTTTCCTTCTTTGAGGTCGCGCTTAATCTTGTGGACTTCAGAGTCATATCCCTGTAATGTCTTGATGGAGCTCATGAGATCGGGTTCGACAGCCAGGGTATAGAGGGAACCCTGGGAAACAACACGGAGATTCATCTTGCGGCTCTCAGGAGGAGGGGGAGTGAGAGCACCAGGAGGAACAATATGGAGGTTCAGCTTCCTGAATTCCTCAACAAGTGAGGGCTGAACTTTGTGAACCTGGAGGTGGTTGCAGTAAGACTTGTGGCTCAAGGCATCAGCCATTACATTAGCCTTGCCTGGTGTATAGGAAATACCCAAGTCAAAGTCTGCAACAATCTCCATCCATCTCTGCTGACGGAGGTTCAGGTCTGGCTGAGTAAACAGATACTTCAGACTTTGATGGTTGGTGAAGATCTCGCAACGATTACCGAGAAGGTAATGTCGCCACTGTTTCAGTGAATGGATAACAGCAGCAAGCTCGAGGTCGTGAACTGGGTAGTTCTCTTCATGAGGGCGCAATTGTCGAGAGGCATAGGCAATCACTTTGCGCTCTTGCATTAGGACACAGCCTAATCCTTGACGGGAAGCGTCGCAGTAAATGACGAAGTCCTTCTTAGTATCAGGTGGAGCTAGTACTGGGGCAGAAGTCAACTTGTCTTTGAGTGCCTGAAAGCTTTCCTGACATTTGTCTGTCCAGTGGAACTTGACGCCCTTATGCAATAGGTTAGTCAGGGGCCTGGCGATCCTGGAGAAGTTCTCGACGAATCGACGGCAATAGCTGGCGAGACCGAGAAAACTTCTGACTTGCTTAACGTTCTTCGGAGGAGTCCAATCAAGAATAGACTGGACTCGTTCAGGGTTGACGGCAATACCATCCTTAGAGATGACATGCCCGAGATAGGTTACTTCGGGAAGCCAGAATTCACATTTGGAGAACTTGGCGTATAGTTGATGCTCTCGTAGCTTTTCCAGCACAAGACGAAGATGTTCAGCATGTTCCTCTTCGTTCTTGGAAAATACCAGAATGTCATCCAGATAAACCACGACGAACTTGTCGAGGTAATCCATGAATATATAGTTCATCAGGCAAGAGAAGGTGGCTGGAGCATTGGTTAAGCCGAAAGACATGACGGTGTACTCGTAAGAACCATATCGAGTCACAAAGGCAGTCTTTGGGATATCCTTTTCACGAACACGGATCTGGTGGTAACCCAACCTCAAGTCGAGTTTGGAGAACACTGACGAACCAGCCAGTTGATCATACAGATCATTGATCCGAGGAAGAGGATACTTATTCTGAATGGTAGCTTGGTTTATAGGACGGTAGTCTTGGACTAATCGGTTTGTCCCATCTTTCTTCTTGACAAAGAGAGAAGGCGCTCCCCAAGGAGAGAAACTTGGGCAAATGAAACCACTGCGAAGAGACTTATCGATTTCCTCCTTAAGCTCAAGGAGTTCATGCGGCGGCATCTTGTAGGGTCGCTTGGCTATAGGAGTGGTGCCTGGTTTCAAGTCGATGACAAATTTGACAACTCTAGCAGGGGGAATCCCTGGGAGTTCTTCAGGAAAGACATCTAGGAATTCACGCACGACGGGAATGTTTTCAATGCCCTTGAGTGGTGCAGCGTTCAATGCGTTTAAGGCATAAAGCCTGGCCTCGGCATTCTGAACCAGATGAGCATCGTAGCTAATTATTTCATTAGAAGGGTGTAGCAGATGGACGGTCTTAGTGGCGCAAACGATACAAGCAGTATGCTCCTTTAACCAATCCATTCCCAGAATGAGGTCAATGTTAGACGACTTCAGGATAATGGGCGAGGCGCGAAATTCCAACCCTTCGATTTCCACAGGGACGTCGATGCCAACCATGGAGGTCTGACATTGTCCCGCGGGGGTTTTTACCACTACCGAAGTGTTCATCTGCCCACATCTAACATCGTGCTTGTATGCAAAATCTTCTTACATGAATGAATGCGATGCACCTGTATCAAATAAAACGGATGCTGGTATTGAATTTACGAGGAGTGTACCCATCACAGTAGCAGGCTGGTCTTGGGCTTCGTTCAAATCAATGTGGTTGGCATGAACACGACCATAAGACTTGGCATGATTGTTGCGGGGCGGGTTGTTTCCACGGCCAGCTGCTGGATGGGCCAGTTGATTCTGTTTCTGATTCTGATAGCAGTTCCTGGCAAGGTGACCTGGTTGACCACACTTGTAGCACAGACCATTATTGGGAGTGGGAACAGGTGCTCCGGGTGGTGGAGCTGGAAGTCTTGGCTGCCTAGTTGGAGCAGTAGGCAGACGAGGTGCAGCATAAGACTGCCTTGGGGCAGGTGCACTTGGACGGTACATGCTGTTCGGGATCCCTATCTTACGCTTCTGCGAGGGCGGGCCCGAAGATGAGCCTGAGTCACGGTTGCGCCTTTGAGAGCTTTGGTGTTCCTGCAGACCAATCTCGACATTGATGGCCTTATTCACCAAGGTGGCGAAATCGGCAAAATCATGCACCAGAAGTGCGAGCTTGATGTCAGTTTGAAGGCCGTCACGGAACTTCTCCTGTCTACGTGCATCAGTTGCAATGTCTTCTTCGGCATAGCGGGATAAGTCCAGAAATTCCCGCTGATAAGCTTCCACAGTTTTGTTGCCCTGGGTGAGGTTGCGGAACTCACGCTTCTTCCTGTCCATGATTCCTTGAGGGATGAAGCGGGCACGGAAAGCAGCCTGGAAGTCTGGCCAGGTGATGATTGTTCCAACTGGCAGAGTACGCCTGTGGCTGTCCCACCATTGAGCTGCGGGTCCCTTCAGGAAGAAGGAAGCAAAAGTGACATAGCTGGCAGGGGCTACATCAGCAGACTCCATCTCATAGGTGATGTCACGGAGCCAGTCATCAGCATCCAGCGGCTGGGTTGAGCTGCGGTACACACTTGGGTTGAGGCGTATGAAATCCTGCAGAGTTGTTATGTTTGGATGCTAGTTCATATTGGGGCGAGGAAACTGAGCCATCATGTTTTCCATGAACTAGTGATTCATCTCAAGCTGTTGGATCATACCAGCCATGTACTCAGGCGGTGGTGGGAAGTTGCCACCACGACCACGACCAGCTGGTCTAACCATCCTGCTAGTATATAACAGGGGTAGTTCAGTATTGAGAAATTTGCATAGACAAGAATCATTCATGATGAAACATGCATAATGAAAGGAGCACGACAGATACCACATAGATAGTCGGCATAGCTTACAAAAGGGGTCGGACATAGAGCTCAGTACACAGAGTTCAGTACATAGACTAAGTCATTATAGGCGGCACGCAGGCTCGCGAATGCATCTAATACTAATGAGCAAGACTACATCAGTCCCAGGAGGTACTGTGAAGGTAGCTGTAACCTGACAACTAGTAGTGAGGCAACGGATAGTCCTCCATGTCAGTGGCCTGGGGGCCGCGGATACTCTGGTGTAGAACCCGTCGCTCAGGTGGCAGAAGAGGACCAAGTGCGGGAGAGTAGCCTCCCACCTCTGGCCATCCGACACCGTGGGGCATCACGGTCCTGGCTGGGTAGATCGCAAAACGCGGCAGCTGTCCAGACCGGACAAAGGGGTGCAACAACGTCAGAGCCCTGTAAAGGTGCTGACAAGTGGTGTACAACTCATGGCGAAGAGCTCTGTTAGCTCGGTCCAGCCCATCAGCATGCAGAACCAGACGCTGATGGTGGAAGGGCTCTCGGGTGACGGTGGAGTAGGCGGCAGTGTAGTATCCCTCCGCACCAACGTCAGATGCGATAGGAATGTGCCTGAAAGGGGAAGTGTCCAATGCCTGATACTCTCCACGAAGACGTGTTAGAGCAGCATGATCAGCATCGTGGACTGCCATATCGATAGTCACCCCAACACCATGTGCGGTGTGTAGCACAGTAGTGGAGTCATACTCCCGAGAGTAGAGGTGGACGATGGCTCGGTACTGCTCCTGGTTAAAGTCCTGGTACTCCTCAAAGACGGTGTACTCAGGGTGCCAGCGATAACCCAGATAGGTCATCATCTCAGCTAGCACGGCAGGTGATCCTGAGGCACCAATGGCCGTCATGTGGCGGACGACCTGCCTCGTGGGTTCCATCTGAAAACAAAGATGTTTTAAGGGAGTCAATGACAGTGTGGAAATCATCCAAAATACTATTCCAAAGAATACTATGGCTTTATCCAACTTTGGGGTGAATGGGGTCGCGGGATCTTAGTGGTAGTTAGTAAATTCGTTTAACCCGAGTAGAAAAGAATTCAGAGTCCCAGAGTAAAGGTCGAGGAGTAAAAGATCCTAGTACCACACAATGGCGACGTGGGCCCGTAAGGCTCACAGCCAAGTTAGTAAAAGTTTTTGCAATGTCTAGACTCGACTTCGGCCAAGGAGTGTGGAAGGGGGATTCCTACAGGCAGTCGGCTCTGATACCAACTTGTGACGCTCCCGATTCAATCGTACACTAATCATGCACGCAAACATGTACGATCAAGATCAGGGACTCACGGGAAGATATCACAACACAACTCTAAAAACATAAATAAGTCATACAAGCATCATAATACAAGCCAGGGGCCTCGAGGGCTCGAATACAAGTGCTCGATCATAGACGAGTCAGCGGAAGCAACAATATCTGAGTACAGACATAAGTTAAACAAGTTTGCCTTAAGAAGGCTAGCACAAACTGGGATACAGATCGAAAGAGGCGCAGGCCTCCTGCCTGGGATCCTCCAAACTACTCCTGGTCGTCGTCAGCGGGCAGCACGTAGTAGTAGGCACCTCCGGTGTAGTAGGGGTCGTCGTCGACGGTGGCGTCTGACTCCTGGACTCCAGCATCTGGTTGCGACAACCAGAAAGAAAGGAAAGGGAAAAAAAGGGGGAGAAAGCAACCGTGAGTACTCATCCAAAGTACTCGCAAGCAAGGAACTACACTACATATGCATGGGTATATGTGTAAGGAGGCCATATCGGTGGACTGAACTGCAGAATGCCAGAATAAGAGGGGGGATAGCTAATCCTGTCGAAGACTATGCTTCTGGAAGCCTCCGTCTTGCAGCATATAGAAGAGAGTAGATTGAAGTCCTCCAAGTAGCATCTTCAAGTAGCATCTCCAAGTAGCATCTCCAAGTATCATCTCCAAGTAGCATCTCCAAGTACCATCTCCAAGTAGCATCTCCAAGCAGCATCGCATAGCATAAACCTACCCGGCGATCCTCTCCTCGTCGCCCTGTAGAAAAGCGATCACCGGGTTGTCTGTTGAACTTGGAAGGGTGTGTTTTATTAAGTATCCGGTTCTAGTTGTCATAAGGTCAAGGTACAACTCCAAGTCGTCCTGTTACCGAAGATCACGGCTATTCGAATAGATTAACTTCCCTGCAGGGGTGCACCAACTTACCCAGCACACTTGATCCCATTTGGCCGGACACACTTTCCTGGGTCATGCCCAGCCGCGGAAGATCAACACGTCGCAGCCCCACCTAGGCTCAACGGAGAGGCTAGCACGCCGGTCTAAACCTAAGCGCGTAGGGGTCTGGGCCCATCGCCCTGAGCACACCTGCACGTTGCGTACGCGGCCGGTGAGCAGACCTAGCAACCTCCATTACAAAGGAAGTTGCGTTAACGCAGTCCAACCCGGCGCGCGCCGCTTAGTTGCTGACATCACGAAGTGCTTCGGCTGATACCACGACGTCGGGATACCCATAACTACTCCCGCGTAGATGGTTAGTGCGTATAGGCTCGTAGCCAACTCAGATCAAATACCAAGATCTCG
The DNA here is from genome assembly GCF_018294505.1 of Triticum aestivum. Taxonomy (NCBI): domain Eukaryota; kingdom Viridiplantae; phylum Streptophyta; class Magnoliopsida; order Poales; family Poaceae; genus Triticum; species Triticum aestivum. Next base: position 628,787,539 of record NC_057803.1, read on the forward strand.
TTAAGCGTGTTAAATATCCGCGAACGCCGAACAGGGCCAGGCCCACCTGTCTCCTAGGTGGTCTCAACCTGCCCTGTCGCTCCGCCACAAAGATCCACACAGAGGGCCGTCGGGACAAAGGTCCTTCCAGCCCCCAATCCGTGAATCACTCGCGGGTACTCTTCAAGCTGACCCGACTTTAGTCACCATCTGAATAGTATGTATGTATGTATAGTATATACCCGTGATCACCTCCCACGTCATCACGGCCCGATAGTATAGCAAGGCAGACTGACAAGAATGTAGGGCCAATGATAAACTAGCATCCTATACTAAGCATTTAGGATTGCAGGTAAGGTATCAACAGATGTAGCAACAATGTCAGGCTATGCATCAGAATAGGATCAACGGAAAGCAGTAACATGCTACACTACTCTAATGCAAGCAGTATAGAGGAGAATAGGCGACATCTGGTGATCAAGGGGGGGGGGCTTGCCTGGTTGCTCTGGCAAGAAGGAGGGGTCGTCAACTCCGTAGTCGAACTGGGCAGCACCAGCGTCGGTCTCGTAGTCTACCGGAGAGAAGAGGGGGAAGAAACAATGAATACAATGCAAACAAATGCATATCGATGCACGACATGACAAGTAACGATGCTAGGTGTGCCCATTTGCGGTAGTAGGTGATAACGACGAAGGGGGGAAACATCCGGGAAAGTATTCCTGGTGTTTCGCGTTTTCGGGCAGAGGAGCCGGAGGGGGAAAGTTGCGAGTTCGATAGGTTAGGGGTGTGTGGCGGACGAATGGACTGCGTATCCAGAATTGTCTCGTCGTTCTGAGCAACTTTCATGTAGAAAGTATTTTCATCCGAGTTACGGATTAAAAGATATGATTTTCTAAAGATTTAAATCATTTTCTCATTTTAATTAGTTATTTAATTCCAACATTATCCAAAACAGTGAATGATGACGTCAGCATGACATCAGAGTGATGTCAGCAGGTCAACTGGTCAGTTGACCAGTCAAACCAGACAGGTGGGTCCAGTGGGACCCACATGTCATTGTCAGGGACATTAACAGACTTCTAAAACTAACTAAATGGGTTAATTAGTGTGTGGGTCCTAGCAGTCAGTGAGAGATTAATGTTTTAATTAACTAATTTAATTAATTAGCAGTTTATCTATTTGTTTTTATTTTTATTTATGGCATGGGGCCCGCATGTCAGTGCCACTGGGCTGCCCAGTCAGCACGTTGACCCAGTCAACAGGTCAACAGGGGGGCCCTGGGCCCACCAGTCAGTGGCCCAGGTGGTGCCACGTGGGTGCCAGGTCGGCACCCGCCGGAGACGCGCCGAAGCTAACTCCGGCGACCAAAACAATGTCGGCCCCTCGCCGGAGTTGGCCGGGACCGTGCTACAGGGCTCGGTTTCGAGCGCGCGTGGGTGCGTTCGAACGGTCACTCGACCGCGCGTCGAGTGGTGGTGGTGGCATCGCCGGACCTGGCCGGAAACGTCACTGGCGACGAGGTCTGCGGCGTTGCGTTCGGGCGCTCATCAGGGATGGCGCTAAGAGGCACGAGAGGGGGCGTACGCGTGCGCGTTGAGTCGGGCGTTTGACGCCGCGTCCATCTATGGTGGCGGCGCGGCCCGTAACGGGCTAGGATGACGAAGGCGAGAGGCCAAGCGGACGCCGGTTTTCGGCCGCGGTCGGAAACGAGGCTAGAGGGCACGGGAAGGCACGGGCTCGAGCTCGTTGGGCTCATGGGATCATGAGGAGCTCGATGCCGTGCCCAGGTGAGCGCGACAGGGGCCATGGCCACGGCGGCGAGGCGATCCGCGGCGACGGGCTCATGGCAACGGTGACCAGGGAGCTACAGCGCACGAAGAGGCTAATGACGGGGAACAGGAGACGGAGAAGCTCACCGCGCGGCTCACACGTAGGCCCGTGATGGTTTAGGAGCTGCAGAACATCGTCGGGGAAGAAGGGGATCGCCGGCGGTCGTCAAGGAAGAAGACGAGGCCGGGGCAGCGTTCGTGGGCGTCCTGCGTCCTGCGTCTTGACGTGGAGACGTAGCCGAGGGAGGCGGAGCGAGCGGACGCGTCGGAAGGGCTTGGAGGTCGCGGCGCCGCGAGTACTACGGCGGTGAGGCCATGGCGGTGCTCGGTTGCAGTGGGGAACGAGCGGGAGATGGATTTGGAGGGGAGAGGGAGAGGCGCAGGAGCCGAGGCGAGTGTGGGGGCGAGTGGGGAGGGGAAACCGAGGGGGCGCGGCGTGGCGACCTTATCCCCTCGTCTCGTCGCCGGCGAGGGGGGGTTCGGCTGGGACGTGCCCTGTTCCGACCCGGGTCGGGGGAACAGGGGAAGGGGACGCGGTGCGGGAGCTGGGCCGGCTGGGCCGGCCAGGCTGGCTGCGGGCCAGGGGGTTGGGCGGTGGCCGTGCGGGTGGGTTGGGCTGCCTAGTCCAGGGGGCTTCCCCCCCTTTTTTGTTTTTTTGTAATTTCTTTCTTTTATTTATTTTCCCTTTCAGTTTTATTTAGCTTTAGGGCATTTAGGAATTTTATAAAATGGTGTTTGCTTCACCATAATTACCAGTGCAATATTTGGCAAACCCCGAACATTTTCGCTTTGACTTTTGAAAACTTAGGGTGTTTGTCACTAATTCATATTTTGAATTAGCAATGATTTTGAACTACCACTTGGTTAGCAACAGTAACACTGATGACATGGCATCATTAGAAGAGTTTTACTGTAGCCTAATTATCCGGGCGTTACAAGGGGCAGCAAGGCACGTATTGTATTGTTGCCATCGAGGATAAAAAGATGGGGTTTATATCATATTGCTTGAGTTTATCCCTCTACATCATGTCATCTTGCCTAATGCATTACTCTGTTCTTATGAACTCAATACTCTAGATGCATGCTGGATAGCGGTTGATGTGTGGAGTAATAGTAGTAGATGCAAAATCGTTTCCGTCTACTTGTCGCAGACGTGATGCCTATATACATTATCATGCCTAGATATTCTCATAATTATGCACTTTTCTATCAATTGCTCGACATTAATTTGTTTACCCACCATAATACTTATGCTATCTTGAGAGAAGCCACTAGTGAAACCTATGGCCCCCGGGTCTATCTTCCATCATATAAGTTTCCAATCTATTTTATTTTGCAATCTTTACTTTCAATCTATATCATAAAAATACTAAAAATATTTATCTTTTTATCTCTATCAAATCTCACTTTTGCAAGTGGTCGTGAAGGGATTGACAACCCCTTTATCGCGTTGGTTGCAAGGTTCTTATTTGTTTGTCTAGGTGCGAGGTGACTTGCATGTAGTCTCCTACTGGATTGATACCTTGGTTCTCAAAAACTGAGGAAAATACTTACGCTACTTTGCTGCATCACCCTTTCCTCTTCAAGGGAAAACCAACGCAGTGCTCAAGAGGTAACAAGGTACAGTAGTGACATGATAAGACGTAGAATACGGTAGTTGATGACTCTTAGCACGCTGACATGCATCACACACTAATGGTGAAGTATTTGAAGTAGAACATGGAAGTCATGGCTCCGAACAATGGAGGTGACCACATTATTGGTAGGGTGACCTAGACGTTGATGCCATTGCGAGGACAAAACTCGAACACTGGATGAAGCACGATGAGATGACGAGGACGAATCACGAGCAAAGGGAATCGGGTAGACCCCTCCCCGACTGCTACCTTGAAGAATGACGCGCCTGGTTGCTTTGTCCTTAACAAAGAAAAGACGACGGTGAAACTCAACAAACACGTCATTATCACAAACAAGGCGATAGACAGAAAGAAGATGCTCTCTGATGTGTGGAAATGCAGGATGTTGCGCAGTTTGAGAGATGAACCAGGTAAGCGGGAATGACCAATGTGTGAAATAGACAAACCTGCACCATTAGCCACTTGAACCTGGTCCTTACCATCATAGCGCTCGTGAACCTGGAGATGTTCAAGATCACTTGTCAGGTGATCTGTAGCCCCGGTGTCCAGTACCCAAGGATAGTCGACGGTGTTGGTGGAGGCCGAGTTGGCGGAGCGAGTGCTGTTGTCTTGGTCATAGCACTTGCGACAATCATCGGCCTCATGCCCCCAGTTTTTGCAAATTTGACACCGGGGGCGCCAGCGATTGTTGCAACGGCCACCGCCACCGTTGTTTCCGCCGTCACCCCCGCCTCCTTGCCGACCATTGCCAGTGTAGGAGGGGTTGCAGTCGTGGCCACCATTGCCGCCTTGGCAGCCGTGCCCGGGTTGGCTGTTGCCATCGGTCGGGCGACCCCCACCCTGGGAGGGGTAGGGCTCCGAGTAGGGAGTGCGTCCGCCCTGGCCGTAGGGGCCGGAGCGAGTCACGGCGTTGGCCGAGGGAGTCCACCCCTCCGACGCACTCTGCTGAGCCTGCAACGCTTCAAATGACAAGACGAGCGAGTAGAAGCTAGAGTAGGGCATAGGTGCGTTACTCACACCTAGGGAGGCGGCGATGGGGTTGTAGGCGGAGCCGAGTCCTGTGAGGATGTGATCAATGAGCTCATCATCACGAATCGGAGAGCCGGCGGCAGCCATGGTGTCGGCGAGGGCCTTCATCTTGTGCATGTACTCAGTCGCGGACATCTCCTCCTTCCTCAGTGTCTGGAGTTGACGCCGGATGTGACGGATGTTAGCGCGACTCTGCGCGCCGTACATGGCACCGACGGTTGTCCATACCGCCTGCGTCGTCTCGCAGCTGATGAGCTGACAGACGATGCCCTCCTCCATGGAGGTGAGAAGGAGGCCCTTGACCTTTTGATCCTGAGTCCACCAATGGTGGTATGCCGGGTTAGCAGCGGACGTCGCGGCATCACCAGTCCCGACGGCGATGGTCTTGTCGGGTGCCGCCGTGGTGCCGTCCAGGTAGCCATGGAGGTTGGCGCCAGCTAAGACGGTGCCGGCGATGCCTCCCCATAGCATGAAGTTGTGGCGGCCAAGGTGGACGGAGATCGCCGGAACAGCGCGGACGGCGGGAACGGTGGCAGCCGCGGGCGAGGTGATGGTGCCGACGCTGTTGGGAGCGAAAGGGCGGCGAACAACATCGCGGCGCGCGGCGGATGAGGAGGAAACTCGTGGAGGCGGCGGCGGCGGCGCGGAAGGGCGGCGCGTGGTGGCGGCGGCGGATGGATCGGGCGGCGGCGTAGGGTTCACGCGGCGGCCCGATGACTATCTGATACCAAGTTGAAGAGATAGGTTTAGCGTTTTGCGTTGGTGGATAACATCGAGCCTCACATCTCCATATATAGATGATCAGAATACAATTACATACATATACAAATACGTGTACATGTATAATATGCTAGAACCTATTTTACATGCAGAGCTAACGCTTCTCTCGCATGTCTGGATTGCGAATCTCCGCTGCCCAAGTGCCACATGGCGGGCGCCACACACCACAATACTTCTCCAGCGGCGGCGGCTGAAACATGGATCTTGAGTGGGCAGTGGTGGTCGGTGCTCGGAGTGGCTATGTGGAAACATTCCAGAGAAACGCGGATACATGGTGGCCCTCCTCATCGATGAGCTTGCGGCTACGGTGATGGTTAGATTTGTCGATTCAGACAACAACGGCATGCGGCGGTCAAATCTTAGTGGCGCGGGTCGAGGTGGTGGCAACGCAAGGCAGAGGCAAAGAGAGCGGTGCTGACGTGGAGGCATCCGAGAAGTTAAACCCTTTTGAGGGTTCGACTAGAGTTGATCTCAGCTCCAAGCCATCCCTCAAGTCGAGCCATCGTTTACATATTCGCGTAGATTTGATTTCTAAGTGTTGTATAAACACAAATTTATTCATCAATAGTTGATGCTTTTTCTTTTTCTTTTTGAGAAGATTAATACTCAAAGCTTGTGAGTACTCTAGTACAGTACATCCGTGCTCAATGAATACTCAAAGCTTGTGAGTACTTATTATGGTCGTGCACGTGCTCCTACGCTATCGCATCCGATCGAGTTATTGCTTCATTTTTCTTCTTCAGCTGTGAACCACTTCATGAGGGGTGGCTGGACTTGCTGCAGACGATGTTGTTCTCCTTGACGCACGCGATCACCTCGGCGCCGGTGAAACCTAGCCGCTGGAACGCCGTCGAGACGCTTCCGTCCTTTTCGGCGGCGGCGCAGCGTGAAGCACCATTGGCATACCACCACTGGTACAGCACCTTACCGAGGAAGGCGGCTCCGCAAACCACGAGTGTGACCGAGATGCCGATTGCCCACCCGGCGGCGATGTCGTGCTTCACGTGCGAGCGCCGGGGTATGGAGGATGAAGCCCGCGGAGCGCGGGCTGTGCACGGCGGCAGGACGCCGCCGCAGAGGCCCGGGTTCCCGGCAAGGTCGTCGGGGTTGATCGTCTTCAGCAGCCCCGTCGCCGGCACGGGACCGGTGAGGTTGTTGTGCGCCACGCTGAGCATCTCGAGCGCCGGCGAGCTGCCTAGTCTGCTCGGTATCTCGCCAGAGAGGAAGTTGTTGGAGAGGTCGAGGACGGACAGTGCCGGCATCGTCGCCACCGCGCCGGGGATCTGACCGGTCAGGCGGTTGCTCCCGAGGATCAGAGACGCGAGCCGGTGGCACGAGACGATGCCGGTCGGGATCGCGCCGGAGAGCCGGTTGCTCGACATGTCGAGGGCGTTGAGTAACGCGCAACCGCCGAGTTCGTCCGGCACGCCTCCGGTCAGCTCGGGTGGGATGGGGCCTTCCAACCTGCCGATCGCCATGTCAAGGTACCGGAGGTTCTTGAGCTTGCCAATGGCCGCCGGGATCGGGCCGGTGAACTCGTTGTAGCCGATGATGATCTGCTCCAGCGCCGTGAGCTCGAATAGCACAGCCGGGAGAGAGCCGCTGAGGTTGTTGCCCGCGAGCCCCAAGAACTTGAGCTTCCGGAGCCTGCCGTACCTCTTGGGGATCGTGCCAGAGAAGAAGCCGCCCCTGATGTCGAGCGTCTTGAGCTCTGTGGCGTTGCCGAGGTCTTCCGGGAGCGGGCCGACGAAGTTGTTTCCGGACGCGTTGAAGTGGGCCAGCGAGCCGCAAGAGCCGAGGCCGGCCGGGAACCGGCCGGCGAAGCCGTTGTCGCTGACGTCAAACTCCCGGAGCATCGGGATTGACACCAACGCCGTCGGCAGCACGCCCGCGAACGCGTTGCCCCGGAGCAAGACCGAGTTGAGCGCGGTGAGGCCGAGGACGGCGTCCGGGATGGTGCCGCTCAGGTTCATGCCCGCCAGGTCAAGGCCGGTGACCGCGCCAAGGTCGTCGCAGCGCACGCCCTTCCAGCCGCAATGCGGCGCCGAGCCCCCAGCCCCGGAGCTCCCCCAGTGGGTCGACGAGCGACGCCCTGATGGCCAGCAGCATCGCCGCCTCGTCGCTCGTGGCGGCAGCGCCATTGGACGCCCCGGCGCAGCACACGAGCGACAATGAGAAGAAGACTAAGAAGAAGAAGAAGAGGAAGCGTGGCTTGCTGCTCAGCTGAGCTGAAGCACTCGCCATGCTCCTCTCTCCTCCTTCAATTCTTCACTCCTACTCCTTGATCACTTAATTAACTTTGTGTTTACATCAACAAGCTTGTTTGAAGCAATAGAGAAATGAAGGGAAACTAACAGCTAAGCATATTTGCAGTGACGAGGTGAGAGCACCATGCAATCTTCCCAAGTTATAGTAAAACCAAAAATTCACCCCAAAAAAACTCAAAACCATGTAAAATTGCTTTAAAAATTAATGTTGCGTTTCGAGTTGACTGCCTCGCCGAGTTGACGACTCATAATTACAAAATTCAGTCAGCAATCACATCTTCATAATTATTACCAAATCTTTGTAAGACTTAGTCATTCAAAGATTCACCCAGCAAAAAGGCCAAAGCCTGTAAATTTCGTAAAAATATTGTTAGGGCATCTCCAACGCCGACCCTCAAACCTTCCGCAACTGTTCTAAGTGCGGTAGCCATCCAACGCGATCCGGTATCGGGCCGCGGCGCGATTCGAACGCGATTTTTCCCGCAAACCGAAGACAAACATGAAGAAGGTTTGCATGAGTCCGCACCGATCCCAAGCCCACTTTTGATCGCCCTCGCCCACCAAAAAACCCTCCTCCTCCCGCGTGTTTTCGTTAGCGCCGCTCTAGAGCGTCAGCGCCCGCATTCATGCCCAGACAGAGCAGTCGCGGCCGCTCACTGGCGCTGGCATTGCAGCGGCGCGCCAGCCGAGAGAGTGCCGCCCGCACCACTACCCAATGCAGGTGACTGCCTTGCGTTCAAACGACACGAGGGCTGTCCGTCCGTCCATCTGCCGCCCGCATTGATAGCATGCGGTTTCCGAGGCGTCTCCTCCGGCGCCCCCCATCCGTCCCTATGCCGCTCATGAGTGCTATATAAACCTTTGCCCCGGTGCTCCGACCATAGACACAGTCAACTCTCTCTGCACCAGTCCCTACCATGGATCCCTCGGCCGCCAAAGCTCTCTAGGACGGACTGGCGTCGGGGCAGGAGAAGGAGATCTGCCTCGCCCACTGGCGGTACCGACAGCGGGTGGCGGAGGTGGCGACTGCCGGCAAGGAGTACGACAACGAGGCGGGCGAGGCATTGTTCGGCGAGACCGACGAGGAGGACATCGCCGAGGCTGCGCCCCGACACCACGACCATGAGAAAGCCGGCACTTCCGCGGGCGCGGCCGGCAGTGAGGAAGAGTAGTGGACGTAAGTCGCCGTGGCTCGTGTCCCAGGAAGGCCACCGCTTCTCCCCTCCCGTCGACACCAAGCTTGGTGGGCTAAGCATCTTCGGTCGATTAATCGCTTGGCGGCGATGTGGAGGCGGACAACTTCACCTCCCGGCCTCCAGAAGCGGAGGTTATGGAGGTAGAGCTGTCGAGGCAGAGCTGAAAAAGGCAAAGCTTCGATTCTCTTAGTTCATGATCGGACACGGGAACGGGCACTGTCGACCATTTAGACCTAGCCGGACGAGCTCCGCTTAGTTGATGTAAATATAATGAAATTCGTCACGTGGAGATGAAATCCGTCAAGTTTAAATGAAATCTATCATGTTCATTTGAAATCCAGCCATGTTTATATAAAATCCAGTCGTATTTGATCGAATTCCGTTCGGTTAGTTTGAGTTATTGTCAAAATATACACGGCTAACATTAGATGGTGTCCTTCCACATACGTGTTCATGAACTGATCCTCTGTCCACGGACGGATGCAGAAGAAAATTTACAGGTTACCATTGAAGATGCCCTTGCAATTTCAGTTGACGGCGGCATTTATGTGCAGCAAGTCAACGATCATTAATTACAAAATCCAGTCAAGGATACCATCTTCTTAATTACCCAATGGCTGAAGTTGACGGCTACATGCATGCGTGGCTTGATGCAGGACTTCTTGACCCCCAAAAAAGATGATAACCAAGCTAAAGAACTCTCTATGGATCTGGCCCTTGGCACTGTTAGACTGTATGGCTTTCATATTCATATGTGTATATTGTAACGTTGTATCCCACTCAATATATATATATATATATATATATATATATATATATATATATATATATATATATATATATGATAGGTCATTCTTAGAGGTGCTGGTTCTCCCCAAACCTATTGTCTTACATGGTATCACGCTAGGTTACGTACACTTCCGCCAAAACCCTAAACACCCGACACCGCCGCCGCCGCCTCACTTCCGATCGCGCCGCCGCCATGTCGAGCGCCGCCACATCCGGATCCACCACCGCAGGGTTCTTGCCGGCCTCCCTCGCGGCACTTCTGTCCCGTCCGCTGGACGCAGCCGCCGTGCAGTCCCCGCTCGAGACAAGGAGCGTGGGCTCCTTTTCTAGACTCCACCGGCTGCCTCGTCGCTCGGGCACGAGCTCGAGGTGCACACCGCCGCCGCTTCGTCCGCATCTCGTGCCACAGGTACTGTCCCGCCACTACCGCTGGTGGCGCCCGAGTCCGCCTTCATGGCGGGGCTTGCGGCGTCGGTCCCGGCCACGGTGCCATCTGCCCCCGCGCCCTTTGCACCTCCGGCCGCATCCATGGTGCCGCTGACTGCCTCTATGGTGTCCTCACCTCAGGCAGTCTCCTCGATGGGATCGCCGCCGCCACCGCCGTTTCACTTCGGCCATCTCATCACCATCAAGTTATCGTTCAACAACTACATCTTCTGGCGTGCGCAGGTTCTTCCGCTCCTTGGGATCCATTACCTGCTTGGCTACGTCGACGGTTCTCTTCCTTGCCCCCCTCCCGCGCTGGTGGACATCATGCACAGTCCGGTCTATAATCCGGCCCACCGTGTTTGGATGGGGCAGGACCAGGCGAACCTCTCCTCCATCCAGGGATCGCTCTCTCCGGCTGTCGCTGGGCTTGCCGTTTTCGCCAAGACGTCTCATGAGGCATGGACCATACTCGAGCGCTCGTTTGCGGCGCAGTCACAAGCTCGTGTCTCCACGCTTCATCGTCAGCTTGGTGAGTGTGAGAAGCTCGACTCCACGGCCACGGAGTTCTACAACAAGGTCAAGGGCCTTGCTGACTAGTTGGCCTCCATTGGACAGCCGCTCACCGACTCTGAGTTCAACTCCTTCATCGTCAACGGGCTAGACGAGGAGTATGATGCTTTGGTCGAGATCATCAACGAGCGGGGCAACTCGGCCGGTTGACCCCCATGATGGCACATAAGGTCTACTCCTGCCTTCTTCTCACCGAACAGCGTGTCGAGGCTCGTCGTGCCAAGGCCAGTCACGGCCCCCTGTCCACGTACGCCGCCACCAAGGGTGGCCGCAACTCGTCCAATGCGCCGCCTCCTGCATCGTCGTCGTCACCCTCGGCTCCCCCCCCCCACCCCCGCCCGCAACCCTACCAGGGGTCGGTGGTCGGCGTGTGTGTCAGCTATGTGGCATTGAGGGGCACTGGGCCTCTAAGTGTCACAAACATTTTCAATGGAGTTTTCTTGGCCTCAGCAATGACGGCAAGGACACACGCAACTTTGCGCATCAGGTTGCCATGGCTGATCGTCCGGCATCGCCGAAGCAACAAGGACACACTCAGTCCTACTCCATCGATTCCCACTGGTACATGGATTCTGGGGCAACGGAGCATCTGACGAACGAGATGGGAAAGCTTCATACTCATGAACCCTATCATGGATCCGACAAGATCCACACCGCCAATGGAGCAGGTATGCACATCTCTCATATTGGTCAAGCATCTCTTCTCACTAGACATGCAAATAGGAGTCTTCAGCTTCCCAATGTTCTTAGAGTTCCATCTGTGACACATAATCTTCTTTTAGTTCCTAAACTCACACGTGATAATAATGTGCTTTGTGAATTTCATCCTTTCGATATTTTTATTAAGGATCGGGGCACGAGGGACATTCTTCTTAGCGGACGGTTGTGCCAGGGCCTCTATCGTCTGGAGCATCATGGCGTCGCTCGCGTTTTCAGTGGAGTTCGGGTATCTCCGTCACAGTGGCATGCTCTTCTTGGTCATCCGGCCACACCTATTGTCCGTCATATTTTGCGTCGTCATGAGCTTCCTAGCATGTCTAGTAATAAAGATGTAGCAGTGTGTGATGCTTGTCAGCAGGGGAAGAGTCATCAACTTCCTTTTTCGGAGTCTAGTCGTGAGGTGGAACATCCTTTAAAACTTGTATTTTTAGATGTATGGGGTCCCGCTCAGACTTCTGTCAGTGGTCACAATTATTATATCAATTTCGTTGATGCTTATAGTCGCTTTACCTGGATTTATCTTATCAAACGAAAATCTGATGTGTTCGATATTTTTGTTCAGTTTCAAAAACATGTTGAACGCCTTCTCAAGCACAAAATTGTTCATGTTCAGTCAGACTGGGGGGTGAGTATCGCAACCTCAACTCCTTCTTTCAGTCGCTTGGGATCGCTCACCGTTTAGCATGTCCATATACACATCAGCAGAATGGTTCAGTAGAACGTAAGCATCGTTACATTATTGAAACTGGTCTCACTCTTTTGGCACATGCATCGGTTCCGTTTCGTTTTTGAAGTGATGCTTTCACCACTGCATGCTTTCTTATCAACCGTACTCCCACTCGTTCTTTGAACATGAAAACTCCCATTCAAGTTCTCCTTAATGAACAACCTAATTACACCTTCTTCCAGGTTTTTGGGTGTGCTTGCTGGCCACACCTCCATCCATATAACAAGCGCAAGCTCAAGTTTCGCTTCAAGAAGTGTGTCTTTCTTGGCTATAGCTCTCTTCATAAAGGATACAAATGTCTTCATGTTCCCACTAATCGTGTCTATATATCTCGGGATGTCGTGTTTGATGAGCATGTGTTTCCCTTTTCCAAACTTCTTGTGTCCACCGCTGAACCACTGTCCACGCATTCATCCTCTGTTGCCTCTGACCAATTTGATGATGTTGCATATTCTCCTATATTGTTGCCTAATCATGGTGCAGGCACTGGACGTGGAGCTCGTTTGGAAATTTTAGATGCGCCATCGCCTCCTTAGTCGTCATCACCTTCCTTGTCGGCACCACCTGTTGTGCACGACGATCATATGGCGCCATTGCATGGCCTCGGTACCCATGACCATGCACGACCGATCGATGCCCCGGTGCTGCCGCCCGCTTCATCACCCTTGGCCTCTGGGCTGGCATCGCCGCGCGCTCGGCTCGCGACGCCGGTCATGCCAACGGCGCCTGGGCTGGCCTTGCCCGCCCCCGCCTTGCCGTCAACGGCGACTGGGCCGGCTTCGCCCGCCCCCGCCTATGGCGTCTGGGCCATTGTCACCTGGGCCGACCTCTCCCGGGTTGTCTTCATCGCCATGCAGCCCGGAGTTGCCTGACATCGGCTCCCCCAAGGCGTCACCTGGTCCTCTGCTGACCGGGACGCCTCTGTCGCCCTCGCCCAGTCCTGCTGCTGCTGGCTCCTCTGGCGCCACTCCATCGTCGTCCTTGACTTCGCTGGCTCCTGCTGCTGCTCTGCGCCCACATACACGCAGCCGCAGTGGCATTTTTCAGCCTAAGCAGCGCCATGATGGTACTATTGCTTGGTTGGCTGCATGCATGACTACTGCGCTTGCGGATCCCTCCTCTGAGCCGCGCACATATCAAGCTGCTATGCGCATTCCTCATTGGAGAGAGGCCATGGAGCAGGAGTATCAAGCTCTTATTAAAACCATTAAGCTACGCATGAAGGGTGGCCAACCAGCTATGCCACGTGGCGCAAGCTGGTTGGCCGCGGTGAGAAATCTTTTGTTATTTTTTTAGATGAAGGTGTGGATTATTTTTTAAATGTATTTTTTTAGATGGAGATGAGGACCTCTGGTATTTTTTTAAATGAAGGGTTATGCAAAGTGGCACTCGCTGATAGGCTGTTGTGGATTTTTTTTCTTTTTTACTTTTTTTAGATGAAAGTGAGGACTTTTTTTAAATGTTTTTCAGACAGAGGCGAAGACCCGAGGACTCTATGTATTTTTTTCAAAGAAAATGTGCGTACAACTTTCTCTCAAGCGGCGCCACCGAGTGGCGCCCCAATCACTAGTTCGCAATAAGACATGGACTCTCGTTCCTCCACCATCGCGGGTTAATGACATTGACTCCAAGTGGGTTTTCAAAGTGAAGAAGCATTTTGATGGGTCCATTGAGCGCTACAAAGCTCGTCTTGTTGCTCGCGGTTTTCGGCAGCGCTATGGTCTTGACTATGAAGACACCTTCAGTCCAGTGGTTAAGCCTACTATCATCAGGCTTCTTCTTTCTCTTGCCCTTACTCGAGGTTGGTTTCTTCGTCAGCTTGATGTACAAAATACCTTTCTCCATGGTGTGTTGGAGGAGGAGGTTTATATGCGCCAGCCTCCGAGTTTTTTCTGATTCAGATCGTCCTGATCATCTTTGTCGTCTGTCCAAGGCACTTTATGATCTGAAGCAAGCTCCCCATGCATGGCATGCTCGTCTTGCAATGGCCCTTCGTGCTCATGGTTTTGCATCGTCGACTTCTGACTCCTCACAATTTCTTCTATAGAAGCCTGAGGTTACTATGTACTTGTTGGTTTATGTGGATGATTTATTCTTGTCAACTCCTCTCAGTCGGCCGCTACTGCTCTTGTTCGCTCTCTTGGTGCTGATTTTGCGGTCAAGGACCTTGGGAAGCTTCACTACTTCCTTGGTGTGGAGGTTACTTCTCGGGTTGATGGTCTTGTTATGACGCAGAAGAAGTACTCCTTGGATTTGTTGCAGCGGGCTGGGATGCTTAAGTGCAAACCGACAACTACACTGATGTCTACCACTAACAAGATCACTGTTGTTGATGGTGAGCTTCTATCTTCTGCTGATGCGACGACATATAGGAGTATTGCTAGTGGTCTTCAGTACTTGACGATCACATGACCGGACATTTCTTTTACTGTCAACCGAGTTTGCCAGTATCTGCAGTCACCCCGTGACACTCATTGGTCTGCTGTTAAGCGCATCTTACGCTACATTCGATTCACGGTGTCTCGTGGCTTGCATATTCGACTGACCTCCTCTGGATGTCTCTCGGCATATTCTAATGCGGATTGGCCTGGCAGTCCGGATGACAGGCGATCTACGGGGGGTTATGTTGTGTTCCTTGGCTCTAATCTGATCGTCTGGAGTGCTCGGAAATAGGCCACTGTCTCACGTAGCAGTACTGAAGCTGAGTATAAGGTTGTGGCCAATGCTACTGCGGAGATTATCTGGGTACAGTCTTTGCTTCAGGAATTGGGTATATCCCAATCACAGTCTCCTGTCCTTTGGTGTGATAATATCGGTGCTACATACCTCTCTACAAATCCGGTATTCCATGCCCGAACGAAACACATTGAAGTTGACTATCACTTTGTGCGTGAACGTGTCTCCCAGAAGCAACTACAGATCAGGTTCATCTCTTCCAAGGATCAACTTGCAGACATCTTCACCAAGCCATTGCCTCTACCACAGTTTGAGGCTTGCCGGCGCAATCTTACCCTTATAGATTTTTTAGGAAGTGGCTAAGATTGAGGGAGGGTGTTAGACTGTATAGCCCCCGTATTCATACGTGTATATTGTAACATTGTATCCCACTCATTATATATATATATATATATATATATATATATATATATATATATATATATATATATATATGATAGGCCACCCCTAGAGGATTGTGCCGGTTCCCCCAAACCTATTGTCTTACAGACACTCCATGTTGAGGATTTCTTTTTTAAGATAGAAATGGTTGATGTGAAGAAGAAGGAGGGAGATTCCCATTCTTTGTATAGACTTTACGAACATTAGTGATGTGCTTTTCTCTAGGGATATCCTGGTGCCTTCGCTGCATCTAATAGTTTAGATTAGGTTTGTTAGTCCTCGCGGGTGCGGTGCTCGGACGGATGGCGACGTTTATTCTTTAAGTTTGTCTTTTGGACACTGATCCTACTCGGGTTTGTTCGCGTGGACGTAGCTGACGAAGCTCCGGCGTAGATTCCTGTTGTCTCCTTGGGGCGGTGAGGTTCGGGTTTCTCATCATGTGGCGAGTGCTTTAGATATATGCATGGGTTCAATGACAGCGACTGCGACTCCAAGGCGCTAGTCCATAGAGGCACGTGCATAAAGACTTCCCGACTATCATCGACAAAATCAAGACGGCTCCAATAGAGAAGAGGCACAGCAGCAACTCGTTATGGCGGTAGTAGTGGTCTTCAGTGGTTGCGGAATCTCGATGTAATTTTTATTATGTTTGAGATTCTTTGTATAGATCTGATTGTATTGCAAAAAAAAAAACGTTTAACCCCAAACTGTTCCTACATGATGAGTTATCATCTATCACATCTGCACATAGTAACTCCCACACAGTCATGCCTTGCCCCGAAATAGTTGTTTCTATCGGCACATCGACAGATGAGCTAGCTTGGCATGTTGGCCGGCTAGCTACTGCATACGCGGCCACATGCGCTAGCCAACCGTTGTGCGAGTGGCTTCCGTCTAATGGTCGGGGGTGCTTCTCTAAATATGCTACACCTATAGGGAGGTTGCCACCGATCATCTTTACGGTGAGATATGAGGTTCTTCCAACCACACAACTCCCCTATCATATACAACTAAGGCCCCATTTGATGGCAAAATATATTTTCTACGTATTCTTAGAATACCAATACTTTTTAAACTTCCATAGTTTTATTCTTGTTTGTTGTTAACCGATAACCAACACAAGAAAAAGGGTCAGTCGTCTAAAACTCTAATACTTGTGGTGTGTCACCATAAAAAATGAAATGAATGAAAATAAAGAAAAATATGAAATTCCTAGAAAAGAATGAATTAGTGACAATTGTATTTCCCTTAAAAGAAAAGTATAAAAAAAACATTGACAAAATTAGAACACAATATAAACAGAAATTGTGCTTTTTATGATATGCAAGAATAAACATATAGTAATAGAGAAATTTCACGACAAGAGGAAGTTTACTAAGAAGGAATGAATTAGTGGCATCAGTATTATCACAAAAAAAATGAAACAAAAAGTAAAACAAAATCAAAATAATGAAGTTTTTTAGGAAAGAATGAATTAGTGGCTTTGGTATTACACTTTAAGAAGAAAGAAAATGAAAAAAAATCATTATTTCGATTTAGATTTGGTATTACCCATTTAGATTATTTTTTTAAGAAAGAATGGATTTGTGGGATTGATATTACCAGTTAAGAAGAAGAAAATGAAAATATTTTTAAAAAATATTAGAAAATATGCACACAATTGACACAATAATTATGTTTTCTTATACAGAGTAATATGCAAGAATTTTCCTAAGAAGAAATGAATTAGTGGGATTGCAATTGACAATAAAAATAAACAAAATAAAATAAAAACTAAAACAAAATCAAAATAATGAAGTTTCTAATAAAAAATGAATTAGTATTTTCAGTATTATCCTTTAATAAAAATAAAATAAAATAAAAACTAAAACTAAAACTAAAACTAAAACTACAAAAAAAATAAGGTCTTCTAAGTAAGAATGAATTAGTGGCACTGGTGTTACCCTCTAAGAAGAAAGAAACTTAAAAATCCAAAAAAACAATGAAACTTTTTGCACACAATATACACCAAAATTGCGCTTTTTAAAAATATGCAAAATTAAGCTTATAATAGTGGAATTTTGGGGAAAAGGTTTCCTGAGAAGGAATGAATTAATTAGTGACGTTGGTATTACCCTTAAATAAGAAATCGTTTAAATAATAAATAAAACTTAATCCAAATAATGAGGCTTCCTAAGAAAAATGGATTAATAGCATTGGTATTTCCTTCTGAAAAGATAAAATTAAAATAAATAAAACAAATAATGACAAAATTTGCAAACAATTTATGCAAAAATAGTGCTTTTTATAATATGCAAGAATACACATACAATAGTGAAATTTTTACAAAAATGAAGTTTTGTAAGAAGTAATGAATTAGTGTGCCCCTAAAAGAAGAAATAACATGAAATATAAACTAAAATAATGAAGTTAGCGAAAAATAAATTAGTGTCATTGGTATTACTCTTTAAGAAAAATGATAAAAATGCAAATAATGACAAATTTAGCGCATGATTTACACAAAAATTGCACCTTATTACTATTGGAAATAACAAGCATATGATGGTGGAATTTGGGGAAAATATTTTTTTACAAGAAGGAATGAATTAGTGGCATTGGTATTACTCTTTTAAAAATAAAGTAAAAATAAAAATAATTAAGTTTTCTAAGGAAGAATGAATTAATGATATTGGTATTACCCTCTAAGAAGAAAGGAAAAATGAGAAAAATTGCATATAATGTACTCATAAATTGTTTTTTTGTCTTATGCAAGAATAAGCATATAATATTTGAATTGCAAAAGAATATTTTCTACGAATGAGCGAATTAGTGGCATGGGTATTACCCTTAAAAGAAAAATATAAATAAAAACAAAACAAAACAAAAATAATGAAGTTTTCTAAGAAATAATAAATTGGTGGCATTGGTATTGCCCTTTAAGAAGAACGGAAATTAAATAAAAACTTTATAAAGATTCACACAACTTTGCACTGAATTTGACCTTTTTAATATGCAAAAATAGGCATATAATAGTTCAATTTCCATACTCTGGTGTAATTTAAACACATAGTATATAGCACTTGCAAGTGTGCATTTCAACTCATCCAACATGCCAAAAATACCCATGTAGAAAAAAGGAAAACCTAAAAGAACATACCAAAAAAGGCAATGTGTGACGGGCTTCAAGACCAATAGGAAATCGCTGTCCCTAAGCAGGGGCAAGTCAAAAATTTAGGCAAAGAAAAAATTGACTGGTCCCAAACAGAGATAAGTTAAAAGGTAGCCTAAGAAGCCATGAAACAACACAAGGAAATAAAGAACACGAATAATGACAAAAAAAATCAACGGTCAAAAAATTGACTTACTCAAATTTAGAAATCAGGCGACTTACAGATAGCCGAAGTGTTTTCTCTAACTGTTCTAGACAGGTTGGAAATGGAGAAGAACACTCTTAGGGAATATTGTAAACAACAGGAAAACAACATATATCATTTGCAGTTGCAGGGGAGACGGGTTCTCAGCCGGTTTTGGGAGACGGGTTCCCAAAACCAACATATTTTTCTTTTTGTTCTTTTAATTCAGAAAGCTCAAAAAATATCTTGTTTTCAAATTTGTTAAAATATGCGCGCTTTCAAAATATGTTCAGAAAACATTTATTGAATTTTTTTAAATCACATATTCATAAACATATGCATAAATTTCAAAAAAAAATTCTGTTTTGAAAAGTGTCCTTATTTTCAAATATTATTCACAGTTTTCAACAATTGTTCACAGTTTTCAAAAGTGTTTGGAATTAAAAAAATATTTCTATTTTAAAAATTTCTTCACACATTCAAAAATGTTTAAATTTTAACAAAAAATATTCACATTTTATAAAAAAAATTCACAATATACACAAGCACCATGCCTTGAGACCCGACCGACACGC
The DNA here is from genome assembly GCF_018294505.1 of Triticum aestivum. Taxonomy (NCBI): domain Eukaryota; kingdom Viridiplantae; phylum Streptophyta; class Magnoliopsida; order Poales; family Poaceae; genus Triticum; species Triticum aestivum. The sequence goes on from NC_057803.1 coordinate 628,806,515, forward strand.
AGGGGCAGGCACACTTGCCGTGCGGGGCATCCGCCCTTATGGACTTCTTGTTAATGTAGATGGCCGGCCTTCGCAGAAAAGTTTTCCCGCCAAGCAGGCTGACGCCCTCAACGTTTACAACAGATTTGAACATTTTTCCCTTAGTTGAGCTTCGAGCTGACGCCCTCAACGTTTACAACACATAAATATAGCATCGATCTCTGACAATATGAATGGGTCATCCACTCCATTTGCGTCAGGGGCTCTTGATGGCAATCATACATGCGTTCATTCCGTTATCACACGCGCATTTCTTTTTGCTGCGAAAAAAGATCAAGGTCTATAATCAAAGTTCACCGGAAATACGAAATATCTCAAACATAATAAATTTTATATTGAGATTTTGAGTCTACCAAACGACCGCCACCAGAACATGCCGTTGATGCGCCGCTGTCGTCGCTCTCCTAGCGGAGCCGGATTGACCTTGTTAATGACAGCCGATAAATCATTGTATATGTGCCCTTAAGAGCAACTCCAATGCAGCAACACATTTCGTCTGTTCGGGTCGGCGCGGACAGAAAAGTCGACCCAACACGCCGACCCAAACGAACGCGCGTCCGCTTGGCGTCTGCCTGTCGACCCATTCCTGGCTCATTTTGAGCCGGAATTGCGTCGGCGCGCACACGAGACGAACGCGCGCGCGCTCGCCCTCTTCCCTTTCCGGGCCCGCTGGTCGGTGTCATATTGGCCTCTTCCCATCGAACAGCACACCCTCGCCCGCCTCCTTCGTCGGCTCGTCGCCGACACCGCTGTACATTTTTTTCGATAGATAAAGGATACATAGATTGTTCTAGTATAGACATAAAAGATCAATTACTCGTCGTTTTCCGACTCCGACTCGGTAATGTCTTCCTCTGACGTCTGAATGTAGGCGTCCACATACCGCTCGTTCTCGGAGTTTCAGGACGACGCTTCTCCTAGCTTCATGTTTAATTGAGCGGTTTGCTTGCGCGAACGCTTGTCCTCCCGATAGGCAGCTCGCTCCGTCCTCCTTGCCTCTCTCTTCGTCCTTCTTTGCTTGTAGAACTGGTGCTTATTGACGATGTCCCGCGGGGAGCGTTCGCGCCACACCGCCATGGCTTCCACGTCCATCTCGGCGATGCCGAGGCGACGCTGCCGCCTTCGGTTGCCACGACGATCCTCGTTGCTGGAAAGTCGTGGGAGAGGCGTGAGATCCTGTGCTCGCTGGCTCGTCGACACGCCGTGAAAATTCATCTCTCGACGAGGCCGCCGGAGGCGCCACGCTACCGCGTCGTACGCGCAGACCGCCTCCTCTGCGGTGTCGAAGGTGCCGGGACCGAGGTGTTTCTCGCCAAATCAGATCTCGGAGGAGAAGCCGCCGTAGCGGCGCTCGCGGACTCCGCGAAAATCCGAAGTGTCCAGGCGGCGCATCGACATGGTGGCGCAGTGGCGGCGAGGCTAGTGAGAGGGGGGCGAGGCAAGAGGGCGGTGGACAGAGTGTGGAGGGAGCACCTTCTTAACGTGCGCCGGACGCGGCGCGCCAAAACTAGCGCGTGCTAGGCCGATTTTTCCCGCCCGCGCGCTGGAGCACCAAAACCAGGACAACGACATGGCCGCTGGCATGATCTGTGGCCACGGGCCTTTTTGTAAAACTGAGCGCGGACATGAAAATGGTTGGCGCGTTGGGCATACTACCGATCCAAATGCAAAAGAGGATGGATACCGGGCGGACGGCCGACACAAATAGATAAAAAGCGGACAAATGCGACGTCCGTTTAGGTCGGGCCGTTGGAGTTGCTCTAAGGACCAGCTCCCTAGACGTTGAACCCTTAAATTGGTCTGAAGCACCGGATATTAAATCTCGCTACATGAATAGAAACCCTGACCTCATCATCCCACTTTCCCAAGAAGACGATAGGATTCATACATCGGAGCTCCGTCGAGTATACTTCCTTTGGATGAGCCGAGTTATGATCAGACTCGCTCCCCGATCGAAACGATCCTCCATTTGGGTGTGGCATTTTTGCAGTCTCCTTTTGCTTCTGACACCCGATTAGTCTATCCACTAGCCAGCCACCCATTCGCGTTGACTCCTGAAGTAAGTGCGTGCAAGTCGAGTAAAAATTTGATGAGGAGGTTCCATCCTTTTTACTACGTTTCCAGGACGGGGTTGCAGAGGACGACGGATTTTTCTACTCCTAGTAGCTGCTTAATCAATGGCCGTCGAGATGCTGGCCAACTTGCAGACAGACGGCGATCGAATTAAAGGCTCGATCATGCTGCTGTGGTCAGACTGAGCCTGACGACCACTGACAGCAGGAGGAGTAACCCTTTGATTTGATTTGCACGATCTGCTCGCTGATTCGTCACGGATCGATCAGGCAATCGATCGACTACTGAATCTGCCGCCGCTCCTAACTGCTTAATCCAATTCGGAGCACGAAATCCGTGGCATGTTCTGACACCTGATTAGCCATTCGCACGCGTTGGCTACCAAATTGGAAGATACATTTGGAGTTAATTGCGTCAGCATCACCGCCTTTACTCTTTGAAATACTGCCTCCATTTCAAAATATAAGACGTTTTGGTAGGTGACGCGGAGGTAGTAGTATTTCTAAACATCACACTCTCTTCGGAACAAAATGTAAGAGTTTTTCGTATTGGTTCAAAAACAAATGTAAGAGTTATTTTTATAACAACAACGCCTTACATTTTTGTACAGAGGGAATACCAAACAACACATACTCCCTTCGTCCGGTGAAGAGTGTACATCTAAAGATTTTAGGACAAATTATGGAGTGAAGTAAAAAAAGCATTGAAAAGGTGCAAACCATCATCTCTCTTCTCTTTAATTATCCAACCCCCAATGAGCTAAGTGTATGCACAAATTAAAAAGACCATGTGTAGATTGTTATTGGTATTGATTACCGTGTGATGAGAGAGAAATATTTTTGTTCACTTTAAAATGCATTGGGAAGATAGAAGTACAATCTTTTATGGACAAATTTTGAAACTAAACGTACACTCTTCATCGGACGGAAGGAGTATACAATTAAGTGACATTATGTTGACTATGTTTCTGGGTATCTACGGCTCAGTCAACTGGGAAAAACTTAATCCTACAGCCACCTCAGATTTTTGCATGTATTTGTACGTTTTGGGTGGATCCGGGTTTTTAGGCCCAAACCCGGGGGCTGATGCCGGGCTAGAAGTGAAAGGTGTTCCCATTCAATCCTACTACCGTGGTCGGGTGGTCGTGACATGGATGGTCGGTGGTGCCTAGGGGCATGGATGCCGGGGCGGCGGTCCCGGACGGCGGGCTTCATGTTGGCTTTCCGGCAGACCTCGTGGTGGCGGCGGTGGCTCCATTTCTTGGTCGTGTGGGCGACTAGGGATCTAGTGGCGGGAGGCTCTGGCATGCTCTGGCAGTGCCCAGATCGGCAAGACAAGTTGGCCCTCGTTGAGGTGGCGGTCGAGACTCCTCTTGGCGGTGCAAGCGCGTGTCCGAGTGAAAGCTCCGCACTTCTGGCGCCGGCGATGGCGGCGCCCGTGGGTGTCGCTTGCTTCTTGAAGACGGCGTCGTGGATCTCAACCCTATGCCAGGGCTCACGGTGAAAACTTTTGTCTGTCCTCAGACTCAGCAGCGGTGATGCTTCGCGCCGTCACCCTCCAGGGGGTGTTGTCATAGAGCTTGGGGGTCTTTATTCGGGCCCGGGCGAGGTGTTAGGCTTGTTCTAGGCTCATGTTGTTGATTTTGATCCCCTTTGTAAGGGGGCGTCCTCATCATATAATGTATCGTTCAGCCGTGTAGTTTGGTTCGTTGCTTTATTTATAAAGCGGGGCGAAAGCCTGTTTTGAGAGGTAGGCCAGATTCAGTTCAAATTCATTCGCAAATGACCAAAACAAAACATAGTTCTGACTTGAATAAAAGACTAGGTGGGAATGAAAAACAGAAAATTCATAGGTACTCCCTCTGAAACAAAAATAACCAATTACACGTTTACTAAAAATTAAGTAGCGGAAAAGGTACAACTTAATTGTACAGAACGGGCAACTAGGTACTTCAAAATACTATACCAAAAACAAAAACAAACCCTGAAGAGTATTTCCAAAATATGATTTGTTGATAACTGTCAAAAAAAAGGGAAACCGTCCCCCCAGCATGAGTAGTAGCCATCATGTGCTTGCAGGATCCATGACTAACAGCATCTTCAGCGGTTCGGCCTCATGGGACGCCAAAAAAATGCCATCTGGTGCTGAATCGGCATTTGCTTTCGGCATGTGGGCAATTGTGTTCCCAGTCGCCCCCAAAATCGCGCAAACTCGGCAATTTGATACGAATCTGACACAAACTCGACGATTTTTCATTGAAATTTGTACAAAAACAGATAAAACAAACAAACTATGCATAGCCCTGCCACGCCACGGCCACCACCCCGCCTTCTAAATACCGAGGAGCCTGTAGAACCGGGTGTAGTCGCCCCCGCCCCCGCCGCCCTGCGCCCCGCTGGAGCCGCCGCCGTCCCTACTGCTCCCCTGCCAGGGTCGCCGACGCGCGGGGGGTTGGATGGTCCGAGCTCGTCCTCGTTGTTGTTGTCGAGGACGACGACGCTGCCATCCTCGCGTCCGCGGCGCCGGGCCTTGATCTCCGCGTATGCCCAGCGCTGGCGGAGCACCTGCTCGTGGACATAGTCTGCCTTCGTCCACTTGAGGCTGGTCTCGTCAGCGGCAGCCATCTCCGCGTGCTCCGGCTTCACGGGGGAGCAGCCCCGGCTCAGGCTTCGGCCGGACAAGGTGGAGGGAACGCGGGGAGGGGCGGCCGCCCTCGTTGATGACGAGGGTGCCGCTGCGGGTGCGGCGCCCAAGCGGCGTCTCCTGCGGCTCCGGCTTGACGGGGTGGAGCGCCGGCGAGCCAGAGGAGAGCGGGCCGGAGCCCAACGATGAGGAGGTCACCGCCTCCATTCGTCACGGCGTCCAGGAGCTGCCACGGCGGGGAGAGAATGACGGGCGCGGCGGGTACTCGAGACGCGGCGTGTTGCCAGTATCGATGTGGTCGAGGACGGCCTCGAGGGTGCGGCCGGGCACTCCCCACCACTCACGCCGCCCGTCGGTGTTGAGGCGGCCGCGGGGGATGATGTCGTTGGTGGAGGCGATCTGGTCTTCGCGGCTGCGCTCGAAGTACATCGTCCACAGTGTGTGGCTGTCGGCGCCGTACCTCGGCTCGTTCCGCTGCGCCTCCGTCAGCGACGAGCGGATGCGGGCGATCTTGGCCCGCCGTTCAGCCCCGATGGGCGCCGGTGGTACTGGGACATCGCCGGCGCTCAACTTCCATAAGCCCATCACCCGCATGTCTGGGGCGCCGGATAGTCGGCCTCGTAGAGGAGGCGCGCCTCGTCCTCGTGGAGATGGCGTTGGCCGAAGTCGTTCGCCGTCGCGGAGTCGCCCGGGTACCGCTCAGCCATGCTCGTCGGCGGGAGGAAGAGAGGGGAGAGGTGGCTTCTGGGGGAGACAAGGCAAGAGAAGACGAGTTGTGGCAACTATGGCGTTCACCGGCGGGGATGTCGGCTTTTATAGCCGAGGCGGGATGGTGAGAACCTACATGTCGGGCGATCCATGGCGGGAGTGGGCGGGATGCGTGTCGCGACACCTTCACTGCGCCGCCTATGAGGCATCAATGGAGGTTGACTGGCGCGGCAGCCTTGGCATTGATTCCAGTGGGAACCGAGGTGATGAGGACGACGAAGCGGCGTGTCGCTGACTCGGCGGGCCCATTCCCGTTCGTGCCAAAAACGCTTTTTCCGGCGCCCCCAGGCGCCCCTCAGCGCGCCGGGTTCGGCCAGGGTCCGCCCGCGCCAGTTTTGGCCCAAACCGGCGAAAAATGGGCTCCTGGGGATGTGACTGGGCCGTTTTTCGGATGTCGTCGCCAAAAAATGGCCTGGGGGCTGTTGGGGGCGCAGCTGAAGATGCTCTAACACCACAGATGCTCGTAGCCGGCCTACGTAACCCAAGCAGCAGAGCCAATCACGTGTCGCCGGCATCTCTCTTCCCTTCCCTGCACATATAGCAAGCACCACTATCACTGGTAGAAAAAGGGCCTGTTGTCCCGGTTCGTAAGGGCCTTTTGTCTCGGTTCTGGAACCGGGACTAAAGGGTAGGTACTAATGCTCTGTCCCTTTAGTCCCGGTTCAATCCAGAACCGGGACAGATGGGCCTCCACGTGGCCTATGCGCGGAACCCAGGCAGGAGACCCTTTGGTCCTGGTTGGTGGCACCAACCGGGACCAATAGGCATCCACGCATCAGCATTTCTGTGGCTAGGGTTTTTTTTGAAAGGGGGGGGGGTGGGGGTTTTGGGGGGTTAATTTAGGTGTTTCATATATTGTGTTAGCTAGCTATAATTAATAGAGAGAAGTGTCCTCTCTTATGTCCGTGCTTGGTCGACGCTACGTACTATACATACGTATAGAGAGGACTAGACACGCTAGCTAGCTAGTAAACAAACGAAGGAAACAGAAGATCGTCATGAACATATATGCATACAGAGAGAAGTGATGTCGACCACCTCTCCTTCTCCGAGAGATTGGTCGAACAACAAGTTCTCGTGTATCTATCCGACACTACCGGCTACATATATACAATAATTATCTCTTACAAATATAATCATACGGACTCAGGGTCCACATAGTATTCTCCGTCTTCAGCAATCACGTGGTCAAGAAAGAATGCCGCCAATTCCTCTTGAATTGCTCGCATGCGAGCTGGTGCTAGGAGTTCATCCCGCTTCCGAAACATCTAATTTAAAGAAGGGGGTCAATACATATATATATGAATGAATGAAACTGAACACAAATGATGGTAATAAAATAAAATTGTGAATGTTGTTATTTACGTACTTCATATTGTTCGTCAGTGTAGCCCCGCTCACAGGTCGTGTGGCGGATGGACTCGCAAACATAGTATCCACAGAAATCATTCCCTTGTTCCTGCCACAACCACTTTACAAGAAATAGAGGTCAATCAACTGATAAGCAAGAATGCCAAATGGTATTGATGAAACTAGCGCTTGAATCACTAGTAGATGCGCGGAACATGCTACTATAGTACTTACATTCGGGTGTCTAAATTGTTGGAAATATGCCCTAGAGGCAATAATAAAATGATTATTATATTTCCTTGTTCATGATAATGTCTATTATTCATGCTATAATTGTATTATCCGGAAATCGTAATACATGTGTGAATACATAGACCACAATGTGTCCCTAGTGAGCCTCTAGTTGACTAGCTCGTTGATCAACAGATAGTCATGGTTCCCTGGCTATGGACATGGGGATGTCATTGATAACGGGATCACATCATTAGGAGAATGATGTGATGGACAAGACCCAAACATAAGCATAGCACAAAGATCGTGTAGTTCATTTGTTGTAGCTTTTCTAGATATCAAGTATCATTTCCTTAGACCATGAGATTGTGCAACTCCCGGATACCGTAGGAGTGCCTTGGGTGTGCCAAACGTCACAACATAACTGGGTGACTATAAAGGTACATTACAGGTATCTCCGAAAGTGTCTGTTGGGTTGGCACGAATCGAGACTGGGATTTGTCACTCCGTATGACGGAGAGGTATCTCTGGGCCCACTCGGTAATGCATCATCATAATGAGCTCAATGTGATCAAGTGGTTGATCACGGGATCATGCATTACGGTACGAGTAAAGTGACTTGCCGGTAACGAGACTGAACAAGGTATTGGGATACCGACGATCGAGTCTCGGGCAAGTAACGTACCGATTGACAAAGGGAATTGAGTACGGGATTGATTAGGTCCTCGACATCGTGGTTCATCCGATGAGATCATCGAGGAGCATGTGGGAGCCAACATGGGTATCCAGATCCCGCTGTTGGTTATTCACCAGAGAGTCGTCTCGGTCATGTCTGCTTGTCTCCCGAACCCGTAGGGTCTACACACTTAAGGTTCGGTGACGCTAGGGTTGTATAGATATGAGTATGCAGTAATCCGAAAGTTGTTCGGAGTCTCCAATGAGATCCTGGACGTCATGAGGAGTTCCGGAATGGTCCAGAGGTGAAGAATTATATATAGGAAGTGTAGTTTCGGCCATCGGGAAAGTTTCGGGGTCACCGGTATTGTACCGGGACCACCGGATGGGTCCCAGGGGTCCACCGGGAGGGGCCACCCATCTTGGAGGGCCCCATGGGCTGAAGTGGGGAGGGGAACCAGCCCATAGTGGGCTGGTGCGCCCCCCCTTGGGCCCCCCATGCGCCTAGGGTTGGGAACCCTAGGGGAGGGGGCGCCTCCACTTGTCTTGGGGGTTACTCCACCCCTTGGCCACCCCCCCCCCCAGGAGATCCCATCTCCTAGGGCTGGCGCACCCCCCTAGGGGGGCTATATAAAGGGGGAGGGAGGGCAGCTACACCTCAAGTCTTGGCGCCTCCCTCTCCCCTGCTACACCTCTCCCTCTCGCAGAAGCTCGGCGAAGCCCTGCCGCGATCACTGCTGCATCCACCACCACGCCATCGTGCTGCTGGATCTTCATCAACCTCTCCTTCCCTCTTGCTGGATCAAGAAGGAGGAGACGTCATCCGCTCCATACGTGTGTTGAACGCGGAGGTGCCGTCCGTTCGGCATTTGGTCATCGGTGATTTGGATCACGGCAAGTACGACTCCATCATCCCCGTTCTCTTGAACGCTTCCGCTCGCGATCTACAAGGGTATGTAGATGCACTCTCCTCTCGTTGCTAGTTGACTCCATAGATAGAACTTGGTGAAACATAGAAATTTTTTTGTTTTCTGCAACGTTCCCCAACAGTGGCATCATGAGCTAGGTCTATGTGTAGTTACTATGCACGAGTAGAACACAAAGTAGTTGTGGGCGTCGATATTGTCAATTTGCTTGCCGTTACTAGTCTTATCTTGATTCGGCGGCATCGTGGGATGAAGCGACCCGGACCAACCTTACACGTACGCTTACGTGAGACCGGTTCCACCAACTGACATGCACTAGTTGCATAAGGTGGCTGGCGGGTGTGTGTCTCTCCCACTTTAGTCGGATCGGATTCGATGAACAGGGTCCTTATGAAGGGTAAATAGAAATTGGCAATTCACGTTGTGGCTTTGGCGTAGGTAAGAAACGTTCTTGCTAGAAACCTATAGCAGCCACGTAAAAACTTGCAACAACAATTAGAGGACGTCTAGCTTGTTTTTGCAACAAGTGTTTTGTGATGTGATATGGCCAAAGGTTGTGATAAATGATGAATGATATATGTGATGTATGAGATTGATCATGTTCTTGTAATAGGAATCACAACTTGCATGTCGATGAGTATGACAACCGGTAGGAGCCATAGGAGTTGTCTTTATTTTTTGTATGACCTACGTGTCATTGAGAAACGCCATGTAAATTACTTTACTTTATTGCTAAACGTGTTAGCCATAGTAGTAGAAGTAATAGTTGGCGAGCAACTTCATGGAGACATGATGATGGAGATCATGATGATGGAGATCATGGTGTCATGCCGATGACAAGATGATCATGGAGCCCCAAGATGGAGATCAAAGGAGCTATATGATATTGGCCATATCATGTCACTATTATTTGATTGCATGTGATGTTTATCATGTTTTTGCATCTTGTTTACTTAGAACGACGGTAGTAAATAAGATGATCCCTCATAATAATTTCAAGAAAGTGTTCCCCCTAACTGTGCGCCGTTGCGACAGTTCGTTGTTTCGAAGCACCACGTGATGATCGGGTGTGATAGATTCCAACGTTCACATACAACGGGTGTAAGACAGATTTACACACGCAATACACTTAGGTTGACTTGACGAGCCTAGAATGTACAAACATGGCCTCGGAACACAGAAGACCGAAAGGTCGAGCATGAGTCGTATAGAAGATACGATCAACATGAAGATGTTCACCGATGTTGACTAGTCTGTCTCACGTGATGATCGGACACGGCCTAGTCAACTCGGATCATGTTATACTTAGATGACTGGAGGGATGTTTATCTAAGTGGGAGTTCATTGAATAATTTGATTAGATGAACTTAATTATCATGAACTTAGTCTAAAATCTTTACAATATGTCTTGTAGATCAAATGGCCAACGTTGTCCTCAACTTCAACGCGTTCCTAGAGAAAACCTAGCTGAAAGACGATGGCAGCAACTATACAGACTGGGTCTGGAACCTGAGGATCATCCTCATATCTGCCAAGAAAGATTATGTCCTAGAAGCACCGCTAGGTGACGCACCCGTCCCATAGAACCAAGATGTTATGAACGCTTGGCAGACACGTGCTGATGATTACTCCCTCGTTCAGTGTGGCATGCTTTACAGCTTAGAACCGGGGCTCCAAAAGCGTTTTGAGCGACACGGAGCATATGAGATGTTCGAAGAGCTGAAAATGGTTTTCCAAGCTCATGCCCGGGTCGAGAGATATGAAGTCTCCGACAAGTTCTTCAGCTGTAAGATGGAGGAAAATAGTTCTGTCAGTGAGCACATACTCAAAATGTCTGGGTTGCATAACCGCTTGACTCAGCTGGGAGTTAATCTCCCGGATGACGCGGTCATTGACAGAATCCTTCAGTCGCTTCCACCAAGCTACAAGAGCTTTGTGATGAACTTCAATATGCAGGGGATGGAAAAGACCATTCCTGAAGTATTTGCAATGCTGAAATCAGCAGAGGTAGAAGTCAAAAAGGAACATCAAGTGTTGATGGTGAATAAAACCACTAAGTTCAAGAAAGGCAAGGGTAATAAGAACTTCAAGAAGGACGGCAAGGGAGTTGCCGTGCCTGGTAAGCAAGCTGCCGGGAAGAAGCCAAAGAATGGACCCAAGCCCGAGACTGAGTGCTTTTATTGCAAGGGAAGTGGTCACTGGAAGCGGAACTGCCCCAAATACTTAGCGGACAAGAAGGCCGGCATCACAAAAGGTATATGTGATATACATGTAATTGATGTGTACCTTACCAGTACTCATAGTAGCTCCTGGGTATTTGATACCGATGCGGTTGCTCACATTTGTAACTCAAAGCAGGAGCTGCGAAATAAGCGGAGACCGGCGAAGGACGAGGTGACGATGCGCGTCGGGAATGGTTCCAAGGTCGATGTGATCGCCGTCGGCACGCTACCTCTACATTTACCTACGGGATTAGTTTTAAACCTCAATAATTGTTATTTAGTGCCAGCTTTGAGCATGAACATTGTATCAGGATCTCGTTTAATACGAGATAGCTACTCATTTAAATCCGAGAATAATGGTTGTTATATTTATATGAGAGATATGTTTTATGGTCATGCTCCGATGGTGAATGGTTTATTCTTAATGAATCTCGAGCGTAATGCTACACATATTCATAGTGTGAATACCAAAAGATGTAAGGTTGATAATGATAGTCCCACATACTTGTGGCACTGCCGCCTTGGTCACATGGGTGTCAAACGCATGAAGAAGCTCCATGCAGATGGACTTTTAGAGTCTCTTGATTACGAATCATTTGACACGTGCGACATGCCTCATGGGTAAAATGACCAAGACTCCATTCTCAGGAACAATGGAGCGAGCAACCAACTTATTGGAAATCATACATAGTGATGTGTGCGGTCCAATGAGTGTTGAGGCTCGCGGTGGCTATCGTTATGTTCTCACCCTCACTGATGACTTGAGTAGATATGGGTATGTCTACTTAATGAAACACAAGTCTGAGACCTTTGAAAAGTTCAAGGAATTTCAGAGTGAGGTTGAGAATCAACGTGACAGGAAAATCAAGTTCTTGCGATCAGATCGTGGGGGAGAAATACTTGAGTCATGAATTTGGCACACACTTAAGAAAATGTGGAATAGTTTCACAACTCATGCCGCCTGGAACACCTCAGCGTAATGGTGTGTCCGAACGTCGTAATCGCACTCTATTAGATATGGTGCGATCTATGATGTCTCTTACCGATTTATCGCTATCATTTTGGGGCTATGCTTTAGAGACTGCCGCATTCACTTTAAATAGGGCTCCATTGAAATCCGTTGAGACGACACCGTATGAATTATGGTTTGGGAAGAAACCTAAGCTGTCGTTTCTAAAAGTTTGGAGATGCGATGCTTATGTCAAGAAACTTCAACCTGAAAAGCTCGAACCCAAGTCGGAAAAATGCGTCTTCATAGGATACCCTAAAGAAACTGTTGGGTATACCTTCTACCTCAGATCCGAAGGCAAGATCTTTGTTGCCAAGAATGGGTCCTTTCTAGAGAAAGAGTTTCTCTCGAAAGAAATAAGTGGGAGGAAGGTAGAACTCGATGAAGTATTACCTCTTGAACCGGTAAGTGGCGTAGCTCAAGAAAATGTTCCTGAGGTGCCTGCACTGACTAGAGAGGAAGTTGATGATGATGATCATGAAACTTCAGATCAAGTTGCTACTGAACTTCGTAGGTCCACAAGGACACGTTCCGCACCAGAGTGGTACGGCAACCCTGTCTTGGAAATCATGTTGTTAGACAACGGTGAACCTTCGAACTATGAAGAAGTGATGGCGGGCCCGGATTCCGACAAATGGCTGGAAGCCATGAAATCCGAGATAGGATCCATGTATGAAAACGAAGTATGGACTTTGACTGACTTGCCCGTTGATCGGCGAGCCATAGAAAATAAATGGATCTTTAAGAAGAAGACAGACGTGGATGGTAATGTGACCATCTATAAAGCTCGGCTTGTCGCTAAGGGTTATCGACAAGTTCAAGGGGTTGACTACGATGAGACTTTCTCACCCGTAGCGAAGCTGAAGTCCGTCCGAATCATGTTAGCAATTGCCGCATTATATGATTATGAGATATGGCAAATGGACGTCAAAACGGCATTCCTTAATGGTTTCCTTAAGGAAGAATTGTATATGATGCAGCCGGAAGGTTTTGTCGATCCTAAGAATGCTGACAAGGTGTGCAAGCTCCAACGCTCGATTTATGGGCTGGTGCAAGCATCTCGGAGTTGGAACATTCGCTTTGATGAGATGATCAAAGCGTTTGGGTTTATGCAGACTTATGGAGAAGCCTGCATTTACAAGAAAGTGAGTGGGAGCTCTGTAGCATTTCTCATATTGTATGTGGATGACATACTGTTGATGGGAAATGATATAGAATTCTTGGAAAGCATAAAGGCCTATTTGAACAAGTGTTTTTCAATGAAGGACCTTGGAGAAGCTGCTTATATATTAGGCATCAAGATCTATAGAGATAGATCGAGACGCCTCATTGGTCTTTCACAGAGTACGTACCTTGACAAGATATTGAAGAAGTTCAAAATGGATCAGTCAAAGAAGGGGTTCTTGCCTGTATTGCAAGGTACGAGATTGAGCTTGGCTCAATGCCCGACCACGACAGAAGATAGAGAAAAGATGAGTGTCGTCCCCTATGCCTCGGCCATAGGGTCTATCATGTATGCTATGCTATGTACCAGACCTGATGTAAACCTTGCCGTGAGTTTGGTAGGAAGGTACCAAAGTAATCCCGGCATGGAACACTGGACAACGGTCAAAAATATCCTGAAGTACCTGAAAAGGACTAAGGAAATGTTTCTCGTTTATGGAGGTGACGAAGAGTTCGTCGTAAAGGGTTACGTCGATGCTAGCTTCGAAACAGATCTGGATGACTCTAAGTCACAAACCGGATACGTGTATATTTTGAATGGTGGGGCAGTAAGGTGGTGCAGTTGCAAGCAAAGCGTTGTGGTGGGATCTACATGTGAAGCGGAGTACATGGCAGCCTCAGAGGCAGCACACGAAGCAATCTGGGTGAAGGAGTTCATTACCGACCTAGGAGTCATACCCAATGCGTTGGGCCCGATGACTCTCTTCTGTGACAACACTGGAGCTATTGCCCTTGCCAAGGAGCCCAGGTTTCACAGGAAGACCAGGCATATCAAGCGTCGCTTCAACTCCATTCATGAAAGTGTTCAAAATGGAGACATAGAGATTTGTAAAGTACATATGGACCTGAATGTAGCAGATCCGTTGACTAAACCTCTCCCTAGAGCAAAACATGATCAACACCAGAATTCCATGGGTGTTCGATTCATCACAATGTAACTAGATGATTGACTCTAGTGCAAGTGGGAGACTGTTGGAAATATGCCCTAGAGGCAATAATAAAATGATTATTATATTTCCTTGTTCATGATAATTGTCTATTATTCATGCTATAATTGTATTATTCGGAAATCGTAATACATGTGTGAATACATAGACCACAATGTGTCCCTAGTGAGACTCTAGTTGACTAGCTCGTTGATCAACAGATAGTCATGGTTTCCTGGCTATGGACATGGGGATGTCATTGATAACGGGATCACATCATTAGGAGAATGATGTGATGGACAAGACCCAAACATAAGCATAGCACAAAGATCGTGTAGTTCATTTGCTGTAGCTTTTCTAGATGTCAAGTATCATTTCCTTAGACCATGAGATTGTGCAACTCCCGGATACCGTAGGAGTGCCTTGGGTGTGCCAAACGTCACAACGTAACTGGGTGACTATAAAGGTACATTACAGGTATCTCCGAAAGTGTCTGTTGGGTTGGCACGAATCGAGACTGGGATTTGTCACTCCGTATGACGGAGAGGTATCTCTGGGCCCACTCGGTAATGCATCATCATAATGAGCTCAATGTGATCAAGTGGTTGATCACGGGATCATGCATTACGGTACGAGTAAAGTGACTTGCCGGTAACGAGACTGAACAAGGTATTGGGATACCGACGATCGAGTCTCGGGCAAGTAACGTACCGATTGACAAAGGGAATTGAGTACGGGATTGATTAGGTCCTCGACATCGTGGTTCATCCGATGAGATCATCGAGGAGCATGTGGGAGCCAACATGGGTATCCAGATCCCGCTGTTGGTTATTGACCAGAGAGTCGTCTCGGTCATGTCTGCTTGTCTCCCGAACCCGTAGGGTCTACACACTTAAGGTTCGGTGACGCTAGGGTTGTATAGATATGAGTATGCAGTAATCCGAAAGTTGTTCGGAGTCTCCAATGAGATCCTGGACGTCATGAGGAGTTCCGGAATGGTCCAGAGGTGAAGAATTATATATAGGAAGTGTAGTTTCGGCCATCGGGAAAGTTTCGGGGTCACCGGTATTGTACCGGGACCACCGGATGGGTCCCAGGGGTCCACCAGGAGGGGCCACCCATCCCGGAGGGCCCCATGGGCTGAAGTGGGGAGGGGAACCAGCCCATAGTGGGCTGGTGCGCCCCCCCTTGGGCCCCCCATGCGCCTAGGGTTGGGAACCCTAGGGGAGGGGGCGCCTCCACTTGTCTTGGGGGTTACTCCACCCCTTGGCCGCCCCCCCCCCCCCAGGAGATCCCATCTCCTAGGGCTGGCGCACCCCCCTAGGGGGGCTATATAAAGGGGGAGGGAGGGCAGCTACACCTCAAGTCTTGGCGCCTCCCTCTCCCCTGCTACACCTCTCCCTCTCGCAGAAGCTCGGCGAAGCCCTGCCGCGATCACTGCTGCATCCACCACCACGCCATCGTGCTGCTGGATCTTCATCAACCTCTCCTTCCCTCTTGCTGGATCAAGAAGGAGGAGACGTCATCCGCTCCATACGTGTGTTGAACGCGGAGGTGCCGTCCGTTCGGCACTTGGTCATCGGTGATTTGGATCACGGCAAGTACGACTCCATCATCCCCGTTCTCTTGAACGCTTCCGCTCGCGATCTACAAGGGTATGTAGATGCACTCTCCTCTCGTTGCTAGTTGACTCCATAGATAGAACTTGGTGAAACATAGAAATTTTTTTTTTCTGCAACGTTCCCCAACAGTGGCATCATGAGCTAGGTCTATGTGTAGTTACTATGCACGAGTAGAACACAAAGTAGTTGTGGGCGTCGATATTGTCAATTTGCTTGCCGTTACTAGTCTTATCTTGATTCGGCGGCATCGTGGGATGAAGCGACCCGGACCAACCTTACACGTACGCTTACGTGAGACCGGTTCCACCAACTGACATGCACTAGTTGCATAAGGTGGCTGGCGGGTGTGTGTCTCTCCCACTTTAGTCGGATCAGATTCGATGAACAGGGTCCTTATGAAGGGTAAATAGAAATTGGCAATTCACGTTGTGGCTTTGGCGTAGGTAAGAAACGTTCTTGCTAGAAACCTATAGCAGCCACGTAAAAACTTGCAACAACAATTAGAGGACGTCTAACTTGTTTTTGCAACAAGTGTTTTGTGATGTGATATGGCCAAAGGTTGTGATAAATGATGAATGATATATGTGATGTATGAGATTGATCATGTTCTTGTAATAGGAATCACGACTTGCATGTCGATGAGTATGATAACCGGTAGGAGCCATAGGAGTTGTCTTTATTTTTTGTATGACCTACGTGTCATTGAGAAACGCCATGTAAATTACTTTACTTTATTGCTAAACGTGTTAGCCATAGTAGTAGAAGTAATAGTTGGCGAGCAACTTCATGGAGACACGATGATGGAGATCATGATGATGGAGATCATGGTGTCATGCCGGTGACAAGATGATCATGGAGCCCCAAGATGGAGATCAAAGGAGCTATATGATATTGGCCATATCATGTCACTATTATTTGATTGCATGTGATGTTTATCATGTTTTTGCATCTTGTTTACTTAGAACGACGGTAGTAAATAAGATGATCCCTCATAATAATTTCAAGAAAGTGTTCCCCCTAACTGTGCGCCGTTGCGACAGTTCGTTGTTTCGAAGCACCACGTGATGATCGGGTGTGATAGATTCCAACGTTCACATACAACGGGTGTAAGACAGATTTACACACGCAATACACTTAGGTTGACTTGACGAGCCTAGAATGTACAAACATGGCCTCGGAACACAGAAGACCGAAAGGTCGAGCATGAGTCGTATAGAAGATACGATCAACATGAAGATGTTCACCGATGTTGACTAGTCTGTCTCACGTGATGATCGGACACGGCCTAGTCAACTCGGATCATGTTATACTTAGATGACTGGAGGGATGTTTATCTAAGTGGGAGTTCATTGAATAATTTGATTAGATGAACTTAATTATCATGAACTTAGTCTAAAATCTTTACAATATGTCTTGTAGATCAAATGGCCAACGTTGTCCTCAACTTCAACGCGTTCCTAGAGAAAACCTAGCTGAAAGACGATGGCAGCAACTATACGGACTGGGTCTGGAACCTGAGGATCATCCTCATATCTGCCAAGAAAGATTATGTCCTAGAAGCACCGCTAGGTGACGCACCCGTCCCATAGAACCAAGATGTTATGAACGCTTGGCAGACACGTGCTGATGATTACTCCCTCGTTCAGTGTGGCATGCTTTACAGCTTAGAACCGGGGCTCCAAAAGCATTTTGAGAGACACGGAGCATATGAGATGTTCGAAGAGCTGAAAATGGTTTTCCAAGCTCATGCCCGGGTCGAGAGATATGAAGTCTCCGACAAGTTCTTCAGCTGTAAGATGGAGGAAAATAGTTCTGTCAGTGAGCACATACTCAAAATGTCTGGGTTGCATAACCGCTTGACTCAGC
The DNA here is from genome assembly GCF_018294505.1 of Triticum aestivum. Taxonomy (NCBI): domain Eukaryota; kingdom Viridiplantae; phylum Streptophyta; class Magnoliopsida; order Poales; family Poaceae; genus Triticum; species Triticum aestivum. The sequence continues at coordinate 628,824,089 of NC_057803.1, forward strand.
TGGGATTTAATCTCCCGGATGATGCGGTCATTGACAGAATCCTTCAGTCGCTTCCACCAAGCTACAAGAGCTTTGTGATGAACTTCAATATGCAGGGGATGGAAAAGACCATTCCTGAAGTATTTGCAATGCTGAAATCAGCAGAGGTAGAAGTCAAAAAGGAACATCAAGTGTTGATGGTGAATAAAACCACTAAGTTCAAGAAAGGCAAGGGTAATAAGAACTTCAAGAAGGACGGCAAGGGAGTTGCCGTGCCTGGTAAGCAAGTTGCCGGGAAGAAGCCAAAGAATGGACCCAAGCCCGAGACTGAGTGCTTTTATTGCAAGGGAAGTGGTCACTGGAAGCGGAACTGCCCCAAATACTTAGCGGACAAGAAGGCCGGCATCACAAAAGGTATATGTGATATACATGTAATTGATGTGTACCTTACCAGTACTCGTAGTAGCTCCTGGGTATTTGATACCAATGCGGTTGCTCACATTTGTAATTCAAAGCAGGAGCTGCAAAATAAGCGGAGACCGGCGAAGGACGAGGTGACGATGCGCGTCGGGAATGGTTCCAAGGTCGATGTGATCGCCGTCGGCACGCTACCTCTACATTTACCTACGGGATTAGTTTTAAACCTCAATAATTGTTATTTAGTGCCAGCTTTGAGCATGAACATTGTATCAGGATCTCGTTTAATACGAGATGGCTACTCATTTAAATCCGAGAATAATGGTTGTTCTATTTATATGAGAGATATGTTTTATGGTCATGCTCCGATGGTGAATGGTTTATTCTTAATGAATCTCGAGCGTAATGCTACACATATTCATAGTGTGAATACCAAAAGATGTAAGGTTGATAATGATAGTCCCACATACTTGTGGCACTGCCGCCTTGGTCACATGGGTGTCAAACGCATGAAGAAGCTCCATGCAGATGGACTTTTAGAGTCTCTTGATTACGAATCATTTGACACGTGCGACACTGTCTCCAGATCCCGCTGTTGGTTATTCACCAGATCCCGCTGTTGGTTATTCACCAGAGATTCGTCTCGGTCATGTCTGCTTGTCTCCCGAACCCGTAGGGTCTACACACTTAAGGTTCGGTGACGCTAGGGTTGTATAGATATGAGTATGCAGTAATCCGAAAGTTGTTTGGAGTCCCGGATGAGATCCTGGACGTCACGAGGAGTTCCGGAATGGTCCGGAGGTGAAGAATTATATATAGGAAGTGTAGTTTCGGCCATCGGGAAAGTTTCGGGGTCACCGGTATTGTACCGAGACCATCGGATGGGTCCCGGGGGTCCACCGAGAGGGGCCACCCATCCCGGAGGGCCCCATGGGCTGAAGTGGGGAGGGGAACCAACCCATAGTGGGCTGGTGCGCCCCCCCTTGGGCCCGCCATGCGCCTAGGGTTGGGAACCCTAGGGGAGGGGGCGCCTCCACTTGTCTTGGGGCTTACTCCACCCCTTGGCCGCCCCCCCCCCTAGGAGATCCCATCTCCTAGGGCCGGCGCACCCCCCTAGGGGGCCTATATAAAGGGGGAGGGAGGGCAGCTACACCTCAAGTCTTGGCGCCTCCCTCTCCCCTGCTACACCTCTCCCTCTCGCAGAAGCTCGGCGAAGCCCTACTGCGATCACTGCTGCATCCACCACGACGCCGTCGTGCTGCTGGATCTTCATCAACCACTCCTTCCCCCTTGCTGGATCAAGAAGGAGGAGACGTCATCTGCTCCGTACGTGTGTTAAACGCGGAGGTGCCGTCCGTTCGGCACTTGGTCATCGGTGATTTGGATCACGCCGAGTACGACTCCATCATCCCCGTTCTCTTGAACGCTTTCGCTCGCGATCTACGAGGGTATGTAGATGCACTCTCCTCTTGTTGCTAGTTGACTCCATAGATTGATCTTGGTGAAACATAGAATTTTTTTGTTTTCTGCAACGTTCCCCAACATAAATTGCAGCTCCTTCGGCTGTCCCTTAGCTTTTCTGGTGAATTTTCTCCAAACCCTGCCGGACAAAGAAAACAATTACTTGATATATCAGGAAATGAACAAAGTTGCTGATATGGTGGATAATGATCGATTTAACTTACTTCTCGAGTATTTGAGTCATGTCTGCATAGTCCTGGGGATCTTTTCGTCTTGAGTCTAAGACGGTTACTAGTCCCTGCTCAAGCTTAATCTCTAGGAGAATATAGTGGAAACTGCACACGCATGCATAACTCATCAATTACATTACTATAACCTTGACTAATATATAAGGGAAACCGAATATGCACAAGACAGTAACACTCACTTGAAGTTGTAAGGAAAGAGTATTATATCTTTGTTTTCATTTATTACCAACGATCGTAGCAAGTTGGCCTCGGTAGCTGTGGCATGAAATTTAACCTGAGTTGCATCTATGAGATATGTGTTAATGAACCCAATATCACCGACTTGTCTTTTCTTCAATTCGGCGATCTTCAATCTGCATAATATAGTGAGGATGATTATAAATACATGCAATGAAAGAGCTGAGCTATATAGAGAGACTTAATGACAGAAGTAGTACTACTTACAGACAGTAGCAGGCGACCGTTGTTTTATCGAGGGCCAATTGATTGAAAAACTGAAAGAACTCCTCAAATGGAACAGGCAACAGTTCAATTCCAATGAGGTCATGCTCCTTTTTAACTTTCACATACAAAGTACTCCTCCCCCCAGAGTCTCTGCAGATTTTCAAGTACCAATCATGCAATCTTCGCATCATCGTTGATAGAGATCTTTCATCTTTGACGAGAGGCTTCCCGTACTCGTATCTTTGTATCTGCACCTCCATGGGTTCATAATGTACATCGTCGGGCAGGTAATCGGCAAGATTGCTATAACCGGGCACCATCCTCGGATCATTAGCGACCTTGTCGCTAGGCACCTTGAGCGGGGGCACGATTGCTTCGCTTGTTCGCCGAGCTGGGCAATTTGTTTCCCAGCTCGTCGTTCTTTCAGCCTTTGATCACTGACAGTACCTCCCGACCGCTCCGCTTCGGCAAATTCCTTTCCAATAATGCGCTCATAGTTTCCTTTCGGTGGAGACTTGGGTGGTTTTGTCAGGGCAGCCAGAGTGCGCTTCGCTTTCACCGGATCTACCTTCTCCTTCGGAAGTGGATGTCTCTTTGCTTTCAACCCTTGAAACCAGTCATCCACTTCGGTTCGTGTGATCTCGGCATTCTCCTTCGGGGTCCTCTCGTATGGTAACTTCTCTGGAGTCTTTAGAGAAGGACCGAATCTATATGTCCTCCCGCCTCTGACTGTACTGCTAGACGCCGGCCGAGCAGACGGAGCGGTTGTCTTCTTTACTTGCTTACGAGGCGGAGGAGAAGGACTACGACGCGCCGGAGCAGCTGGAGCGGCGGCAGGTCTCTTCCGCCCTTGCTGACGAGGCGGAGAAGGAGGAGGCTGGCTGCTCGGGCGCGTCGGCGCAGGCGGAGAAGGAGGCGGAGTGCCGCCACGCGCTGGAGAAGGAGCCGGTCGAGTGCCCTGATCGTCACTCGTCGGAGGAGGAGGCGGTGGAGGAGGCGGAGTGCCCTGACTCGCCGGAGGAGGAGGCGGTGGAGGAGGCGGAGTGCCCTGACTTGCCGGAGGAGGAGGAGGAGGCGGAGGCGTCCAGTTCGGAAGGTTGATGAGCTCCTTCCGCCATAGGCATGGAGTCTTCAGAGCAGACCCCAGCCTAGTCTCCCCTTCACCGGTAGGGTGGTCAAGCTGGAGGTCCTCAAATCCCTCCGTTATTTCATCCACCATCACCCTAGCATATCCTTCTGGAATCGGCCGGCAGTGAAAAGTTGCGCCGGGTTCAGTAGGATAAACAGAGCCAACAGCCGCCTTGACCTTCAAATTCATCCATTGCGTCATAAGGTGGCAATTTTGAGACTCCGTGATAGCATCCACGGGATAGCTGGCAGGAGCCGTCAAGGCATGCTCCGGCTGAAGCAGCTCGGTGGAAGCCACGCTGCTTCTCCGCTGAGATGGCGGGGTAGCTTCGGGGGAAGCTTCGCAGTACGTTTGCTGCGATTTGCTTCTCGTTCCTCTATCGCTTGTACCCTTGCTTGCAGCGCTTGCATTTGGGTCTGCTGCACTTTTTTCCTCCTCTCATGGGATTTGTAACCGCCTGCGTCGGAAACCCAACCTTCCACGGAATGGAGCCTGGCGTGCCTCGTGTCCGTCCAGGGTGCTCAGGATTCCCGAGGGCCATTGTGAGCTCGTCGTTCTCTCTGTCTGGAAAGAACGCCCCTTGCTGCGCTGCTTCGATATAGTGCTGAAGCTTCCTGACTGGTATGTCCATTTGATCGTTCGTCCAAATGCACTTCCTGTTACAGGGTCCAAGGTTCCGCCAGCCCCGAAGAACCAAGTCCGGCAACGGTCTAGCCAGTTAATTGTCTCTGGTTCGATCCCTTTATCAACCAGATCATTCTCAGTCTTGGCCCACTTAGGCCGGGCTACGAGGTAGCCACCTGACCCCGTGCGATGGTGATGCTTCTTCTTCGCAGCATTTTGCTTGTTTGTCGCCGACATCTTCTTACTCTTTTCGATTCTTGGGCCACAAATGCGGGCCAGTGATCTCTGATCTTCTCATATCTGCCCTTGAATTCTGGTGTCTCATTATTTTCGACAAACTTATTCAGCTCTTTCTTCCACCTCCTGAATAGTTCTGCCATCCTCTTAAGAGCAAAAGACTTGATTAATTGCTCTTTAACTGGCTTCTCTGGATTATCCTCTGGCGGTAGGGTGAAATTTGACTTCAGCTCAGTCCAAAGATCATTTTTCTGCATATCATTGACATAAGACACCTCAGGGTCTTCTGTAGCCGGCTTAAACCATTGCTGGATGCTGATCGGGATCTTGTCCCTAACCAAAACCCCGCACTGAGCAACGAATGCGCTCTTTGTCCGGAGGGGTTCAATCGGTTGGCCGTCGGGCACGATTGCTATGATCTCAAACTTTTCATCCGAGCTCAACTTTTTCTTCGGGCCTCGTCTCTTTACCGAAGTTGTGCTCGATCCGGAGGGCTAGAAAAAAGAACAAAGACTTAATTAATATGTGTACATACCAAAACAATGAATGCATCAATTAGCTAGTCAGCAGAAGCTTAACTAATATATATACCTGGCCGGACTCGGTTCGGTCACCGAAGACGTCATCACGGTCTCCTTCTTGCACCGGCATTGGGTCACCGGAGCCGTCCTCACGGTCTCCTTCTTGCACCGGCATTAGGTCACCGGAGCCATCATAATCATAGCCAGCTGCTTCCAGACCATCGGTGTCGTTGAGAAACAATGAGCAGATGGCATCACTTCCTCGTGCGATTATGTCCCCCAACAACTCTTCTTGTACTTCGTCTCGGGCCGTGTCCATAGTTTCTACATATATTGACAACATGGCAATTATTATTCAAACATGACAGATGGATATATTAGTGGCAAAAACATAGAACTAATATTAATTAGTGGCCTCGATGCTGCTTCTCTAGGGTTTGGGGTGGCCTCGATGCTGCTTCTCTAGGGTTTGGGGTGGCCTCGACAATGCTTCAAGGATAAAAAAGAACAGGAAGAAGAAAAAAAAAGAGGAGAAGCAAGAATAGAGGAGTAAGAACTCATCTATTCTTTCTTCTCCTCTTTTTTTCTTCTTCTTCCTCTTTTTTTTTATCGGGAACGAGGGTCGTCGAGGGTCACCGACGCCGACGGTCCATGTATCTCACACTGACGATACTTTCTATTTAGGGTTTCTCCTCTACCGCTCGGCGACCCTCGACGACCCTCGTTCCCGATAAAAAAAGGAAGAAGAAGAAAAAAAAGAGGAGAAGAAAGAATAGAGGAGAATTCTTCTCCTCTATTCTTTCTTCTCCTCTTTTTTTTCTTCTTCCTCTTCTTTTTTTATCCTCTTCTTCCTCTCATGTTCGAGAGGATCGCCGAGGGGTCGGGAGGTTGCCTAGTGTCAAAGGATTCAACAAAACCATGTCTTCATCATTAGGCGAAAGTAATAGGTGCATGATGGTACGAAGCTCTCCGAAGTTATTTTGGAACGGAGTCCCAGATAAGATAATTCGCTTTTTGGTACAAAGTTCAGCAAGAACCTTCCAAATATCGTTATTTGGAAGGCCTTTGCTGAAATTCATACAGAAAGGCAAATTATCCTATCCGGGACACCATTCCAAAATAACTTTGGAGGACTTCGTCATGTCCTGGTTACTTCCGGCTAATGATGAAGCCATGGATTTCTTCAATACTTTGACACTAGGAAACCTCTCTCGACCCCTCGGCGATCCTTGACCCCTCGAACCCTCGACGACCCTGGAACCCTCGACCCCTAGACGACCCTGGAACCCTCGACCCTCGATCCCTCGACCCTATAGAACCCTTGAAGAAAGGAATAGCTAGAGGAGAAGATCGAAGAAAAAAAAGAAGAAAAAAAAGAGGAGAAGAAGAAAGGAATAGTGGAGAAGAAGAGAAAATAGAATATTCTATTTTCTCTTCCTCTCCATTATTCCTTTCTTCTTCTCCTCTTCTTTTCCTTCTTTTTTCTTCTTCTTATTTATTTCTCCTCTTCTTTTCCTCTCCTCTTCTTCTTTCTTTCCTCTTCTTATTTTCTTCTTTCCTATCCTTCTTTTTCTAAAATTGTAACTTTTGCATATATAAAACTTTTCTAAAATTGTAACTTTCTATATATGAATAAAAAACTTTCTATGAACAAAAAAACATTTTTAACATATATATATTTAGCAAATTCTAGCCACATACATCACATACACATATACATTATAGCCACATACACATATACATCACATATGAACAAAAAAATAAACTAATAAAAATAAAAAACATATTGCAACATATGAACAAAAACATATAGCCACATACATACACATACATTATATATATATGAAAAAAAATTAAACTAATAACCAAAGTGGTGGCGCCGGCGGGGCAGAGGGGCATGGCGGCAGCGGTGGCACCGGCGGGGCAGGGCGGGGCAGGGGCGCGGGAGCGAGGCAAGGCAGGGGCGTGAGGCAGGTGCTCACAGAGGGGTGGTGAAGCACGGCGGGCGGCGTCGGGGCGCAGGGACGACGGTGAGGAGGCGGGCGGCGTCGGGGCGGCGGCGACGGCAAAGTTGAGCAGCCTGACGGCGTCGGAGGCGGTGACGACGGTGAGGTGGACCAGCCTGACGGCGTCGGAGGCGGCGGCGACAACGAGGTGGAGCAGCCTGACGGCTCGGCGGCGACGGCGACGAGGCAGAGCAGCGGGCGTCGGGCATAGAAGAAAGGGATGGATTTGGTCGAAAACTGCTAAGTGTTGTATATATACAAGAGCATTGGTCCCGGTTCGTGAAACCAACCGGGACTAATGCCACCTTTAGTCCCGGTTGGTGCCACCAACCGGGACCAAAGGCCAATTTTCAGCAGCCCAAAGGGCGGGAAGTGGCGGCCTTTGGTCCCGGTTGGTGGCACCAACCGGGACCAAAGGCCTTGTGCTGCCCCGCGCCCAAATGTTTAGTCCCACCTCGCTAGTTGAAAGGGAGCCGCACCTGTTTATAAGGTGCGGTGCGCCTTCCCTCTCGAGCTCCTCTCTAAAGCAGGCTTTCGGGCCTAACCGTGCAATGTGTGCCTGTGGGCCTACTGGGCCTCCCGCGGGCCTGAATCCTGGCCCATGGTAGGGTTTCTAGTCGTATTCAGGCCGTGGGTGCCCAGTAGGTGGCACTTTTTTTTTGTTTCTACTAACAACAAAATACTTATTGTTGCTATATTTAATTTTTTTTCCAGTTTTTTTGTTTTGTTTTCTGCATTATTTATTTTCTTTTGTTTTTTGCTTTATTTTTTAATTCTTTTTGCTTTTAGTTTTAGAAAAATTATAAACTTTCTGTTAGTGCCATTAGTTTTCAAATTTGAAAACACTTTTTTTTTGTTTTTTTGTTTTCTTTGTTGCTTTATTTATTTTATTTTGTTTCTACTTACAACAAAATACTTATTGTTGCTATTTTTATTTTTTCTAGTTTTTTGTTTTGTTTTCTGTATTATTTATTTTCTTTTGTTTTTTGCTTTATTTTTTAATTCTTTTTGCTTTTAGGTCAGCAAAATTATAAACTTTCTGTTGCTTTATTTATTTTATTTTGTTTCTACTTACAACAAAATACTTATTGTTGCTATTTTTTCCAGTTTTTTTGTTTTGTTTTCTGCATTATTTATTTTCTTTTGTTTTTTGCTTTATTTTTTTATTCTTTTTGCTTTTAGTTTTAGAAAAATTATAAACTTTCTGTTAGTGCCATTATAAACTTTTTGCTTTTAATTTGAATTCTTTGAAAATTGTTTGAATCACAAGTTTGTGATTAACTTACTAAAAAATGAGAATAGATGCGCTTATAGAGAAAATTCAACCTAAATTCCTAGTAAATTTCTATGAATTTCAGAGAAATTCACTATGAATTTAGGTTAAACTTTTCTCTATTAGGGCATCTATTTTCACTTTGAGAGGAGCTCAACAAGGCAGAGAGGGAAGGGCTTATAAACCGGTGTGAGCTCCCTTCGGTTGGCGAGGTGGGACTAAACTCTGCCCGCAACGAGGACCAACCCTTTAGTCCCGGTTTGTGGCACAAACCGGGACTAATGGTCATGGGCCAGGGGCGAGGAGCAAAATTATAAACTTTCTGTTAGTGCCATTAGTTTTAGAAAGTTGAAAGTTGGCATGGGCTAGGGACTAATGGTCATGGTATTACGAGGGCCGAACCATAAGACATGAAAACATTTCAAATGAACTCTGAAAAAGTTGAAAGTTGGCATGGTATCATAATTTCACCCACATAGCATGTGCGTATACAAAACGGACAATGGTAGCATGTTCGTGTGTTACAAAGTTGGCATGGTATCATCATAATAGTTGCGGGAGAAAGTCTTCACTTTTTCTTCGCTTGTGTCGTTTGCTTATTGCGCCGTAACTATGGATAATCTTCATTGTTTATCAGGATGCTTGGGTCAGCCTTGACATTGAAGGGAGGAATTTCATGAAACTTTTCATAATCTTCAGACATGTCTGTCTTGCCGTCCACTCCCAGGATGTCCCTTTTTCCTGAAAGAACTATGTGGCGCTTTGGCTCATCGTATGATGTATTCGCTTCCTTATCTTTTCTTTTTCTCGGTTTGGTAGACATGTCCTTCACATAGATAACCTGTGCCACATCATTGGCTAGGACGAATGGTTCGTCAGTGTACCCAAGATTTTTCAGATCCACTATTGTCATTCCGTACTGTGGGTCTACCTGTACCCCGCCGCCTAACAGATTGACCCATTTGCACTTAAACAAAGGGACCTTAAAATCAGGTCCGTAGTCAAGTTCCCATATGTCCACTATGTAACCATAATATGTGTCCTTTCCGCTCTCGGTTGCTACATCAAAGAGGACACCGCTGTTTTGGTTGGTGCTCTTTGATCTTGGGCGATCGTGTAAAATGTATTCCCATTTATCTCGTTATCCTTTGTAAGTCAATACGGTCAAAGATGGTCCCCTGGACAACAAGTACAACTCATCACAAACAGTGTTGTCACCTCTGAGACGTGTTTCCAACCAACTGCTAAAAGTCCTGATGTGTTCACATGTAATCCAGTCGTCGCACTGCTCCGGGTGTTTGGAGCGCAGACTGTTCTTGTGTTCATCGACATACGGGGTCACCAAGGTAGAGTTCTGTAGAACTGTGTAGTTTGCTTGAGACCAAGAATATTCGTCCCTGCATATTATTGAGTCTCTTCCAAGAGTGCCTTTTCCAATCAGTCTCCCCTCATACCACGATTTAGGGAGACCTATCTTCTTAAGGCCAGGAATGAAGTCAACACAAAACCCGATAACATCCTCTGTTTGATGGCCCATGGAGATGCTTCCTTCTGGCCTAGCGCGGTTACGGGCATATTTCTTTAGGACTCCCATGAACCTCTCAAAGGGGAACATATTGTGTAGAAATACGGGCCCCAGGATGACAATCTCGTCGACTAGATGAACTAGGACGTGCGTCATGATATTGAAGAAGGATGGTGGGAACACCAGCTCGAAACTGACAAGACATTGCGCCACATCACTCCTTAGCCTTGGTACGATTTCTGGATCGATCACCTTCTGAGAGATTGCATTGTGTGTGCACATAGCTTCACAATGGCTAATCGGACGTTTTCCGGTAGAAGCCCCCTCAATGCAACCGGAAGCAGTTGCGTCATAATCACATGGCAGTCATGAGACTTTAGGTTCTGAAACTTTTTCTCTGGCATATTTATTATTCCCTTTATATTCGACGAGAAGCCAGTCGTGACCTTCATACTAAGCAGGCATTCAAAGAAGATTTCTTTCTCTTCTTTCGTAAGAGCATAGCTGGCAGGACCTTTATACTGCTTCGGAGGCATGCCGTCTTTTTCGTGCAAACATTGCAGGTCCTCCCGTGCCTCAGGTGTATCTTTTGTCTTCCCATACACGCCCAAGAAGCCTAGCAGGTTCACGCAAAGGTTCTTCGTCACGTGCATCATGTCGATTGAGGAGCGGACCTCTAGGTCTTTCCAGTAGGGTAGGTCCCAAAATATATATTTCTTCTTCCACATGGGTGCGTGTCCCTCAGCGTCATTCGGAACAGCTAGTCCACCGGGACCCTTTCCAAAGATTACGTAGTGTAAATCATTGACCATAGCAAGCACGTGATCACCGGTGCGCATGGCAGGCTTCTTCTGGTGATCTGCCTCGCCTTTGAAATGCTTGCCTTTCTTTCGACATTGATGGTTGGTCGGAAGAAATCGACGATGGCCCAGGTACACATTCTTCCTGCATTTGTCCACGTATATACTTTTAGTGTCATCTAAACAGTGCGTGCATGCGTGGTATCCTTTGTTTGTCTATCCTGAAAGGTGACTGAGAGCAGGCCAATCGTTGATGGTCACGAACAGCAACGCCTTAAGGTTAAATTCCTCCTGTCTGTGCTCATCCCACGTACGTACACCGTTTTCATTCCACAGCTGTAAAAGTTTTTCAACTAATGGCCTTAGGTACACATCAATTTCGTTGCCGGGTTGCTTAGGGCCTTGGATGAGAACTGGCATCATAATGAACTTCCGCTTCATGCACATCCAAGGAGGAAGGTTATACATACATAGAGTCGCGGGCCAGGTGCTGTGATTGCTGCTCTGCTCCCCGAAAGGATTAATGCCATCCGCGCTTAAAGCAAACCGTACATTCCTTGGGTCCTTTGCAAACTCATCCCAGTACTTTCTCTTGATTTTTCTCCACTGTGACCCGTCAGCGGGTGCTCTCAACTTCCCATCTTTCTTTCGGTTCTCACTGTGCCATCGCATCAACTTGGCATGCTCTTCGTTTCTGAACAGACGTTTCAACCGTGGTATTATAGGAGCATACCACATCACCTTCGCAGGAACCCTCTTCCTGGGGGGCTCGCCGTCAACATCACCAGGGTCATCTCGTCTGATCTTATATCGCAATGCACCGCATACCGGGCATGCGTTCAGATCCTTGTATGCACCGCGGTAGAGGATGCAGTCATTAGGGCATGCATGTATCTTCTCCACCTCCAATCCTAGAGGGCATACGACCTTCTTTGCTGCGTATGTACTGTCGGGCAATTCGTTATCCTTTGGAAGCTTCTTCTTCAATATTTTCAGTAGCTTCTCAAATCCTTTGTCAGCCACAGCATTCTCTGCCTTCCACTGCAACAATTCCAGTACGGTACCGAGCTTTGTGTTGCCATCTTCGCAATTGGGGTATATGTTGGGGATCGTAGCAGAAATTCAAAATTTTCTACGCATCACCAAGATCAATCTATGGAGTAATCTAGCAAAGAGGGGAAGGAGAGTGCATCTACATACCCTTGTAGATTGCTAAGCGGAAGCGTTCAAGTGAACGGGGTTGATGGAGTCGTACTCGTCGTGATCCAAATCACCGATGATCCTAGTGCCGAACGGACGGCACCTCCGTGTTCAACACACGTACAGCCCGGTGACGTCTCCTACGCCTTGATCCAGCAAGGGGAGAAGGAGAGGTTGGGGAAGACTCCATCTAGCAGCAGCATGACGGCGTGGTGGTGATGGAGGAGCGTGGTACTCCAGCAGGGCTTCGCCAAGCACCGCAAGAGACGAGGAGGGAGAGGGGTAGGACTGCGCCAAGAAGGAGATGTTCTCGTGTCTATGGCAGCCCAAAACCCCCATTATATATAGGGGAAAGGGAGGGGCTGCGCCCCCACCTAGGTTTCCACCCCTAGGGGTGGCGGCCAGCCCTAGATCCCATCTAGGGGGCGGCCAAGGGGGAAGAGAGGGGGTGCACCACTAGGTGGGCCTTAGGCCCATCTGAGCCTAGGGTTTCCCCCTTTTCCCTTCTCTCTTCGCCTTGGGCCTTGGTGGGGGGGCGCACCAGCCCACCTGGGGCTGGTCCCCCTTCACACTTGGCCCACGCAGCCCTCTGGGGCAGGTGGCCCCACCTGGTGGACCCCTGGGACCCTCCCGGTGGTCCCGATACGTTACCGATAGCACCTGAAACTTTTCCGGTGACCAAAACAGGACTTCCCATATATAAATCTTTACCTCCGGAACTCCTCGTGATGTCCGGGATCTCATCCTGGACTCCGAACAACATTCGGTAACCACGTATATCTATTCCCTATAACCCTAGCGTCATCGAACCTTAAGTGTGTAGACCCTACGGGTTCAGGAACCATGCAGACATAACCAAGACAACTCTCCGGTCAATAACCAACAGCGGGATCTGGATACCCATGTTGGCTCCCACATGTTCCACGATGATCTCATCGGATGAACCACGATGTCAAGGACTTAATCAATCCCGTATTCAATTCCCTTTGTCCAGCGGTATTGTACTTGCCCGAGATTCGATCGTCGGTATCCCGATACCTTGTTCAATCTCGTTACCGGCAAGTCTCTTTACTCGTTCCGTAACACATCATCCCATGATCAACTCCTTGGTCACATTGTGCACATTATGATGATGTCCTACCGAGTGGGCCCAGAGATACCTCTCCGTTTATACGGAGTGACAAATCCCAGTCTCAATTCGTGCCAACCCAACAGACACTTTCGGAGATACTTGTAGTGTACCTTTATAGCCACCCAGTTACGTTGTGATGTTTGGCACACCCAAAGACTCCTACGGTATCCGAGAGTTGCACAATCTCATGGTCTAAGGAAATGATACTTGACATTAGAAAAGCTTTAGCATACGAACTACACAATCTTTGTGCTAGGCTTAGGATTGGGTCTTGTCCATCACATCATTCTCCTAATGATGTGATCCCGTTATCAACGACATCCAATGTCCATGGTCAGGAAACCGTAACCATCTATTGATCAACGAGCTAGTCAACTAGAGGCTTACTAGGGACATGGTGTTGTCTATGTATCCACACATGTATCTGAGTTTCCTATCAATATAATTCTAGCATGGATAATAAACGATTATCATGAACAAGGAAATATAATAATAACCAATTTATTATTGCCTCTAGGGCATATTTCCAACAGTATAACCCTTTTTTGTGATCCTCTAACATGTGATCGAACTTCAGCTTCTCCTTTTGACTTTCGCATTGCGTCCTTGCATCGACAATGACCCGGCGGAGATCATCATCATCGGGCACATCGTCTGGTTCCTCTTGATCTTCAGCAGCTTCACCCGTTGTAGCATCATTGGGCACATCGTCTGGTTCCTCTTGATCTTCACCAGCTCCCCCCGTTGCAGCATCGCCGTATTCAGGGGGCACATAGTTGTCATCGTACTCTTCTTCTTCGCTGTCTTCCATCATAACCCCTATTTTTCCGTGCCTCGTCGAAACATTATAGTGTGGCATGAAACCCTTGTAAAGCAGGTGGGAGTGAAGGATTTTCCGGTTAGAGTAAGACCTCGTATTCCCACATTCAGTGCACGGACAACACATAAAACCATTCTGCTTGTTTGCCTCAGCCGCATCGAGAAACTCATGCACGCCCTTAATGTACTCGCGGGTGTGTCTGTCACCGTACATCCATTGCCGGTTCATCTGCGTGCATTATATATAATTAAGTGTCCAAATTAATAGAAGTTCATCATCACATTAAAACCAAAGTGCATACATAGTTCTCATCTAACAACATATAGCTCTCTAGAGCATCTAATTAATTAAACCATATATTGAAACTATGTAAAACATTTCAATGCGAAAACAAATGCGATCATAATCGCAACCAAGGTAACAATTGATCCAACGGCATAATGATACCAAGCCTCGGTATGAGTGGCATATTTTCTAATCTTTCTAATCTTCAAGCGCATTGCATCCATCTTGATCTTGTGATCATCGACGACATCCGCAACATGCAACTCCAATATCATCTTCTCCTCCTCAATTTTTTTATTTTTTTTCCTTCAACAAATTGTTTTCTTCTTCAACTAAATTTAACCTCTCGACAATAGGGTCGGTTGGCATTTCCGATTCACATACATCCTACATAAATAAAATCTATGTCACGTTGGTCGGCATAATTTTCATAAACAATAAATGAACCAATAGTTATAAAGATAATATATATACCACATCCGAATCATAGACAGGACGAGGGCCGACGGGGGCGGATACCAAAACCATCGCACTATATAAGATGCAATAATAAAAGTAAGAAAATAATACAAGTATCTATGTAAACATACAAGTAAGAATATTTTTCCTTTCGGAAAGAAGATAAGAATAAGAGGCTCACCACGGTGGTGCCGGCGATGAGCTCGGCGCGGGTGATCGACGACGGTGAAGACGAGGATGGGGCGTGACAGACCGCTAAACCTAGACAAATATTATGAAAAATGGAGCTTGGAGGTCGAGCTTGGAGAGGAGAAAGCTTAAGTAGTGTGGCTCGGGCATTCCATCGAACACCTTGTGTGCATAGGAGGTGAGCTAGAGCACCACCAAGCCCTCTCCCCCTCGGCCAGAGAAAAACAGAGCACTGGGTGCTCTGCTCGCGAGCGAGGGGTATATATAGGCACCTCATTGGTCCCGGTTGGTGACATGAGCCGGGACTAAAGGGGAGCCTTTGGTCCCGGTTCAAGCCACCAACCGGGACCAATGGTGGTGGGCCAGGAGCGAGGCCCGTTGGTCCCAGTTCATCCCACCAACCGGGACCAAAAGGTCCAGATGAACCGGGTCCAATGGCCCACGTGGCCCGGCCGGCCCCCTGGGCTCATGAACCGAGACCAATGCCCACATTGGTCCCGGTTCTGAACTGAACCGGGACTAATGGGCTGACCCGGCCTGGACCAAAGCCATGTTTTCTACTAGTATATGTGGATCCCTCAGCTCAAAACTAAGAAGTAAGCCATCCACCTTAGCTACCTCAGTCCAAGAAAACCCAATGCACGCCATCGCCGGTGCCCCTCTTTCGATCGCCCATGGTAGACTCACCGCCGGCAACAATCATCTACGCAGAGTGCCCTTAGTGCCCGCTGCCACCCACCTGCCCATCCCACAACAGCGGATGTGGAATTCCGGCGACTCTCTCCAATACCAATATATCTAACATTATACCAAACAACACATATTTTACAGAAATGTGTAGTTGCACATTATTGAAAAAAAACCAACTTCAGTTCACTTAAATGTGTACCTATCACTTAAATGTGTAGCTATGAATAATCAAAAAAATTTAATAAATACATATAGCATGAACTTCGATCCAGTTTGAGGCTCATGGGGCCAATGCCCCCTCCCCCAACCCAACCTCACCCCCAAACATTTTGTTAGAACTTTTTTACTAGTGCATGCTTATATTGGCAAGGTGAGTCTTGTGCACAGCCGATAGCACATATATAAAAAAAAGGGACGCGCCTAGCCAGGCCGCCTAGGATTGTTAGCAAGCGACCGACATTTTAGGAAATTTCTTGTCCCTCTTTCAAATTAGGAAAGCTTTCTCATCCAATCTCTTTTCCCGCGACGTATTAAATGCAAGCACACTCCCTCTGTCCTTCAAAGAGTGTGCCTCCAACTTTGCTGGAGGGTCAAACTATTTTAAAGTTTGACTGAGTTTGTACAAAAATATATCAATGTTTATGAAACCAAATAGGTATATGATAAAAATATATTTTATAATGAATCTAATGCTACTAATTTGATGACACAAATATTGATGTATTACTATAAAAATATGGTCAAACATAAAAAGTTTGACTTTCCAATAAAGTTGGAAGTACACTCTTTAAAGGAGGGAGGGAGTATCCATCTCCTCTCGTGCATGTGTTCTCTTGTGCATTTAATTTGTGCTTTGAAAATTTAAAAAAGGCATATCTTTCAATCCGCGCTTGGGAATTATGATCTATTTTCACCGTTAAAATCCTCGCGATATGCGCTTCGAAATTAGATCTCGTATGAGTATGTATCGATGAACTTTTATGTATGCAATTTAGTCCCATTTGATGTAACTGTTTAGGAGTCGATGTGCAACTTCCCCCTACTTGTGAACGTGCATTTTTCAATGATGCAAACAGGTGTGAACACATTTAATTCGGTTTTCGTTTTCCCAAAGAAAGTAATAACTTTTGAAGTGGACGTCAAAATTAAGATCCGCCTTCTTTGTAGAAATTCTCATGACGTTCTCTTCGAAACTAGATCTTGCATGCGTATGTTTCGATGAATTTTTTTGTGTGCAGTTTAGTCCCGTTACGTGCAAGTGTCTAGCAGTTAATGTGCAACTTTCCATCTGCCCCGTGGACATGCAGTTTTCGCTAGTGCCACCTCCACCCCAAACTACCATCAACCATTAAGATATGCAACTTCATCTACTATTACGTCCAACTAACTAGTAGTTGATGTGTAACTTTTTCCCTGTTTGTGGATGTGTAGTTTCCACTGTTGTTACATCGGTCAACTGCCTAGCAGTGAATTTGCAACTTCTAATGCTACCCCGAGCAACTGCCCAACAGTCGACGTGCAACTTTTCCCCATACCTCATGGATGTGTAGATTTTACTGCTAGCACCCTGTCCCAACCACCCCTTGTCCCCTTCTTAGTGAGTTGACCAACTTTAGGGCCCCGCCTATAGGCCACTTTTCTCTTCTCTCAAGGTTGTGTAATTTTTTACCATCCAACAATCTCTCTTAGTGAGATGTGCAAGTTCACCTATTGTCGCGACCAACTATCTTGCAGGCTATGTGCAACTTTGTCAGTTCCCCGGCCAACTGAAACTACACATCCACAAGTAGGAACGGGAAAAGTTGCACATCGATTACTATGCAGTTGGCTGAAACAATAAACTAAGTTGCACATATCGCTCAGGGTATGCCGATAGTGAATAATACACATCCACGAGTAGGAAGGATGGTTGCAAATCGACTACTAGGTGACATTAGACTAGTTGCACATCTCAAAAGGTTAGTTATCATGGTTGCTAAGTTACAACCACATTGGAAATTTGATAATGCAACTCTAAAATTGGTTTTGTAAAAAATTGCATTATGCAATACTAAAGTTGCATCATGTACTAATAGAGTTGCACCATGTAACACTAAAGTTGGCATCAAAAAATTTTGTCGAGACATATCCATGCGGGATCTAGTTTTAAAGATCTCGTCACATAGATTCCAACGGTGAAAACGGATCTAAAGATGTGAATTGAAAGCCCAAAATAAATGCAAATGGACCTGTTTTTTTCAAAGAAGTAACTAATACAAACGCATTTAATACCGACAGCCACATGAGCAGTCGTTAGTGCGTGCACGATTGTGTATTTTCGAAAAAGCCGTCTGGCCTATCTTTCCTGATGCATAGACCGCCGCCATCTCGCCGTGACACTACCCCCAACGGACTTCCAACAAGCAAAACTAACGGTCGACTGCCTGATCGGTATTACCGCGTACTCCTACTTCACACACTAGAAATATTGAAAAATTATCGCATTAGAGTATGGTTAGGAACTTATTGGGATCGGAGTACCAGCACACGCTACATGTAGCACGTACTGGTGGTTGACAAGGAAGAGGCACGAGACGTGCGTAGACGAGCGTGTGCGTTCATGTTGTTCTGATACACGATACACCCATGAGCGTGTGTGTGCCTTTACGTACAAATACATTCTAAATATACTAAACCTGACCAGGTTTAGTTTACCACGTTTTTTTGACTTTTTCTTAACAGTAAAAATCGGACCAATGGATGGGCGGCACGTGCTTTAGTGGGGGTATAGCCGGGTACACGGTTTGGCGCGCGTACTGACTGCTGCCGGAAACCATAAAAAATGAATCCTTTATTGGCTGCATGTTCTGATTTCTTCTCAGTTGGTGATTGGTTGCATGTACTGCACGTGGAAAGATCGAGAGTCTGCATGGCTGTCTTCTTTATCCTTCCAATTGAGTCGGTTGCCGCCCGCACATTCTAGGTTTCCTACGTTGTCGGTTGCCGCTTCCATGCAGTTTTCTGGGCCTTTCTACAGCATGTGTGGCAGCTGTTTCCAATTTGTGCTCTTCCTCTCTGCTGCCTCCTATAATTCTATAAATACTGCCCGCTTCGTGCGTCCGTTTTTCATTCCATCTGCTCCCGTCTGCTCTTTCTCCTTTCCAACAACGGCTGCCATTGTTGGGCCGGCGATGGTTGCTTCTGCTCCTGTTCGGTGTGGACAGCCGCGTCGGGGTCGTCCTCGTGAGATTCGGGCGGCCGTTATTGCCCGTGTACGCCGTGCCGGCATGCCTCTTCCTTCTGCGGATTCCTCGTCGGTGACGGCAGGCGCTGCTCTGCGTGGTCGGTTGGCTGGGGTTGATTTAGTGCGGCGTTTCCACTCCGCGTCTCGCCGGCATCTTCGTTCTCGCCGGGCTGGTGGGTTTACTTATTCTTCTGTACTTGCAGTTCCATTTAGACTGTTCTTCTTCTTGTTTGTTTGGAGTGCAGTCATCTTATTTGGTTACTTGATTTCGTAGGTAGCCAGCGTTCTGACTCGCCGGCGACGTGCTCAGCTCTACACGGAGATAACCACGTCTGCTTGGCGGTGGCTCTCCACGCCAGCGCCCGTTCCTTCTTCACCCGACGACGATGGTAGCGCCGTGATCGCATAGCCTGCGGCCTTCCACAGCGAGCGGCGCGCCGATCACGCTCGAGGTCGCCCTGCTAACCGTCTTATCGCCAACGACGTCGATGATCGCGGCGAGCTCGCCCATGGAGGGCACCCAGTGCAGCCCTACACCGTTCCACGTTCGTGCAGCGACAGCGGCTGCACCAGACCAGCCCAGAATACTGCTGCTCCTCGAAGTCGCAGTTCGAGCTGAGAAACATAGGGGCGCCACAGCGGACGGAGACGTCGACGACGCGGCATGCGGCGCAGAGCAGGGGGCGTGGCGCCAGCGGAAGGAGACCGTGTTGGCGTCGTGGATATGGCGGTCGCACAGCAAGCAGAGCCCCACTGTGTCCGCCCGGAAGTATACCACGGCCAGCGCGCGGGAGCATTAGCACTCCGTTGTGGGCACCATGTCGGCGGCAACCCCTAGCACCATGCATGTATTACTCCACGGAGGGAGTATGTAATAGGAGTAGTTTTTATAGTAAACAGATGAAGAATGGCATGTGCATGTGGTTCTTGGCTAGATGCCACTTCACGGAGGATGCGGCGATCCTGTATTTTCATGCAGGTTCATTGCACTCTACGCGTGCGGCAGCTGCGCCACCTCGCATCTCAATCGATCCGGGTAAGAGTAATTTGTTCGCCATCTGCCTCTTTGCTATAGGAGCTATGCATATGTTTCATGATCACTGCCTCTCTGAATTTAGAATATATGAATAGACCATGCATGACCGGGTGTATACATCCGTTAGTTCAACTAGCTAGCTAGCTAGCAAGGAAAAAGGCAGAACCAAAAAAGAGATCGCATGCAAGCCTTTGTTCAGGTGTGTTTGTAGCTCGGTGCTTAGCTGTTTTAGCTTTTCCATATACGGTGCAGCCGGTTTCGACTTGCATGTGTATTCTCAATTTAGAATATATGAATGTTTGTCTTCTTGGGAAGTGCCTGTACAAATTTGGATCTGAAGATGCAACTCACGTACTGCAGAAAAAGTTTCTCAGTAGTCAGACTTTGTCAAGAGCCGAAGAAGGACCTAGGCACTCACAATTTTGGAACTCCCTCATGGGATTTAAAGACCTGTTATTTCCTTTCTATACAAGGAAAATTGGCATCCCACCAGATTCTTGGAGGATCTGTCGATGGGAGTGGTTTTTCAGCTCTGGGTGCCCCTACACCCCCTATGAGGCTATGAACAGTAAAGTAAAAAAATCTGAAACTTTGCAACGTCAAATAGATTCTGTGGATTGGTTCCGAACGTCTTGCACATATTAAATTAATTGTTCTTCTGTTACACTTACATGCTTCCAACCACTATTTTAAACAAAATAAGCACAATTACCTAAGACAGTCCAATATACAAACAAGAATATGACAAAAAACATTAAAAAACTCAACAAGAACTGAGAAATATCTATACACAATATAATAACATAAATTATCATCTGCAAGCAGACACTACTACTTTGTGATTCAGTGGATTGGCTCCGAACGTCTTGCACATATTAAATTAATTGTTCTTCTGTTACACTTACATGCTTCCAACCACTATTTTAAACAAAATAAGCCCAATTATCTGAGACAGTCCAATATACAAACAAGAATATGACAAAAAACATTAAAAAAACTCAACAAGAACTGAGAAATATCTATACACAATATAATAACATAAACTATCATCTACAAGCAGACACTACTACTTTGTGATTCAGTGGATTGGCTCCGAACGTCTTGCACATATTAAATTAATTGTTCTTCTGTTACACTTACATGCTTCCAACCATTATTTTAAACAAAATAAGCACAATTACTTGAGACAGTCCAATATACAAACAATAATATGAAAAAAACGTTAAAAAAACTCAACAACAACTGAGAAATATCTATACATAATACAATAACATAAACTATATGCAATATAATAACATCAACTATCATCTACAAGCAGACGCTACTACTATCACAATAAGCACATTGTGGTCGAAAGTGCTCTTCTGAGCTCGATCACATATGCTCTCGTTATCGTTCCCGTCTAGTCCCTCCGAGATTGCCAACCTCGCACGTACAGGCCCAGGTATAACTTTTGTATCGTTACTTTTTTCAGAGCCGATGACTCACCTCTGGCCCACATCTAACAACTAGTAAAATCGACGCCGTCAGCCACAGATAGCCCGGCTCCGACGTCCGCTCACGATGTGGGCCATTACAGGAGAGATTCTGTTCCAACGGCCTCCGTTTGTACAGGACCTACATGATGCGGTTGCAGCTAACGCCAGGCAATGACCACCACGCCTGATCCTATCGCTTATTACGGCACCTTGAGGTTACAAAATACGAGAATGCTAAATTCCTGCCGACTAGCAGTTTGCAATAGATCCGAACGATTCGTTCACCGTTGGATCTGCATCGAACGCCCCACGCAAGTTCCACCTCGCACCTTTTTTTTCGGCCATCATTCCCGCGAGGAAGTTTCCTATTTTTTCGGCCATCATTCCCACGAGGGAGTTTACTTTTCTTTTGGCCATCATTCCCGCGAGGGAATTTCCTATTTTTTTCGGCCATCAATCCCTCGCACAAGTAAGTTTCCTATTTTAGGTCCCTCGATCTGGTTCAGTTTCTCGCAAAAAGTTGGGGAGCTTGGAGTCAAACCTCGTACCCCTATAGGCTAGTTATGAACTCAATAACCACTTGGGTTGGCTCAGCTTTGATGACAAATCTAGCTTTCTTATCTTTGGACCTTCACATATCCAGCCAAAAAATAACAAAGAAAGGAACACTTGTGTAAATAGCATGGTGCATAGGATTCTTAGTCCCTACCTAACTAAGTCGATGTCCATTAACCATCTCAAACTAAGTAGATTTTTTGTGTGAACTAAGCTCATTTTGTCTTCGGATTGAAAAATTATGGATCCGACAAACAAATATTAAAAACAAAACCCCGGTAAATTCTATGTAAATAGCATATACACCATGCACATGGTATTTTACACAAAAACACCACGGTAACTTTGATCGAGCAAAAAAGTTTTTAAAAATATACAAAAAATACCCCTCGATAGCTTCTGCATAAATAACATGATAAAATAAACAACTTTGACCTGATAACTTATGTACAACACCATGATAACATTGATCCAAGGAAAAATTGTTGAAAACATCATATGATAACTGCTATGTAAATAGCATGGTACCCCACGTCACCTCGAGAAAGCTATTTTCCAGTCGACTGGAAATTCGCTAACAAATCCGAACGATTCGGTATCCGTCCGATCGGCATCTCACGGTCACGATCGAGCGAGTAAACTACTCCTTCAACACGTCCCAGGTTGATGAAATATACACCCGTTAACTTTTTTGTGAATATCATGGTAACTCACACATTGCACACATGATAACTTATGTATCCCGGTGCTGATAGCTTTAGCATGGGATGTGTGTGTGGAGGGCGGGGGGGGGGGGGTGATTAAATATACCACTGTTAACTTTTGTGTGAATAGCATGATAACTCACACATCACACACCTGATAACTTATGTAACACGGTCCTGATAACTTTGGCATGGGGTGTGTGTGTATGGGGGGTGATGAAATATCCCCCTGGTAACTTTTATGTGAATAACATGGTAACACTCATATCGCAGACCTGATAACTTGTGTACCTCGGTCCTGATAACTTTGGCATGGGGGAGGGGTTGATGAAATATCCCCTCGGTAACTTTTGTGTGAATAGCATGGTAACTCACACATCGCAGATCTGATAACTTAGGTACAAACACTGAAGTAAATTTAGACCTGAAAAGAAGTTGTTGAAACATACCCCGGTTGCTTCTATGCAAATAGCATGGTAATATATGCATCGCGGACCTGATAAACTAGGTACAAATACCACGGTAACTTTGACCCCGGAGGAAGAAGTCTTTGAAAACACACCTCCGGTCACTTCTACATAAATAACATGGTAATATACATATAACATAATTGATAATTTTCTGATAACTTTTGATCAAAACATGACAACATGAGATCTAATTTCAAAGTTCTCGTCGCGATGGAATTTTTTTGTGAAACAATTTTTCGATAAAAATGATAGTTTGAGTTATAAAATATTTTACAGTTTCAAAAGAGCAAGAATCTACAATGACATCTGCTTTCCTGTGCTCTAGTGCCTTTGCATTTGGAGGGATTGTTGGAGGAGCCATTTTTATGCCTCGGTAATTTCTATGTAAACAGGATGATAAGTGACGTACCACAGAGGTGATAAGTTATTTAGCCTAAGTCTGATAACTTTTGACACCAAAAAAAAGTCGTCGAAACATACCAACATGGGATCTTGTTTCGAAGGTCTCGTCGTGACGAATATTTTATGTGAAAATAGTTTTTCAATCGGAGCGGCGGTTTGAGCTACAAAACATTTTGAATTTGAAGATTGAGAGAATATTTGATGATGTCAGCAATTTTGTTCTATATGCATGGTTGCATGAGATTGACTATTACAAATACGTGAGTAGCTCAATGTGATTACATTACATGCATGCATGCATACTATTGAGTTGATGGTGTCGTTCGGATCTGTTGCTAAACTCCCGTACGTGTGGAAATTAGCACGGTCCTACAAAATATCAATACAATACACAGCAACCGAGCAATGCTCTCAACTTATACAACTGCTAATCCACCATCATCAGTTGAGTATGCTCTGAAGCCGTAGCCACAGGCCCACAGCCCACAGAGGAGGCGCTAGATAACTCGGTCTGAGCCATTCACTCTATTTCTCCTTGCACTCAAACTTGATCTTGCTCCAACCAAACCTTCGCGTGGATGACTGAAACCCTAAACCCTCAACTCCCTGCTTAAGTGCTTATGTACAGGGCTTGAGCAAACCGCCCCTTGGTGTTAAAAAGTTGAATTTGTTGTGTTTTTCTCTTCACGCCCAAGCAGGCATGGCCAACTATACAATGAAATTTAAACCTTTGGTTTGGAGCATGAGCATACACCAAGCAATTGTAGTTAGAAATTTCATATCTTACTAAATTCAGAACAAGGCACAGCTACTGATTGACAGATCAACATCTGCTTTGTATTCATGAGCTGAGCATGCAGGTCGTTCTAATGCTAACATTGCCAACCCATGTAGTTTGATTGGCCCGAAACATCACTTCGTTACATTAAAATAATTGCATAGTCAAACTACGTACTACCACTGAAAACTTAAAGAAACATACAGCGTGGGCTGCTCAAGAGCACAACACAAAATTTCATAATTCATTACAGGCCGATACAGAAAAGTTTTCCTTTGCTCACCAGATACATCACACTGGTCTCATATTTCCTCCAATGTTCAGCAGCCACCTTGTAGTCTTAGTTCTGCATTGGTGCACTTGTTCCTCCGGTGAACTTCGACGCCCCAGGCCTTCAAGACTGTTTCGGAACATCCCCACGATCGGCCCTGCCGATGCACAAATTTTGCAGTCTTGCCAGCTTACTCAAACCTTCATATGGCACCTTCTCCTTGCTTGTTGTAGGCCACCCCATCGCAACAATCGAATAAGAGCCGGGCACTCACAATGGCATGACCTCTCATCACCAGCCTTCCCCTGCATAACACACAACATTCAGAACTTCAGTTTTGGCCATTGACATCACAACAAACCAGCAGTACATTCTGGAGAATTCTGAAATGAAGTTCTTACCGCACACTGCAGCATGCATTTTGACAGCTCGACATTTGGTCTGCCTTTCCCATATGTAATACCAGATCCCTTCTTGCAGGAGTGCAAGTTGTATAAGTCTTATGCTTCACCTAAAGAACCAAGGCGTATCCCCAGTTTCATTACAATCAGACATTACATTGTCCCCTGGATTCTCAGCGGACCCACGAATTGCCTTCTCCAGGGCACTTGGGCGATTA
Source organism: Triticum aestivum (assembly GCF_018294505.1). Lineage (NCBI taxonomy): Eukaryota > Viridiplantae > Streptophyta > Magnoliopsida > Poales > Poaceae > Triticum > Triticum aestivum. The sequence goes on from NC_057803.1 coordinate 628,849,064, forward strand.
GGACGTGTCCTCCCTGGCACAGCCGCCCCAATCCTTACCCTGCATGCATTGCAGAAATGTTTAAATCACCATATACTTAGGACGAACACATGATAGTCAAAACTTTTGGTATCCATGTGCTTATCACAGCTCAATGTCAAGGCACCATGGTACTCAGACTGCCACCCAGCTGATCAATGAACCAGATAAATATTGGTTCAGTTATCAGAAGCACACATTGAGTTTGCAGAACCACCTTGCTACATATACCAATCTTCAGACGTCTACCGAAATCATTCACTAAGATGTCAAATAATTGTCAAAATGTACCAGCACTGTCTACCTATACCAATGAAAAAAATTACCGTCCAAAATCATTCATATTTATCAAGATACATTACTTGTTAAAATGCTCTTCATCACCGTCATGATTCAAAACAACAAAAATATGCATGTACACCCATCACTTCAGGGTTGAATTACCTTTTCTGAATTTGTAGAACTGATTACGCATAGACCTTTGCGTCCAGCCAGGAGCTATGCATGTGGTGAACCTTGCCTTCCAGCATTCACCCCGCCTCCGTTGCACAGATCTGCCCCTCCATGCTTAACCCGGCACTGCCGGCTGTTGCAGCTTAACACCGGCACTGCCGGCTGTTGCTGACCAGCATTAATATTTGTCGTGGCCACCGGATAATATAGCGCCCAATGGGGATGTCACCATCGTTCAGACGTTCACATCCTCAAGCACCATGAATTTGGCAAGCGATAGGCGAAAAGGGGGGATTGATTTAAGGGGGCAATACACAACTAAAAATGCCAGCGCATCCTAATGGGTCAGTGGCGTACCTTCTAATCGGCCGCATAGTCTTGTTCACCCGCCGACCCTCGCAATGTACGCTAAACGGCAACCGCCTCTCAACTTGAAAAATGCAGCTCCCTGAGATAGGAGATGACTTGCATTTACCACTATTCGGTCCCTGCTGTATACATCGATGTGCTTGTGCAATGGTCAGTGGACTGTCTCAACAAAATTAGGTGAAATCCAATGGTTGTGATTCTCTCTATGCTCTGCAATGTACTACCCGTTGTCCTCTGCCCATAGAAGCCTTACCAGAGCAGGGTACTCACAGCAACAAGACCTTGTGTTCTCAACATCAGCTTTACCCTGCAACATGTTTCCAAATTTCACTCAATTAAGAAAATTACAGCACTCCTGACCATAACTGAATTGACAGATACAAGCTATCTAAACCAAAATTTCTTACTCACCGAGCACCCACACACTATTTCCTGCATGCATTTCGTCCTCTTGACAATAAGCCGGCTCTTCTCGTGAGTACAGATTGTAGAAGTCGTACGCCTCGCCCAAAGAGTCGAAAGTAGTCGCAAGAACTGGTTTGATCAAATTTTCAGCTGGGTTCTCAGCAAAACACCTAACATCCTTCTCGAACTCACTGATTTGATTTGGGCAGGGTGTTTTGCTCGTTGCGGCAGCACCTAATCTGCCTCCAAACACAACCAGTTCTCGTATGACTACTTAAAAGTAAGCAGCATTCACCCCTAGTTGTTCTAATTGTACGATTTCTTTAGTCATGTGAAGTTTGTGTAAATCCCTACATTCCTGACAGGAGGAAGAATTTCAACACTAACCTCTTGTTCCACCCGGGCGCCTGGGGATTCATCTTGCCCGTTGACAGCTCCGATGTCGGAGGCGAGCTCTCCCTCCTGTCCGCTGATGCTTCCTTGGCCGCAAAAATATGTGCCTCGCCGCTGTCCACCGGCCGATGCTGCTCCGCCACCATAGCGCCATTTGCAGGCACCAAGCTCTCTCGTACTTCCTCAAGCCGAGTGGATCTGATTCGGGCAAAACCAAATCCTTTCACTCACCAAAGCCAGTCGCCCAAAAATGGAGACGGAATGACCGGACAAGCAAGGATCTACGTACGTGCCGATTGGCTGCATCAGAAACCCATGGTGCCTCGCCACCGGCGCTCCTTCTCTATCTCTCAGTCTCCAGCTTCCAAATAATCCTCGCCCTAGGCGGAGAAGACAATGGACCCTGCATTCAATTCATGCCTGTACCCACCAAACGGAAAGGGAACTTCCTGATCCACGGATCAGATGGGTCCTCCGATCCTGACCTGCGGCTCAGCTCGCCGACGGCGGCCGGCCGTCCACATACGTGTTAACATGGCCCACCACCCACCGCTACCGTGCACGTATTTCGCTACAGTTAGCATTTTCTAGCAGACCGCAACCACTCGTATAAAGAAAATGGCCCAGATCCAGATGCACAACCCAACGACGTGGATATCGGGAGCATATGTGCGCGTGAGCAGTTACTCCGCGTCCCACTGTGGTGTGGCTTAGATCAGTTCCCTCTGAGATTGATTTGCTGTATTCAAACAATTGTAACCACACTGGTTAAGCAATAGATCTCTTTTTTCTCGCAAAAAAAAGAAAAGAAAAGACAATACTACTTTGTGAAGAAGAAAAAAAAATCCTTGCCAACATAACAATGCTCAACAAGGTCAATTCACAAGGCACACTAAAATGTTGGCAACGATATGCGGCAATGTTTCGAATATCATACCACTGCATATATATATTACCACTTCGCATGTATCCTCAGCGCCCAGATAGCGACGGTCCCATTATCACATACACGGGCGCGCACCCTCACCAATCCTTCAGGAGGATATACTAGAATGATCTAATCCACTAGCAATTACTTCTAGCTTATTTATGTAGTGTGTTTGTGTTTTTATATACAGTTCTCTGTTGTTTGCAGTGAACTGTATGTAGATTGAATAACTGGTTTACTTCTGAAGTGTGCTACTTTTAATTTGTACCTTTGTATTCCTACGTTTGCAACATTTCAATAGCTTCATATGTTCGATTTCTTCAATGTCTCTATATATTATTCTGAAATTAAATTAGCGTGCACTGATCCACTCTTGAATCAGTAGATTGCACATTTGCGAGTGATCATCGAACGCGGCGTGCCGCCGCGCGAATTAGGCTAGTTTCTTACTATGACCAACCTTAGTCTATCTATACATCCATTTGTTTAGCAAGCTAGCCAGCTAGCCATTCGCGTTGACTACTAAACTAAGTGCAAGCCGAGTAAAAAATTGATGAGAAGGTTCCATTCTTTTACGTTTTCAGAGCGCTGTTACAGAGGGCAGTCGATGGATTTTTCAATTGCTGGTAGATGGAGTACTGGTAGTTGTTTAATTAACTTAATTTTAAGATGATGGTATTCCATTTGCAGCCGGGCAGAGATGGAATTAGATCATCTACAGCCAGTCGCCCCAACCCATCTCAAACACACAGGCGGACGACCCGGTTACTGACCGGTATGAAAATTCGACTCAGACAGATGCCTCAAACAGGTCTCAAACGCCCTGACTGACTGGTACTCCTCATATCCAACCCAAGCTTGTTGAGGAATTGTTCGTAAAGCTGCAATGTGTGAGAATCAAAAACTTTGTGGAAGCTCATGACCTCGTGTTATTTTGCACAATATAATTATTGAGGATTAGGGTGATGGTGTTGCCCAAACCAATGATTTTGAAGCGCCTGGAGAACAAATTCAAATCCCGAAAGATTAAGATGCAGCTCAGCTTATGAACTTTCTACAGATGCATCCGAATCTTCGAGATCATCATGTGCACGCGCAGCTACTCAATGATCTTGTGGAGCATATGTGGATCCACAATGGAAACCAAAGAGTTGATGTTTGAGTTGTGCACTTAAAATAAATTTTGTGTAAACAATATGTATTTTCGGTATCAATATTTGTTATTTACATGTGACATTGACATGTATGATTCACGTGCATGGATTCATATGGATTTAAGAGTTCGGATTTAAGATGTATGAATGTCAGACACGATATATAAGGGGTCGTCTGGATACGTCCGTGGGCAATGCCTAAGAACGTTTGCAGTCGTTTGAGTGACCGAATTTATCAAGTTTGATTGTAGATGCTCTTAAATGCTAGCTCGATGTTGCCGCTGCTCGGTCTGAGCTGACGACAACTGATAGTAGGAGGAGTGACTCTTTGATCTGCTTTGGATAATGATCTGGTCGCTGATTCTGTCACGCATCCACTGGATCGGGCAATTGGTCGACAGACCACTGAATTTACTGCCACTGCTACTCGTGCTGCGGCATTTTAAAAAAAAGATCATTTAGATCTATTCATCTTCAATCATGATAATATAACAAACATAAAAAAATCAGTGATGATTACAAGCATTAAAGCAAGCCATGACAATATTATGGCACCTGATTGATTTTGTCCATCTATTTCAATCTGCTTCGCCAACTATACTGGCCATCTGCGGGCGTTGACTATTAAAAATGCACCCTTTGATTTTTTTTATTTTGCATATAAGAATTGTTTGAAGTCAAACTTTATAAAATTTGATCATATTTATATGAAAAAATATCACCATCTATCATACTAAAGTTATACAATATGAAAATTTAACTAATGACATATCTAATGATATTAATTGTACATTGTGAATGTTGATATTTTCTTTTGTAAAGTTGATCAAACTTTACTAGGTTTGACTTCACACAAGTCTTATATACGAACTAAAAAGAACGAGAAGGAGTACGTGCCAAGTACTAGTAGCCACATACTCTACTCATCGATCGACCAAGTAAAAGAAAATTACTCTGTTCAGCGCTCGAGTAAGTAAAGCCGGATCGGAGGAAGGTTCCGTGCATGCATTCTTTTACGACGTTCCAGACCGTGGTTAATTACATGGCTAGGCGTGAAGATGGCATGCGTGGTGGCCAACTTGCACACAGAGTAGTACACTATTATCGTATTCTCCGGCCGGCCAGCCGGCCGGCTGAGTAATCAATTTTTTTTTTCGAATACGCAAAGCTTGTGTATCTTTCTATTAATAGAAGGAGTAGAATGAGTACATTGAGGGATACAACACATGACACGAACGCAGGCAGGCGTGAACATGGTGTCCGGAGCAGAGAGAAGGGATGCTCGGCCCGAATGAAGGAAACAACACAGCTAAACCTACCAAACCCAAAACCAAGAGTGACCAAGACGAACCAGGCATAACTCCAACATCACCCGAGCCAATACAACGGACACCGCGAGCGAGCAAGATAGCGCCTTCAAGAAGGAAAACGATGCTGAGACGTCGTCGCCATCCGGTCCGGAGGAACCAAACCTAGGGTTTCCCCTGAGCTCGAAGAGGGGCGCAGCTGAAGGCCTTGACAACGCCTCCAAGAAGGAAACGACACCCACAGGTGCCGCCGTTGCCAGCACCAGCAAGCCGAGCAGGGATTTCTCCCTAGCCTGAAGCTGAGCAATCCCATAGCCGCCGAATTGGGGGTCGAAGATGAGGAAGCCAATGTTGATCGGAATCACCGTGTCGGAAGCGGGTTGGCAGGGCTGCACCTACCGTCGGAGGGTGGCACCGCCTTCGAACCCAGGAGCTTTGTATCTGGCAAAAGGAGGAGGCTTTGAGGCATACAGGGAAGGGCAGGCAACGAAGCAAACCACACGGGAGGTCAGGACGACGGCGTCAGCAACGCCGACAAGTAAGGACTGGAGGGACGCAGATCCAAAACTGTCGTGGCCTTGCCGTCGAAACATGGGCGAACCAGGTGAGCCCGAAGGGACGCAGCCATCCAGTTGCCAAGGCCGGAGCCGCCCAGCAGAAGCACCGACGGCGGGGGACACCGGAGAGACGCGGGACCGAGACCGCCGGGGCTGAAACAGCTCCAGCAAGGACCTACCGCGAGGGGCCCCGTGTCTGCCAAATCCCTAGAAGCATCGCCGTCTCCATCCAGAAGCCGTCACCGAGGCCTGGGGGAGGAGGTGCCACCGGAGACGAGGGGGGCCGCTTGCATAAGGAAGGCCGCAGGCTGCGAACTCCTCGGCATCCAGCCGCAAGTCCGGCACCCCACCCATGGCCGGCAGCAGCACCAATAGCGGCTGGGCCGCGCCGCCGCAGGTGGTGAGGAAGACCGTAGGGGAAGGCGCCCAAGGCAACGCCGAAATCATCGCCGGACCGGCAAGCGAAGGCAGCAGCTGGAGAAGACGCCGGCGAAGCGCCGGGGAAGAGACCCGTGGTCGCACGGGAAGGGGAGGTGGTGTCCTCAACGGCCGGGGAAGTCACGGCGAGCCCGAGACGGAGGGGAGGGACCGGATCCGGTCGCTCAACATGGCCTGGGCGCACCGCAGCCGCGCCGGACCGACCAGGGGTCGCTGCCGGGGAGGGGGGACGAAGGAGTCGCGAGGCAGAGCGGGGGCGGGGGTGGGGAGCGAGAGAGGCCAGATCCGCCCCGCCGCCACCTTCCTGGGTCCGGCACGGCTTCGCCGGCCGGCCCTCCGGCGGCGGCGATGCGGGGGTGAGCGCTGGGGTTGGCCGCTAGCTGCAGCGGCTAGGATTCCCCCGTGCCGCTAGAGGTAGGCAGACGCGGGGGGAGAAAAAAAAAGGATTTTCGCTGAGTAATCAATCAAGCAAGCTCTTGTCATCTTTTCGAGTAAGCAAGATGAGAGAGAGAGGGACTGATCAAGAGCAGTGGTCCGATCGAGCCTCCTGGCTGGCTTCTCACAGTAGCACTTCGTACGTAGCTCTTTCCCTTTGATTCGACTTGTCTGCATTCTGTACGTACGTACAGTATGCTTGTCCAGAAACTACAAGCGAATTACGTGCTAGCGCTACAAACACGCAGGCGCAGTGAGCATACACATACACACAAGTTGCATAGTACACAACGCCGGCCGCTGCACCCACCGACAAGCCGCAGGCAAGATCAAAATCTGAAGCTAAGCCGGTAGCATTACCGACTGGCAGTACTCCTACCGACGATTAACCAGGGCACCGACGATGGTTGTTCGAGGCAAGGCAAGCACAGATCGATGGCACCGGCTGGCCGGGTCTCCGATCGTCCGTTGGCGCGTCCCATCCGATTCCGATGGGCGTACGGCTCACCTCACTGTCAACCGCAACCACCCACACGCAAACCTTGATCATTTCCACGACCGACGCCCGCCTCCACCCCTTTTCCCCCGCCGATCATCATTGAGGGCTTGTTCGGTTAATCCTCTCCCTAAGAGGATTGAAGGGGATTGGCAAGGATTGGTTTGTATTTTGACTTACAAGAGGTTTAAATCCCCCTCAAACCCCTTCAATCCACTCAGATTCGCACGCAGCCGAACAAGGCCTGAATGATTAGTTACGCGCCCACGAGCCATATATGCGGCCTCCTCGCTTTCCTTTGCGCATCAATCAAATCATTGTACGCCAAAGGGGGAAAATAATGGAGAAGAGGCTGGATGCGGAAGGTACGTGCCACCTAACCCCTAAAGCCTAATCCATCCTAACCTAACCTAACCATCATGCAAGCCGTGATCAGATATCCAGATCAGATCAGGGTCAGGGTCGGGACGAGCCACCGACAGCAAACAAGGGAGGCGCGAAAGGGGGTCGGAGAAGGGCCGAAATGTGCGGGGCAGGAACCAGAATTGGACTGTGCTACACAACGTGCTCGGCATCCACCAGCAACACATCAGAATTTTATGTAGAGTATGTGCATATGCCTCTGGATCAAGCAGCAGGCCATTGGCGAGTGGTGCGCTGGGGCCGGGGCCGGCAGGCAGCGGCGAACATGGGACGGCACGTGCATGTGCAGTCATATCTTTTGTCAAGTACTATGTGGCATGGCGCGGCGCGGCGTACGTGCCGTTGTGCCTGCGCGCCGTGCCCCCACTGGGCTGGACGCAGCTCCTCTGACGTACGGCGCACTCGCTGACGTGTGGACCCGGACCCACGCGTCAGTGGTCCAACGTCAGGTGGCCAGGGGATCCGGCTCCCACTGGGCTGCCCTGCGCCTACACTGCACTGGCACTGCTGTAACAACGCTTAACAGTTAAGCATGGCCGGCTCCCCTCCCGTGTCTGGACCACGGCCGGGCAAATCCAGCGGTAACCATGTGGGCGGAATTCACAGCTAGCTGTTGGTCGGTCGCAGAATCGCAGGGCGCAGAGCTATGGCATGGTCCCTTGAGAGTTAAGAATCCTGGCCTGGCAGACTTTCAGTTTTATGATACCGACGCCACTGGAAATCTGTGTGTCATTATAAGCAGATGATGCATACAACTAGAACTAGATAGAGGAAGAAGATAGCAAGCTAACAATCCCTACCATGAATGGGCAGCAAGCATGCAGGCATTTTTCCATGTTCGAAGCTTTCCAAACAAGCTAGATAAATAATGTGCAGCTTCCTCTATTACAAACGGCATTCTTGCCTTACAGAGAGAAAATACAAGTTGTTTTCAGTTTGTACATACATAATAATACATCCTTCGGGCATAGCATTACAGACGACAGCTCTCAGTTTCGGCTCACTTACATACATTTTATCCTCTCCATTCAAATCAAGGTCAACAAATAAAGAATCGCTGGCTGGCTGGACAATGAAACAACACTGGAACTGACTGACTGACTGACTGACTTGCTGCCTGTATTCTTTCTTCTTCGTGGCCGAACTGCACAGAGGTGAAGAAGGGTTGCCGCAGCCTCCCGTCTGCCCAAATATTTTGCATATATGAGGCCCAGCTACCCACCATGGAACAAAACCAATAACTTAACACTTGTTGCATGTTTGTTTTCTATCTACACAGGGGATGGAGGAATGGAAGAGAAAAAAATTATGGGCACAAAAACACCTTCAAAATTACTCCACATGATGACTGATGTTGATCCATCCTTTCATCTCCTAGGTGCAGTCCAGACCGCACTCCTCCAGAAGAGGGCCGTCGGTCTTGGCGAGGAAAGGGTTCACACGCACCCACAGGAGCGAGATGATCGAAGCCAACAGGATGGACCAGACGATGACGATCGTCGGGGTCCTGTTCTGCCTTCCAAGAAGACCCTTGAGGAACGGGTAAAGATGGACAATAACCCAGAATGCGAAGAAGAGCTTCCCGAAGAGAGGCCCCCATGACTCATATCCGTTGTTGATCGCGTTGGAGATGCCGGCAACCACCCCGATGAAGTTCAGCAGGAGCAAGGTGGTCGGGGGTATCAGCAAGGTTGTCCATTTGAAGGTGTACAGTTCCGAGAACTCCTCATCATCTCCAGCCTTTGTTGTGACGGTGAAGCTTGTGTCCACACCAGCTATCACCTTGAGAAGTCCTTGGAACACGGCAAAGAGATGGGCAGAGACACCTCCAATGACCCAGAACTGCTCATTCCTCCACCAATCGTCAACCGCGACACGAGCCCATCTCATTTCCAGAATACCCGTAGCAAAAATGCAGATGAAAAGTGACATGTACCAGATACTGGCAAGATTGCTAAGCTGCAAGACAGAACCAAAAGGGAAGGGGTAAGGTTTAAATCGTACCAGACTTGCCACTTCACAGAAGATAGAACTAGAAGCTAAGTATGCTTTACCTCTGGGGTGATGAACTTTCCCGTTAACAAGCAGATGGCCGGCAACGTACAGTAGGCCAGAAGTGGAATGGATGTCCAAGGATAGACGATGGAGTTGATGTAGGAAAATCTTTCCAAAAATTTCAGTCCACCACCATACCCATACCAAAGAGGGCAATGGTTGCTGAAGAAGATCTCAATAGACCCAAGAGCCCACCGAAGAACCTGGTTAAGACGATCCGAAAGATTGAGAGGCGCAGAACCTTTGAATGCAGGCCTTTTAGGTATGCAGTAAATCGACCGCCAGCCATGGCAATGCATCTTAAACCCAGTTAGGATATCCTCTGTAACTGACCCATAGATCCAGCCAATCTGCAATAAATAAATAAACAAATGGTTATGATTTACTACTAGGCAACAGATATTTGGACTACCTAATCAGCACACAGCAACCAAGCTCCTGACTTTACCTCTTTTCCCCAGTCTGTCTTGTCTTCATAGCCACAACCGATGACATGTATAGCTTCCTTCAGAAGAGAAGCTGGACTATCACACCTCAGGGTTCCACCATTCTCAAGAAGCGTGGATGCAACAAAAATGGCAGACTGGCCAAATTTCTTCTCTAACTTCTGTTGGTTTACAATACCAGCCTTCTGAGTTTCAGCTCCTGCCGAAAACATTGCAAAGTAGGGCATGTTAATACTAACTATTGAGGATGTTTCTAAAATAACCAAAATGCTGGAAGTCGAGTGGTACCTGCAGCTGCTTCGTCAATTTCACTGAGTGCGTACGCAGGTGATTGATTTTCTTCCTTCTTGAAAAACAACCTCTTCTTCTTCTCTGTCTTTGGCTTGGTAACCTTCTTCTTGTTCTTCCTGTTACCAAAGCAGAAACAGCACACACACCACTTTGGCCAGCAGTTGCAAGTCCTTGACGGTGGCTTCTTTGTTTTGGGAGCATCATAACCGTACAGCGCCTGCCTTCTAAAGACACATCCAGTACCAACATAGATGGGGCCTTGAATACCATCCAAACCTTTCATGTTGATCTGTGTGAGACAAATAATGTTAGGGAAACTTCATCGAAGTTACACAGAATGTAGCCAAGAGAAATATCTCAGAAACATGAAATCCAAGACTTACATCAAAGAAGACGACATTCTTGTTAGCATATCGATCATGACGATCAATGGAGTCGAATCTTTGTGGGAACTGCACATAGCAAACTTTCTTTCCTACCAGAGGATCCATCATGAAACACATGGCTTCCTTGACTGCCTTGCTGTTGTTCACATAGTGATCACAATCCAAGTTAAGCATATATGGAGCATTCGTTAGCACAGCAGAGACACGGACCTGTAAAAGAGCAAACCATTAGAAAGGAACTTAAAATCACTGTGTGCTACTACTAGCTATAGAGAAGACTGGCTGAAAATGCATCCAAAATATTATTATTACCAATGCATTCATAGCACCAGCCTTCTTGTGATGGTTATAGCCTGGCCGTTTTTCTCTTGAGACATAAACCAATCGAGGCAGCTCATTTCCTTCCACATCAAGGCCACCACTTTGACCAAGGAAGACCTATTGGTAGACAAAATAGGACTTCATTAGGGCAAAGTGGGAAAAAGAAAAAGAAAAAGGAATAACCATTTGATGTCAGCATATAGGCTGGATAGCACCACGAACTGTAATAAGCATACCTGAATCATTCCAGGGTGATCACGGACATTGTTCCCAGGCCAGGGAGTTCCATCCTGCATGGTCCATCCTTCCTCAGGAACTTTCTGGGCTTTAGCAACCAAGGCATTGATTCTGATCTTGAATTCCTCATACTCTCTCTGGAAAAGAAGACATGGCCAAAATTAGCATACACTTCTATCAACTGAAGGAACATAGCAAAGTGGCTCAAATTATGCACCTTCATTGCTCTCCTGTCCCTAACAAAGTTTGGTACCACCTTGTCTTTCAGGTAGTCTATCTTCTGTTGGAAGTACCACTCTGGAGCACGAGGCTCAATGCTATACTTCTTACAGAAAGGAACCCATTTCTTTGCAAATTCAGATGTTTCAGACAATCCTTCGAATGTCAGCATGGCAGCACCATCATCAGAAACATAGCAAGAAAGCTTGTCAACCGGATAATCTACCGCCAGGATAGATAGGATAGTGTTTGCTGTGACCAGCGGAGGCTCCTTTGCGGGATCGACCGTACTGACAAAGAAATCAACTGGGGCGAGTTGAGATGGCTGGCCTTCCTTGTCGAACCTAACAATACAACACAAGCAGTTAGTTCCATAACTTTGGGAGAATAACAGAAGGCAAGTATTAATAGGTGGCAGCAGTAACCAACCTCAATGTCAACCGGTCAAGGTAAGTCTCCCTCTCAATAGGGAACCACTTGGGGAACTGATCAAGAATCCAAGACATGGCAAACCATATCTCACATATGACAGATATGAGCCACAAAACAAATGCATCATGCACCGGATGCATAACACGATAGTGGAAGAAGAGACACACAATCACCAAACGGATCACAATGATCATCCTGTAGGGATTAATCAGGCTTGAAGGAATGGGAACCTTTCTGGACAGTGGCTGCCTAGCTTCATCCATGCTGGTAAATAAAATCAAGAAAAAGTTAGTACTCGAGTACAGAGTCTAGTAACACATTTTTTACAACAACAAAAAAGTTTTGTCTAAGCAAAGACCAGATAGAATTTTCTTCCTTGTAGTCAAAGATACAAATAAAACAGAGAACTATTGTTTTTCTAGCATGTAGTCATTACTAAATGGCACTTGCGCAGTTACATCTTCACCCAGCTTAGACAAATGCAGCAGTTTTAAGATAGATCTAAGGAATACGAATTCGCCGGTTTGTTTCCATGTTTTAGCAAAATGTACATCTTCTTTTGGCGTTTTAGGTCCTCTACGGAGCGCATCGCGACACTCAAATGGATATTCTTTTGGCATTTTAGGTCCTCTACGGAGCACATCGTGACACTCTAGTTGAGCATGAACTATCTAGTCTGTTTGACCGATACTAATGCAGTTAAAACCAAGAATTAATCAGAAAGGCGCTAAAGACCAAACTAATAGATGCGAAGCGAGTTTCTAGTGTCGTACAGTGGCAGATCTGCATCGTCGCCATCCCCGTTCCAGTCTTTACCGCCATCATTTCTGGCCTGATGCAGCCTCTCCTGCTTCTGCTTCCAGCTCTCCATCCTCTCCTTCCAGGCGACGCTACCGTACCCGTAGGAACCAATATCCTTGGATGGGTCCATGGATCTCGGTTGCACTGCAGCACAACAACCATCAGTATCCCTGAACCACTGTTACAGCTAAATGCTAGTAGGAGAAGATGATATTTCCAAATGCGCACCAGGAAGGTTGGAATCAGCATAAGGGAGCGGGTGGATCCTCTTTCCCCCGCCGCCGACGAAGGAAGGAACAAGGGCGTGCTGCTCCGGCGGGATGTCGTCGACCTACACACGGCGAGCGAGCAATTGAGCATCCAGCAAGGCAGGCAGTCTGATATTACGGCAGAGGAGGGTGAGTTAATTACCATCTGGCCATTGGTGAGGAGTGGAACATTGGGGTTGGGCTGGAAGGGCTGGTGCACGCCGTCGAGGTCGCCGCCGCGGCCGTAGGTCATGTGGGCGTGGAGCATGGACTCGGCGGCGTACTGCGAGTCGTCCCTGTCCCTCCAGTTGAACTCGTCCTCCAGGTCGTCGGCGCCGTCCTCCTCCTCATCCCCGGGCACGCGCGCGCACCCTGCAACCAAATCCGAGTCAGAAAACGCGTGAAGAAATCCCATCGAAATTGGGAGGTGAGCTCGTCGTCGGTCGGCGGCATTGGGAAGGGTGGGCCGAGAGTGAAGGAGTGGAACAACCCTTGAGGCGCTTGTAGCGGGTCTTGCACTGCGGGCAGTTCTGCGTGCCCTCGCGGCGCTCGTACTCGTAGCAGTCGCGGCAGACGGGGAAGGCGCACTCGTTGCAGGCGACGAAGGGGTCGCCGCCGGGGCCGAGCCCGAGGTCGTCCCCGCAAATCTGGCACGCCCCGCGGTTCTGCTGCTTGAGCGGCCTCGCCTGCATCCACCGCCACACAAACAGAAGAAGAGATTGAGAAACGGCAACCCAACAGAACCTCCGCCCGACCGACACGGAGAACAACAGCCTCCGGAACCCTCGCGCGCGGATTCCGCGGCGCCGACGACCTAGCCAGACCAGAACCAGAAGCGAAGGAAGCGGCGGGGCCACTCACCCCTGGCTCCCCGTCGCGGCGGATGACGACGAGCTCGTTGCGGTTGTGCGAGCCCGCAACCAGCCCGGCGCTGGCCTCCATCCCTCAGACCCGCACCAGATCCCCCGGATCCCGATGCCCGCGCCGAGACAGAGGAGGTCGGGGCGCGGCGCGGCGCGGCGGCGGGAGGGGGATTGGGGGAGGGGAATGGGGAACGAATGGAATGAATTGGGGAAGGGCTGGGGGGGCTTCCGCCTGGTGTTGTAGTACCACTGCGATGTGGTGTGGTGTGTTCTTTTTTTTATTCGGCAAATCGGTGGTGGTGGTGGTGGTGGTGGTTGCCCTCCTAGAAACAGCTCATCGCCGCCCCCAACCCGCTGTGCCTGTGCCTCTCTCTCTCTGTGTTTCGACGACAGCTCCCCCTCACATGCGCCCCAGTTTTGTACTACTCGCTCGCCCCGTCGGTCCTCCCTCCCCTCGCTTTCTCTCTCTACACCCACCCACGCCCCTGCGTTTCTCTCTCTAGACTGTCGGTTCCCTACTTCCCTCTCCCTCTCTGAATTATTATTATTATTATTGCGAGTTAACAATCGGTACCTTGCTTGTAACCACGGCGCAGGCATGTGCGGGCAGAGTTTTTTTTCCTTAGCCGCATGTGCGATCAGGGTTGTAGAGAGAGAAAGGGGAGGAGGAAAGTGTCGGTGACGGTGTGGCGCTACCACGCACCGGAGCCCGGATGACTGTTGACCCTAGACTCGACTACTGGTTAGACAGAGGGAGCGGGGTTGCGTTGGTTGGGCTGTCCGTCTCGCACTGGTCAACAAGGTTGTTATTACGCTCCTTTGAGAGGAAAAACAGCATGGGCTGGGCGCTATCTATTTTCTCTGCTCAGGGTGTGAAAATGAAAATTTTGGTAGCCTGTACGTGTCTGGCTACAGAGGATCGTCCGCTTTGCTTTGCTTGGGAAAGGAGACGAGAAGGTCGCTGCTTGGGCTGAAATATCCATGGTACAAAAAGGGATTTACTGCCGCTAATGTTTGTTCTTCTGGAAAGAAGAAAAGCAGAGAAATATTTTGGACGAAACTGATGAAGGACGGTGACGTGAGGGAGACCCGTAGGAAAAAAGGAAATGAAAGAGAGAAAGGAGCCCGCCAACTAACGCGAAAAACAAAATAAATAAATAAACAGCAGCATGAGTATCATAATTTAGCGGAGAAGAGTTCCGTTTCGATGATGGCGTATTTGCATTGCAGCGAGAGAAGAGAGCAAGTGTCGGTACGAAGTGGAGCGAGCGAGCGTTGGTTCACTGGTGATGATGACGATGATGATCTCGACCCACCAACCCACTCGCTTATTCGCTCATATTTTATCTCTCGGACCGTGACAGCACAACATACTCGTTTTCTTCATTATTATACTAGTCGGCTCCTCCACGACCCGATCAGGATCGCCTTTAGCCCGTGGCCGGAGATTAGTTAGGAGAATAATAATCCGGATTATTTTTATTTTTTTAAAAGTAATAATCCGGATTATTGTTCGGAGCGGCAGCCTGGGATGATGGGGCCGGATGTCTCTGTCGGTGGGCCCGCCGACTGGGCTGGATTAGCAGTAGTTCGCGCGAGCTAGCTAACACTGCGCGTCCGTGATTACTGCGGCCGGCCGCCTGCACATCTCTGTCGCCTCTTAACTCCTCCCCTCTCTCTCTCTCTTCAGACAGAATTGGACGGTGCATTTTCTTTTCTTGTTCTTTTGGACGACACCGCAGTTACTTTTGGTACGTAGTCGGAGGAGCAGTGCTAGATGTGGTCTTTGGCCGGAGATGGCATAGAAGGGGCTGCAATCAATGTGGCTCCGTAGATTGGTCGCTTCTTGTCTTTGTACGCACACTCCGTGGTACAGCACGTCCGCAGCAATTGGCCCTGCACCGAAACCCATCGGCAGTTACTACCTCTTCGTGCTCTAGCCCTTTCTCCCAGTGGAAGATGGTACTGTACTACTCCTTGTCTAGCTAGCTGGGGAGTGTGTGATATCTCTGCGTGTGTGTAAACGCTTTCCCCGGCCCACCTCTCCCTTTTGGCCAGCCACAGACTACCGACACCTGAACTAACCCACACACACTCCCCGTCTCAATCATCACCATCATGGCGTTCCACAAAAGGGTAAACGAACCCCGTGATTAAGGGGCCTTAACCCCCACGACGCCTAAGCTAAACTAACTAAACTAAAAGCTCGCCCGGTTGGTGGGCCGGCGTTAGTTAGCATTAGCACTACCGTTGCTACAGTACACAGTGAGCCAGCGAGCGAGAGAGGACTCGAAATACTACTCTTTTTTTTTACACCGATCAATTAAGCGCGTTGGCTTCTCGGGCCGCGCACGAGATCCAGAGGGAGGGAGGGACGGAGGGAGGGAGGGTAGGTCGATTCGATTGCGTGGCATCAATGGCCGCATCATTGCCGGACCGTCTCGTCTCTCTTTTTAACCCTGTACTGCTACGTGTGATCGGGAGCACGTCATTCGCTTCCTTCCTGGCAAAGCCTGCGCCTGCGAGCGCGTGAATCCTCTGCTGCCGTAAAAGCTCCACCGTCCGAGATCCCACGATACTACTACGTACAGTCCCGAGCATCGGCAGCTGCGGAGTCGTCTGTCTCTATCGTTATCCGGGGACTTTAGCCTCTTTAGTCAGGGGTGCTTGGAACTTTAGCCTTTAAAAGAGACTATTTTTAGTCAGACTAAAAATAGTCCTTTGGATCCAAGCAGGTCCTTAGCTCCGGTGCGTTCCACACAATTTTCACTCAAAAGCTGAGGCTCTGCACAGATTGTAAAATAACGGCGCAATTAAGCATGTGCACGGATCACATGGCAAATAATTTGACCGCGGGAGTTTATGATTTAATTACTGCTGGCTTTGCAACTGGCAAAGCGAAGGAGCTTGATCTGATCCGATCTGATCTGATCGCGCGCCGAGTCAAGGTCGCCACCCATGTGTTTGGATGGCTCGATGCAGTGCGGCTGGCTTCATTGCTCCACCTAGCCTAGCTGTACCACGCCCGCGCGCTCCCGAATTTAGCCTCATGCATGCCTACTTGCACGCCCTTTGTTTCTTTGTTTGTTATTATACGTACCTCTCAACGATCCTCCGGAGATCCCTTTTGTCTTCTTTTTTGGTTCAGATCCTTCTCCTCAGAGCGACGATCCTTCCGCGTGCTGGTTTGGCGGCCATTGCTGGAAATCGAAAAGGGGGCGAGCCCCAAATAGAATTGTAGAAATTCAGTTAATGCATGCCATGATAGCGTTGCTCCGCCTTGCTTCTTTTTGCTTGCCTTGCGTTTTGCCTTGTTTGACCAAAACAAGGGACGGGACGGGAAGGAACTGTACTGCTCATGTCCTTCCTTGTCCAGGTTTCCCTACTTCTTTTCAAGAAAAAATATATTTTCATTCTTTTTTTACAAGTGCCCCATAAATTTGACATAGCAAGTCTATACAACCGGGTATAGCAAGTTCACAAAAGATCGGACATAGCAAGTTCGTCGATCGACTATAATCTATAGCTAAACGACAGATAAAAGTTAGATATCGGACGCCGGACTTCACCACTTCCTCGACGACCTTCCTCTTAGGGTCTCCGGAGTGGCGGTAGTACTCCTCGGTGTAGGAGGGCCACTCGGACACCTCCATGTCGGGCCGCAGTGCCTTGGCATTTGCATTGATGGTGAAGGGTATCAGCAGATGACGTCGCGGTGGGCAGTGGCCAAAGCACAAATCTACAGGACCCGCAACCGAACCATCTATATCTAGCCAGCGCCGCCCTCTTCCTTCCATGACGAGCAAACCGCTCCTCTGGATCGGGAAGCCATGGGCACGAGCACCCAACGCCTTCCGGAAGGAGCAGCGGCTGAAGGAGCTAGAATTTGACTTGGCGAGTGCGTCCCAATCAATGGGGAAGGGAGGGGGATATACGAGGAGGGTGCAGATCGGAGCAGAGTGTGAAGGAAGCTTAGCAGTTGAGAGTGCTTGGGTTTGGTCCAAATGGGGATGGTATGGGGTTTATGTGGGGTTGGGATGGGGAAACATGGGTCAGCCTGACATGACAGCCACTTCTGACATGTACGGACTTCGTCATATTCGTCTCACATATGGACTGGATTTAAGGGGTGCCAAATAACCTAGACAATTTGGCTGAATATTAGGTGTCCAGTTGAGTGCGGTTTTTGGGTCCGGGTTGTCCTACGAATAAATGAGGGGCATGTGGGAGGTCCAGTTCTGGACGCTCTAAGAGCATCTACAGTCAGGCGTCTCAAACCCCCTCAAACGCTCAGGTTGCCTGCCACGTCGAACCCAATACCTCGACCCCACCACAAATTCACCCCCCAGATCTATCGATTTCATTTGCTCTTTCTCCTCTTTTATTTCTCCTCCGTGCCAACCTTCTCGTAGCTCTGCCGCCATTCGCTCCTCCTCCACCGGTTGGAGCCTTCGCGTCGTCAGCGCGGAAGTTGTCGCCAACCCGGGCGCCACCTTCCGATGCTTCGTCGTATGAGGCGTATGGACTAATGGAGCTTAATAAAATGTATTGGTTCAACACAACAAGTATAGGGGATCGCAACAGTCTTCGAGGGTAGTATTTCACCCAAATTTATTATCTCGACACTGATACGTCTTCAACATATTTATAATTTTTATTGTTTCATGCTTTTATATTATCAATCTCGGATGCTTTATATGCTTTACTTATATCATTTTTGGGACTAACTTATTAACTCAGTGCTCAGTGCCAGTTCCTATTTTTGCTTGTTTTTGGCTTTTCAGAAAATCAATACCAAGCGGAGTCCAAATACGATGAAACTTTATGGTGATTTTTTTCTGAACCATAAGGGACCCTCGAAGGTTCGGAGGGAGGCCAGAAGACCCACTGGAGAGTCACAAGCTCACCGGGCACGCCCCCTGTGCTCGTGACTCCCCTTCTCTCCTTGGCCGGTGCAAGGGGAGGGGAGTCCTTCTCCTCCTCTTGGCTGCCCGTCTCCCCTCCAATCTATATATACATAAGGTATTGAGCTCTTTTGAACACACAAGTTTTGGAGTCTCCTCTAGTTCTAGTTGGTCCCAGTTGAGTAATTAGAGCTAGACTAATCCTCCCATCCTCATAATTAGAAGCCCAATGTGATTCTAATCTCCTCCCTCTGATTCTCCGGCGATGATTAGCTCTGGATGCCAAACCGCTGCCGAATCGTGAAGGTTGCACGCTTGCAACCAAGTAGAGGGGCCGTGCTTTCGGTCTTCAGTTCGAGGGACTGTTCGTGGGCAGTTCGCAGGATCGTTCATCGACGGTTCAAGGGACTCCAAGTACAATCTACACCGACACGTTCTTCTTCTACTGCAACTCTGTGACGATGACAATCTTGATCCCGACCCGTTATGCATCTTCATATTGATCTTGGGTGTGCGTAGGCGCGATTTTGTTTTTGTTTTCTAGTACGTTTACCAACAACTACAATGTCAACAGGCGCGACTACAACATGGAATACTATCTTGCAGGTGGCATCTATCCTTAGTGGGCAACGTTTGTGAAAACCATATCCGGACCACAAGGCAATAAACAAATCCACTTTGCAACAATGAAGGAAGCAGCTAGGAAGGATGTGGAGAGGGCATTCATAATGTTTCAAGCTCGTTGGGTGAAAGGATCGGTATTGTCAATTAGAGGGGGTGAATAGGCGACTAACATTTTGTACCTCTTTAGAAAAATTTAGGTTCAACAAGTTGTCTGAATATGCAACTAGGTGGGCAACATATATGACAAGCAACACAAGAACAAGTGCAAGCACAATAAACTCACAAAAAAAGCTTGCACAAAGTAAAGAAAAGAAATAACCGCACGTGGAATCAATGGAGACGAGGATGCATGTGTGTTCCCGGAGTTCCCTCCTTTGGGGGAGGTATGTCTCCGTTGGAGAGGTGTGGATGCACAATGCTCCCTAGGCGTCCCTAAGTCCACCTTATTCTCCTCATCCCTTGCACAATGCAAGGTGCCATGAATCCACTAGCGGTGCCCTTGAAGGCGGCAACTAGAACATTTACAAACAAGGTTGGGGCTCTTTACACAACTTAATTGGAGGCTTCCAGCACAACCACGAAGCTTCACCACGATGAAATGTGGCTTTGAGGTGACCTCTTCCATCTAGGGTGCCCAAACATCCCAGAGTAACAAGATTCATAAGTGAAAGTATGGGAGAATCAAATTTCCTTTGATGGAAGTGTAGATCTAGGTCTTCTCCCTCAATTCCTAGCAAATCAGCAAGTTTGGTTAGTTAGAAAAGGAGATAGGACAAGAAATAGCTTAGGCATCAATGGAGAGAGAAAGGGGCAAGAGATGAGTGGGAGGTGGAAGAACCATCTCCCTTTTATAGGGTTGACCCAAATCCCATCGTTATGTGCAAGCCCACACAAGGGCGGTACAACCGTTGGGGCAACAGTAGAACTACGTGTCCCGGCTGTACCAATTTGTAAATATAAATCGAAACAATTGGTCGGTCATTGCTTGGCACCGCACCCCAAACCTGAGTGGAATCATCCTACTCGTGGTGGTTGGGGCGGTACCTGCACTGATAGAACTGCCGAGAATGACATCTAGTAGTTGTTAAGTCCCTAGTGGGATAACTGCTTGGGACCCCGGTTGTACCGGTAGTTATGCAACTATCGGAATTACCGAATAGCCACCGCTAGACATGCCAGCCCAATTCCGAAAGGAAATGACCCTTTTGCGGTGGTTGGACCGGCGCACGACCCAGTTGAACCGCCCCACGGACAGGCCAATAACAGCCCTTGCGCCCGGTACAACCAACAGGGCAACATCCATAGTGACCACTCCACAATAGAGCGGTTTAGTCGGGGCTACCTACGGTACAACCACCCTGGGGGCAGTTTTTCTACATAGATTGGATAAGAGACTCTCTCCTCGAAATGGAAGGCTATATGTGTGTGCAATATTTAGTTATGTACGTGTTTGATTCACCCGTACCTTCCAATGCGGGCCCCTCTTAATAGTACGGATTTATTATGACTAAAGAAATAAAACGCGTCGGAAATGCCGTCTTCGCTCTTTTCCATCCGGAGGGGTGCCCAACCGTCTTGTGTCATAAAGAGTATACTTATGTAGTTTAGGCACACGGCTAGTTCGCAAATTGTATCGTCATCAACATCAAAACACTTAAGTGGTAAATGCTCTTTCAATCCCCGCTTTTGGCGGTTGATGACAATAAAATGATTTGCACAAAAATGTGCACGCGTTTCAAACAGAATGTGTGTGACTTGAAAAAAAATGTTTATCCAATGTAAAAAAATGATAGCATAGTCCAAAAAATGTTTCGTATCATACAAAAATGTTTCAACATGTATTTGAATTCGTTTAACACATATTCCTTTTTTGAACAAGTATTAAAATAAAATGTGAAATCATGTATTTATAAATATTAATGTAGATAAAAATGTTCTAGACGTATACAAAAAAGTAGAGTGTGTATAAAAAAAGATAGACATGAAACATATATTTTTCAAATATGCTAATCATGTAGTTGATAAATGTTAAATGAGTACACCAAAAATGTTCCTGCTAAATAGGAAAAATTTACAACGCTTATGGATAATGTAGACATGCATTGAAAAAAAAAGAACCCGAAGAATACCGTAGTACAAACATTGGGAAAACAAAAACAACAGAAGGAAAACTAGCAAATGCTACAGTGTTTTACCGGACCGACAGTCGCCGGACTGTAGGCGATACCTAATAGGAATCGGCACGGGCGAGATATAGCTCTCGCGGTTTCTGTTAGGCTACTTGAAAAGCAGTAATAGGCCCGTCTTGGACCAGAAGCTCCTCACTGGGCTGGGACGCAGGCAAGGTTAGCCGAGTGGATGAACCCCGGAGCCACTCCATCCGGTGACTGACAAGTGGCCCCGCGTGGCGCAGGCATCTGTCACGCACACGGCGGCGGTGCCACGGCGTGCGCGGCAAAAGCGAGAGGGCTCTCTCGCCCCACTGCCCTCGTCAGCGATCACCCGCCCCGGCCGTCCAAAACCCCAGACCCAAGCCGCTCCGGCCGCCAGCTAGGGTTTCCTCATGGCGCGGCGCGGCGGCGGCGGCGGCGGGAGGCGGAGCAAGGTGACGCCGAACCTGGGGGCGGACCGGGAGGGCACGCGGATGCTCAACCTCACCGTGCTGCGGCGCCTCGACCCCGCCATCGTCGACATCCTCATCACCGCCGCCAGCGTCACCGCCTACAGCTTCGACCAGGACACGGTCCGATGGGTACTGTACTGAACCCCCCGCACCCTCCGCCGAACCCTCCCCCCTTCTCGACGCCCTGCTTCGCGGTTCCTGACTCGATCTCCGTGTACGCGTGTTTTTGTGCAGAGCCACAAGGGCGTGGAGGGGTCGCTCTTCGTCGTCAAGAGGTTCGTGCCCCGACCCTATAACTGATGCGCCGTAGATTGCGACATTGGCTTCGGCCGATTAATGTAGCATTGGTTGCTTGCTGTTGTTGGGGATGTTAAGAATTTTTGGAAGAGAACTGAAATCGCCTTGGCAATGGAATGGCATTATGATTTTGTACTTGGACCGTGTCGTGGTTCTGCAATTCCTTACATAGTGAAGATTGCAGACGACTTGGTTGCTAGGGAAAGCACCGCTAGGTGTTACAATTTTGCGATGTTTGGTGGATGCTTGTGTAATTCCCGGCTACTTGGGTGTTTACTTGGATGCGGATGTTGTGAATTTTTAGTTTAAAGCATTGAAGTGGCTTTCTACAAGAAATGGGGATCAGATGGAGTTGTTGTGATTCGGTCTTTGCACTGTGTATTACTTAGTTGCATTGTTGTTCAAAAATCCCCTGTACGGTGAAAATTTATTAGGATTTTGTTGCTAGGGAAATATTTTCTATTTCTTATTTTGCCTGCACTGCCTGAAGTATTTACAGTGCTGGTATATATTTTTGATAAACAAATGCTGGTGTGGAACTTTCAGTACTGTTTATTGATATTTGTGTGTAGTTCCTGTCTGTCACAAGCTATCGGCTATTGGGGGTTTTTGGACCCTGCTAGTATTTTG
The DNA here is from genome assembly GCF_018294505.1 of Triticum aestivum. Lineage (NCBI taxonomy): Eukaryota > Viridiplantae > Streptophyta > Magnoliopsida > Poales > Poaceae > Triticum > Triticum aestivum. Next base: position 628,871,817 of record NC_057803.1, read on the forward strand.
TATACGATCTCTGGACACCTGCATTGAACTGTTTGTTGCTGATCTTACAATAGTTTACATGTAAATTCGGCGATGTATGCTCCTGAAACAGTACAATGCCTACTGGTAAACATTACCTTTGAGATTTTCGGCATCTACAGCTATTTGTTGGACTTATGACCAGATGTCCTCTTGTATTCTTCTGAGATGCAAATTTGTTGGACCTATAAAGTGCTTTAGAGTGTGCATCTCGTAATAAAACTTTACATTCTTGCAGGAACACCCAACCCAGATTCCAGTTTCTCATCATGAATCGTCGAAATACAGGTATTTTTTGCGGTTCTAGATTCCTTACGGCAATAAATCATGCCTATCTATTAAACATTTGGAGACAAATCGTACATAGGGGGAGTGGTTTTTCTTTGAATTGTTGTATACTACTATGAGATAAAATGGGACACATTACTGATTGCTTGTAGCCTTTTGGGATAAATTAATGCATCCCTCAGTCTTCATATCAGGAAACATTCTCTCTTATGCATCCTCCATTAAGAAAATAACTCTTCAGCATCCTAGGGGTATATATTGTTGTATGCTGGTTCCTGTTCGGTTTATATATGAGGTTGTACAGGAACTTCCACAACAAAATGTAGCTCACTTGAAAACCTTACTGAATCGTGTGTTTGGTATGTAAGGAATCGTGTAGCTGGTTGGTATAAAATGCTGTCTTGAATAATTAGCTTGCATGACATGTACTCCCTCCATCCCAAAATAAGTGTCTTTGATTTAGTACAACTTTGTACTAAATCAAAGACAGACACTTATTTTGGGACGGAGGGAGTATATGCTAATATTGTGTTGCCTTCCTCTTGTAAGCAGAAAATCTGGTCGAGGACCTCCTGGGCGGTTTTGATTACAAGGTGGAAGTTCCTTACATAATATACACCAATGCTGCAGCCGAAATTATTGGAATATGGTTCTATGAGCCTGAGGAATGTGAAGAAGTAGCACATCTTTTCAGTAGGTAATTTCTTTTTCTTATTGCATTAAATATCATCCATGAGAATGTATTGATATATTTTGGCCTGTAGACTGCAGATCATAGCACCAGATATCTTTCTGCTAGGAGTGGCATTTTAAACTTAAACATGAAATTTGATCGCGTTGGTCTATCTGTTTGCCTGTTTGGTATGCTTTCATTTGTCAACAATAAGTTACTAAACTACTGTATTATGTGCTACTACATACGGATGTATGTAGACATATTTTAGAGTGTAGATTCACTCATTTTGCTCCGTATGTAGTAGTCATTTGAAATGCCTAGAAAGACAAGTATTTAGGAACGGAGGGAGTACATAACATTTGATATATACTGATACTTGGAACTATGCGTATTCACTGCAAAGCCCACTAAAACTTATCAAGGCTTTCAACCCAATATATAGGCTGTAGGACCTGGTCTGTGCTAACCATCTTCCCTTGCCTCATTGGTCGTGCAAATCGGGCAATTGGTAGGAAACAGTGCCGACAATCACAAATCTTCTTTCTTCCCATCCAATACCTAGTATCCAGAAAGGCTGTGTCTTACTGACTTGTTATGCTATCCTGCTTGGTCATTCATTTGATCTGCTCTAGTTTTAGGTCCTTAAGTATGTTTTTGCTAGTGTAGCTGTTTTTGAATTTTGTATACTGGTTGATTCAGTGTCTTAGAAGTTAGATAATATGCTGAGATTAATGACTAGTACCTGTCAACTTCTCCAGTTCTCTGTAAGCACACGCTAACGAACCTGATCAATAACGGGAGGTGGCGCTGCTCCTTATTCATTTCTAAAACGATCCTCCAGGCCTGGGTCAAAAACTTCTCCGAGTTGCTGTAGCTTATGTCCTTCGTGTGTTTTTCCCACAGGATCACCCCTCTCTGTGTAGAACTCCCTGTAAAGAAACTATTGATCGCGTAAGCAATTTAATGGAAATCGTTCAGGTGGGCAGTCGCCACCTGTAGACATTTTTGAAAAGAAGTTCAGCATAGGTGTGGTATTGAAATGCAGTCTGCGGAATACTGAATATGCAGAGCCACATAAACTAACCAGATGCTTACTAACGCCATTCCATTAGTTAATTATAGTTTCAGAGGTTAAGTGTTTGTTTAGCCTGTATCCACGACCTATCTGTCTGTATGTTTAACCAGATGCTCAACCTTTGTCCATGCTTTCATTTGCTTGCTTGCTTGATTCTGTCCACTACAAGAGATGGCTAGACATTTTCTTCAAGTAGTTATATCTTTTGCCATGTACTCGCTGAACTATACATTGCCTACGAAATGTACAGGATACGTAAAGCATATTCCAGGGCATCCCCAGAGAAACTGGTTCCTTCAGTTAAAAGGTATTCGGAATCTTCATGCTTCTTATTTACCTTTGCATAGAAGATAGCCTCTAGCTATTCCATTTGCTCTCTGCTAATCGTTTCTAAGTTGTTTAGATGTTTTACACTTGTTTTAGCCGTGATCAAAGTTGTATCACTACCTGTTTTAGTCGTTTCCTCGTACAAACTTAACGATCAAACATAATACTTTGAGGAGTTGGCGTTATGATACAAGAGTGGCAAGGGGAGAAACACAAAACTGATCTTTGGCTAATATTTTAATTTTAATACGAGGGCCTTTATAGAACGCCGGGTTAAAAATATTGCAGAAGAAGAAATTAGAGCTCTCCTTATGGATAAATATTAGTTCGTTTAAATAACTGAATGATGAAAACTCTGTCACATGAAAGAACTGCAGGAAACCAGAGGGGTAATAATGCAAGTTTACCGTATTGTCTAGCTGAGCTGGTCCCTTTGGCTCATGAGTACAGAACAGCACAACTTAAATCATCTTACTGTGCCCAGTTTCAGTGATTGTGAAGAGCTGGAAGTAGCATCTGATGTTCCCTCATCTGAAGATACCCTAGAGCAGCCAACAACACCATCTACATTGGTACCTGGCGATGTTGAATTCAAGTTATTGTCAGCTTTGTTAACAGTAAGCAAACTCGTTCGTCCTCCCATATCGTGTCATTCTGTTTGGAAACACTGGACATCTGTGTTTATTCCGGTGGTTGCTCTGCAATCCAGCATCATTATGTAATTATACGAGACTAACCATTTTTAATCTCTTCGGCCAGGCAGCTGCATGTGTTGGAGCACCCACTGGTGGAGCAGGTCCAGTACAGCCAAATCAACCTATCAGGGCGGTTCCTTCATCTAGGCGTGCATCGCCAGCGCCTAGTGCTGTTTCATCACAGCCTCCTGCCTCACATAATCTGCTTCCTGCTCCACGAGCGTCAGCAGCTACCGTGGTTCCCCAAGATGCTCATGTACCCACCAGCGCTCCTACCATTCAGCCTGCTAGTCTTTCAAAACCACCATTCTTTCCCCCCATTGTTACCACATCTTCGCAAGCAGCAACAGCTCATGCTGCTTTTCCATCTTCAGCTCCACCCCCATTTCTTCCCCCCCTTTCCATTCAGCACCGGCAGAGTGCTCCCTATTTCCAGCCATTCCCACTACCCTCTGCTCCTCCTCCAATTGATCCTCCGCACAGGCAAAGTGCTCCCTTGTCCCAGCCCTTCGCACAATCCACTGCTCCTCCCCCACCTGATCCTCAGCGCAGGGAAAGTGCTCCCTTGGCCCAGCCCTTTACACAATCCACTGCTCCTCCTGCACTTGATCCTCAGCAGAGGCAAAGTGCTGTCTTGCTCAAGCCCTTTCAACTATCCTCTGCTCCCCCTCCACCTCGTCCTCAGCACTGGCAAAGGTCTCCTTCGCTCGAGCACTTTGCACGGCCCACTGAATGCCTCCCTCCACCATACGGTGCGCTGTTGCTTCAGCCATTTCCACCACCTAATCCTCCTCCTCCACTGCTTGCCCCAACAGCATCGTATGGCCCAGTGATACTATCAAGAGACAACCTGAGAGGTGCATTGCTGAGGCTTGTGCAGGTAATTTTTCTTTCTGTTGGTTGTCATGTGCTCCCTCCGTTCCATAATAAGTGTCGTGGTTTTATTCAAGTTTGAACTAAAACCACGACACTTACTATGTAACGGATGGAGTACATGACAACCAAACTGAAGACAAACTAAAACCACGACATTTCTTATGGAACGGAAGGAGTAGTAAATAATAAGGTTGATTCAATTTGTTGCTGGGTTCGCATAATTCTATTCTGTCGCTACAACAAATTCATAGCCTCCTGACACTCATGTTGACTATGGAGTATCTGCTCACGCCTTTTTTGTGTCTGTGCAGAATGATGATTTCATCAACATGTTCTACCGGGAGATTGTAAAAGGGTAGCAGTGCCCTTTGAAGTTGAGAGACGGACGAATCTGCTACAGGCTTGCCTTGTGTTTCATGTGGTGGGTTTCGTCAAAGCCTGCTTAGACAGAGATGTGCATCTCACATCCTGTAGAGGCTAACATAGTTTAGACTGCAGTGTCGAGACTTGGCGGGAAGTAAAAGAAGTCGTGTCGACTAGTTTTCAGTTGTAATTAATACTTATTACTGTACTAAATTTTGGCTCCAAATATTTAAGGTGCTGTACCTTACCAGCTTACCAACTGGATTAGATTAGATCTCTATTGTACCGGAGGCAGCGATTGAGGATGAATTACCTACTAACATTACTGGAATCGTTTGCTGAGTGCATTTTGACGGGTTAGGCAGACATTACTTTTGCCAAGCACTTTTTTTCCACTCGATAGTTTTTTTTGTTGCATTCGGTTGTTGAAAACATTTTTTCTTTTGCGCTCGATAATTATTTAGGTGTTTTCCCGGTGCCCATGGAAAGAACTCCGGAAGTAACTTTTGTTGACGGCTGCCCAGCCGAGTCATGTTTGCTGGCAAACACGTCGCCGCCTTTTTTCAGCCTTTGTCGAGTGCCAGGCAAGCCTGCAGATTCTAGTAGTGAGGGAAGCAAACGGAGAGGTTAAAAACATTTTCATGCTGACCTTTTATTTTCTGTTCTACCGAGTCCTTTTTCATTCAAATGGAGAGGTTAAACATTTTCATGCAACCTACTCCTAGTAAGTAGTGAGTGTCGTGGGATGAACCGGAAGATAGATGATGTGCTAAACACCTTTTCCTCTTTTGACGCTGACCTTTAATGAATTGCTTCTCACTCAATTTGATAAAAAAATTCTTGCGGGTCGATTAATGTTGTCTTACACAAGTTCGGAAGAAGATACTGTCATATTGACATAATTCATTTTATCTCAAATGTTTAGTTTTCTTTCACTTCTCAACGAACTTGGTTACCTCATGAAGAATGAAGTGATTATGCCCGTGTTTTAGTTTATACTGATGTTTTTGCCTTGCTGGTTCATGAATATGTCCATACATGTTTGCCCCCTCTCATTTTTTTTCTTGGGTCTGCCCCCTGCAAGAAAGGATATTTTACTAACCTTGAGTTGCATAAATTCTTTGATACCTTGAGCAGTATGTGCCCTTCCCTCTATGCCACCACTATCATGGCAGATGAGATTAGATATTGACAGCCCATGAGAAGATGAGCTGGTGCGGAGTTGTGGACAGTTTAGTTGAAAAGAGGAAAATGGAATTTATAAGAGAAATGCAACCATATAAAACCATTGGCGGTGTTTTCCTTGCAGTTGAAGATGAGGCATTCTTTGAACTTTGAATGGTCAAGAGTCAAAACCTTTGATACATCATGCGCCGCATACCTTCTTGTGCGGTTGTGCCTATGAAGAGGAATCCCTTGGCAGGCAGGCTTGCATAGCATAGTTGCATTACAATGGATGGACTCATCCCCTTGGTCTTGAATGTTCTCAAGAAGAAGAAGGCCATGGCCTACCACCGATCTCTCTCCCCGGGTTCGGCAAGCATCGACATCGCCAAGCTCGTGGGGCAGGACCTCCCCATGGTTCCTCAGCGCTCCAGGCGGCCGCATGAAGGCTCGCCTGCCGCTGCTGCTCCAACAACCATGACCATGGAAGCACTACTCATGACGAGATCCGTCATGGAGCCAATGCCACGGGAGACATTCTCGCCGCGCACCATGAATCGGGCCCGGGGCACAGGAAGGAAGCAACTTCTCTTTGTTGATCACGGTGATCGTGCCAGTCTTCATTCGTGATAAATTGATGATATCTGACTCAATGTTTTGTCGCGAGTAAGTAATTTGTCGGTGTTGGCATATTTTTTCATCGTATCTATTTCCGTCCCGTGTGCCGGTAAAATCTTGCTGTATTAATTTTCTTCTAGTAGTGTTAATAATATGTGCTGTAAATGTGGGCATCAACCACTTCACTGTACCTCCAATGCTTAACTAGTACTAGTACCGGCAGCAGTTTTGTGGATTCATGATGATCTAAGTGGTTGAGTTATTTTGGGCAGCGCATGTTGATGTTGGCCGGAGAGATCATCATCCAACCAATGTATGATTATAGTCGTGTATGTCTTTGGAAGAACTCTCTGAAGGAGATGTAGGTTTGGGGTTGAGCTGGAGCTGTAGGGTGGTTGGACGCAATTAGAGTTAAACTTACCATTGTTCAATTTCGTGCGCGATTTGGAAACAAGCTCTTGTAAAATTCTTGCTACCTTCTTTAACGCGGGTGAGTCCACAAATAGAAGCACTCGGCTTAAGCAATTCATCGGCCAGAGACATCCACACCACTAACAAAAAACAGACCGTTACGTTCCCTCAATCATCAGTAATAAATAAAAGGAGCGGGTGATTTGAGATGCAACACAGGCATAATGACGGCGTCAACGCACCACGGCACCAGAGTGACAACCGACGTGATTTCCACGTGGATCGCACTAAATTGGCAATGGCGAGCATCTTCAGCAGATCACCGAAAAGTTTTCGTGTGTACTGCTGTTCCTGTTGAAGCTTCCCAACAGACGCATCTTCAATGTACACCATACGTGGCTCACGTGTCTTTTTTTTTAACACAGTACAATACAAATACACATACACCCACCTCTATGATGCATGCACGCACATTCTATTCTTATGAACATATTTAAGAAGCCGAGCCGGTAAATCATCTTGAGATTGATGAAGTCGTTACGGACGCCTTTGTAGTCGACAGGAACGTCTCCTCCCACTGAACGGACATCGTCACAAGGCCTAAAATAAATTCAGGAAAGTGCAAGCACGGATACCAGGTTACGAGTCGAAGCCTCGTGGGTTCGAGATACCAGTGTCCTCCTAAGTCCTAACCATCCAATCACAAATAGGTTCGTGACCGACGTGTCATTGCATGAACTTAATTTATTTTTATTTTCACCTTCCACATCTATAACTTCTCATTTTGAGAATCAAAGGAGCTCAACTCTATTGCTCATGATCACATCTCGTCTGGATACAAATCCCGAAGCAGAATTATGCCACAATCTTTGGTCGCTAATCAAGGGAAGTTTTTTCCCATATGATCCTAAAAAAGGATTGTGTTCCGTGATCAAACTATAACAACACAAAACATAGGAAAAAAGGCCCGCGGAATCAAAAGTCTCGCAGGCCGCTGCCACATCTTTTTTTATAACAAAACTTTCGATCTATTCACAACTATTAAGGTAGAACAACGAATACTAGAAAAAAAAATTACATTCAGATCCGTAGACCATCTAACGATGACTACAAGCACTGAAGGGAGCTGAAGGCGTGTCGTATATAACTTCTAACAACAAACCGAGACAAATAACATAGTATATTAATAAACCCATTAAGGCCAAATGCATTGGCGGATAACCAGCTATGCCACGTGGCGCATGCTGGTTGGCCGCAGTGAGAAAGTTTTTGATATTTTTTGAAAGATGAAAGTGAGACTTTCTTTTATTTTCAAGAAAAGTTTTTCTAGGATTTTTTGTTTGTTTTCGAGATGGATGTGATGTCCACGGGATGTGAGATTTTTTTTAATTTTGAGATGAAGGTGAGTTTCTTCTTTAAGATGGAGAAAAGCGGCCCGTAATGACGGCCCCCAACCACTAGTATATTGCAAAGAGGGAATCCAACACCCTAGATCACCTCATCATCACCAAATTCACTACCAGCAACAATTTTTTAAAATATAGTTTCATCATTCCTATCTGTCATAATCATCTTCTCCGGATCTTCCTACCTCGAGCCGTACAATTTGTCCCCTTCTTTCTATACACCTATCATCATGCATCACCAGAGCCTCCCTTTGCATCACGTCAGCGCCTTACTCCAGCAACAGTCGATCACCTTCAGTTTGTAAACCTACCCAATAGTGCATAAACGATCATGTGTAGCAAATGAAATCAACAAGAGATCTAACCAAATTTATGATCAAAACATGCTCTATCGCACAAGTTCCAAATGGCCCGGCAAATTGCAGCTAACCCCAAAATTTGCAAATTCCGGCTACTAGTCAAATGTTTGGAATTCACCAAAAGTACTTGAAAAAACATCGAAGTCTATCTCTGCTGCCAATACATTTGCACACAATGCTCCAAACGTATTTGGTCGCCAAGCAATAATATATATGCGAAGAATGTTCTCTGGTTAATCATATTTTCTTTTAGAGTAATGCCACTATACCTAATGAGCCAAAACTAGATTTTAATTTTTAATGGAAGTTTAGCTTTCCAAAGATGCTTAAAATATCTATCTGGGCCTACATCAGACAAATGATTGTATAGGGATTTGAAAGTAAATTTTGCATCCTTATGCCACTTCCATTTGGGTGCATCAGTAACTTGATAAAGATGCACATAATTCAACATTCCATTCAACCTATTCATTTTAAACATTTTATCCCTATTCAACCACCTCCTAAAAGTCAATCTGCAGCCACATTCAGCCATTTGCTTCACAATTCTGCTAGTTTCATTACAAATCACAAGATTGCACATTCAGCGGCTTGTCCCCACACCAAGTATCATGCCAAAAGTCTATCTGTTGTCCATTCCCAGTTATCACATGTATATCTTTCATGTAAAAATACTTGATTTTTATTCAATTTGCCCAACTATTCTATATTATTTTTCTTTCCATCCATGGGTTCTTTGTCAAGAATTGTCTTCAATATATTTGATTTGATTGAAATTAAGTGGATGCAATGAAAACATAAATCGAATTGCTTCGCCAGAAGTGACTCACCTCCTTCCTCTGCCGAAAGTTGCTTAGCCAGAAGCGATTAAGGAGGAGATCAGTCGAATACGATTTCGAGATGCTGAAGATGTTCTTCCTATAGTGGAGATAGTCACATGTAATTATAGATCACAACCATATTATTAAAAGCTTGCGGTAAGAAGGGATTTCATCTTAGTGCCAATAATAATTTTTTTGTGGTTTTCTTTCCATCTCACAACTTCCATATCTTGAGCCACCTTGCCTGTTGGAGGTACGTTTCCAATCTTTGAAATGTTTCACAAGTAGTGAATTAAATGTCTTGTTATTACAACTAACTATTTTCATAGGTTCAGAACCATTTAATCCATAATCATGGGAAATGCATAAATATACTTGTGAAAGAGAAGTGGGTAGACAAAATATTGTTGATGGGATTTATGAGAATACCCTTCAAAAAGCTACCGGAGCAGCTGCCTTCGTTGATTCCCCATGAAGGAATCAGAATATTTCTACTTCTCCTTATCGCCCTAAGAGGGGGTTGTAGGGTTCCGATTCAAAGACTCCACGAAAAAGGGTTCTGATTCAAAGAAGTTTTTAGCCACCTTTGTTTCTTATGTACCGACTGTGTCTTCCCCAAGGGAAGTAAACGGATTTTTCACTCATTGTATTGGTTGGGAGAGTGAAGAAGCAAGCGAATGAGAGATGAGTGAGATGCCTTTAGCTCCTAGAATGTCTTCTTCAACTTTTCTATTTGCCATTCGTGCGCTAACCTTTTCCTTAGTTGCAGGGTTTGTTGTCCCGAATTGACTTGGCTTTGCCAAAAGGCCCCATCTCCAAAGCCTGGCTCGCGAGGCATCCCTCTCGTTGTAGGCGGAGTCCCCTCGCCTCACTTTTGAGACATGCTATGTTTACCTTCTTCCATTCTCTTTTGAATTTCATTGACTAATACATGTTTCTTTCCATATGAGCTATTCCCTTTGCTTTTAATCTGTCTTGTGCCACTATCTTCACTCAAGCAATTCTTTGCCTATCGACCAACATAAATAAATAGCCATCATTGTTAAGAACAACCGAGGCCCACTTTCACATAAAAATAAGGTTGTTATAACGAAACCGACATTTTATTTTCCTTTCTTGCATGTGTGACGAGTTGTGACAGGGTGCTTTGAAACCTCCTTAAAAGGAGGGGTGGGGTGGGGAGGGGGTAAGGTAGTTGAAGTAACATTAATATTAGGCACAAACATAATAAAATGATGCATCCGAAGATGACAAGTCTATAATAGGGGGTGATATAACCCACTTCTTGCCTAAGAATGTACTAACATAATCCCTACCATGGCTTCCCAAAGGATCCAACTGCTAAGTAGGTCCGAGCCATAATGGATTGATGTGACCGTAGCGGCGACTGGACTCGATCTGAATGAGATTGTTATGAGACTTATCTTATATAACAATGTATATGGAGGAAGGATTATAAAAAGGTGGGGATCAAGGTGGATAATAGGTTGATATTAAACTTTCCATGTTATGAATGCCAAGCCCCCTTTCTTTTTCTTTGGTCTACATATAAGTGATATAACAGACCATCACATCATGTGATACTTTTTTCCTTGTACCACTTCCTTGCCGAAAATAATAATCTTTTAATAGATTTATCACTCTAACCCTTGGTGATAGACTGGTGTACATAGAAAAGTCATAGACTGGTTGAAGGAAATATGCGTAGAGGCAATAATAAAGTTGTTATTTATATTTACTTATATCATGATAAATGTTTATTATTCATGCTAGAATTGTATTAACCGAAAACTTAGTACATGTGTGAATACATAGACAAACAAAGTGTCCCTAGTATGCCTCTACCTGACTAGTTCGTTAATCAAAGATGGTTAAGTTTCCTAGCCATAGACATGTGTTGTCATTTGATGAACGGGATCACATCATTAGATAATGATGTGATGGACAAGACCCATCTGTTAGCTTATCATAATGGTCGTTTAGTTTTTCTGATATTGCTTTCTTCATGACTTATACATGTTCCTCAGATTGTGAGATTATGCAACTCCCGAATATTGGAGGAACACCTTGTGTGCTATCAAACATCACAACGTAACTGGGTGATTATAAAGATACTCTACAGGTCTTTCCGATGGTGTTTGTTGAGTTGGCATAGATCGAGATTAGGGTTTGTCACTCCGTGTATCGGAGAGGTATCTCTGGGCCCTCTCGGTAATGCACATCACTATGAGCCTTACAAGCAATGTGACTAATGATTTAGTCACGGGATGATGCATTATAGAACGAGTAAAGAGACTTTCCGGTGACGAGATTGAACTAGGTATGATGATACCGATGATTGAATCTCGGGCAAGTAACATACCGATGACAAAGGGAATAACCTATGTTGTTATGCGGTTTGACCGACAAAGATATTTGTAGAATATGTAGGAGCCAATATGAGCATCCAGGTTCCGCTATTGGTTATTGACCGGAGAGGTGTCTCGGTCATGTCTACATAGTTCTCGAACCCGTAGGGTCCGCACGCTTAATGTTCGATGACGATTTGTCTTATGAGTTTATGTGATTTGATGACCGAAGGTTGTTCGGAGTCCCGGATGAGATCACAGACATGACAAGGAGTTTCGAAATGGTCGAGACATAAAGATTGATATGTTGGAAGGCTATATTCGGACATCGGAATGGTTCCGGAGAAGTTCGGGTATTTTCCGGAGTACCGGGAGGTTACCGAAACCCCCCGGGGAGTTGATGGGCCTTAGTGGGCCTTAGTGGGAAGGAGAGGTGGCAGCCAGGAGGTGGCGCCCCCCAAGCCCAGTCTGAATTGGACAAGGGGTTGGGGGCGCGGCCCCCCTCTCCCTTCCTTCCTTCTTCTCCTTTAGGTGGAAACCTACTAGGACTTGGAGTCCTAGTAGGATTCCCCTTCTCCCGGTGCGCCCTAGCCTGGCCGGCCGGCCTCCCCCTCCCTCCTTTATATACGGGGGCAGGGGGGCACCCTAGAACATAGAAGTTGATCTTTTAGTCGTGTGCGGTGCCCCCCTCCACAGTTACACACCTCGGTCATATCGTTGTACTGCTTAGGCGAAGCCCTGCGTCGGTAACTTCATCATCATCATCACCACGCCGTCGTGCTGACGGAACTCTCCCTCGGCCTCAACTGGATCAAGAGTTCGAGGGACGTCATCGAGCTGAACGTGTGCTGACGCGGAGGTGCCGTGCGTTTGTTACTTGATCAGTTGGATCGCGAAGACGTTCGACTACATCAACCGCGTTACTAAACGCTTCCGCTTTTGGTCTACGAGGATACATAGACACACTCTCCCCGCTCGTTGCTATGCTTCTCCGAGATAGATCTTGCGTGATCGTGGGCAGTTTTTTTTTGAAATACTACGTTCCCCAACACTGGTATGCTGGTTAAGCATACTTTGGTACTAGTTACTCTACCACCAAGGGTTAGAGTTCCAGATTCCGAGCCGTCCAATCTTTTGTACATTTCTCTCATCAGGTACCCAACCAATCACATGCAACCTGCTACCACCCACACGCACACCTAATTATCTGATAGGCCCATACCCCAATTGATAGTTGAAAAATATCAGCATACATTGGCTTCATCATGTAACACTATCAAAGCCTCACTTTTTTGAAAATTGTTTTTTAAACCCGACATTTGCTCAAGCTAGTATAGAAGCGGTTTTAAATTCCTAGCACTTCTAATATCATCTTAAATGAACAATATTGTGTCATAAACATATTGGAAATGGCCACCCCTTTATCAATCAGATGAGGATTTAAACCAACATTTTTAGAACATTTAAACCAACAATTTGGCCACCATTATGAGTATGTTAAACTATCCTCCGCAAACAGTTAGCATCAATGTTAAAAAGGGAAAGGGGAGAGTAGTGCTCTTTGCCTCACACATTTGAAACTCCCAAATTTTCTCTCAACTACATCATTAACTTGGCGGTGCCCATTTTAACTCTCGTTGGGCTCATGCGGCCGCACATAAATTACAGACATGACAGGGGTGTATCTGCAAAATCTCTAGTGCCAAGTGGCCGTGTCTGATTGGGTATGTTTTTTTACCAGAGGTGCAAGTTAGTGGATGGTGGAGTTAACGTCTACAAGTTCATGGACTAAATCATCACCGACCGCGCAAGTTTATGGACCCCCGGTGCTTTTACCTCTGGATGTTAGGTGTCCTTCCCTTAACCACTACCTAAAACCAGTTCATCCAGGTCTCATTAAATCCATTTTTTCTAGAATATGGAAAAGAGAATCCGAGATCATTTTGTCATAAGCCTTTTCAAAATAAAATCCAGAGATCGTTGATCTTTGTAATTCAGATGGTAACATTTCTACTACTTGAGTAATAGTACAAGTTTTAGCATGCACAGAAAGCAATACAGATCAAGCTGGCCGTGTATAGGCCGTGTCCAAGCAGTGGCGGCGCTGGGGTCTTCCGGGGACTTCCTTGGAATACCATAGATTTTCGCCTAAAAAACTACTAGGTATAAATATATATTTGGCCTACGAATGCAGCCTAAACACTCCACCTTACCCACGCACAGGACCAGGCCAACTTGCTCGGCGTCTGGTTAGGCGCGCGTGTTGGGGATCGTAGCAGAAATTTAAAATTTTCTATGCATCACCAAGATCAATCTATGGAGTAATCTAGCAACAAGGGGAAGGGGAGTGCATCTACATACCCTTGTAGATCGCCAAGCGAAAGCGTTGCAAGAAGGCGGATGAAGGAGTCGTACTCGCAGCGATTCAGATCGCAGTTGATTCCGATCTAAGCGCCGAACAACGGCGCCTCCGTGTTCAATACACGTGCAGCCCGGTGACGTCTCTCACGCCTTGATCCAGCAAGGGGAGAAGGAGAGGTTGGGGAAGATTCCATCAGCAGCAACACGACGACGTGGTGGTGAAGGAGGAGCATGGCAATCTTGCAGGGCTTCGCCAAGCACCGCGGGAGAGGAGGAGGACTTGGGAGAGGTGAAGGGCAGCACCAGAACTTGGGTGCGGCTGCCCTCCCACCCCCCACATATATATAGGGGCAAGGGAGATGGGGCCCGGCCCCCTCAGATCCAATCTGAGGAGGGGGCGGCGGCCAGGGGGGTTGCCTTGCCCCCCAAGGCAAGGGGGGCGCCCCCCTTTAGGGTTCCCCCAAACCCTAGGCGCATGGGCCCTAGGGGGCGAGGCGCCCAGCCCACTAAGGGGATGGTCCCTCTCCACACATAGCCCATAGGGCCCTCCGGGGCAGGTGGACCCTCCCGGTGGACCCCCGGAACCCCTTCGGTGGTCCCGGTACAATACCGATAACCCCCCGAATTATTCCGGTGACCGTATGATGACTTCCCTTATATAAATCTTTACCTCCGGACCATTCCGGAACTCCTCATGACGTCCGGGAACTCATCCGGGACTCCGAACAACATTCGGTAACCACGTACATCTATTCCCTATAACCCTAGCGTCATCGAACCTTAAGTGTGTAGACCCTACGGGCTCGGGAGTCATGCAGACATGGCCGAGACAACTCTCCGGTCAATAACCAACAGTGGGATCTGGATACCCATGTTGGCTCCCACATGCTCCACTATGATCTCATCGGATGAACCACGATGTCAAGGATTCAATCAATCCCGTATACAATTCCCTTTGTCTATCGGTACGATACTTGCCCGAGATTCGATCGTCGGTATCCCGATACCTTGTTCAATCTCGTTACCGGCAAGTCTCTTTACTCGTTCCGTAACACATCATCCTGTGATCAACTCCTTGGTCACATTGTGCATATTATGATGATGTCCTACCGAGTGGGCCCAGAGATACCTCTCCGTTACACGGAGTGACAAATCCCAGTCTCGATTCGTGCCAACCCAACAGACACTTTCGGAGATACCCGTAGTGCACCTTTATAGCCACCCAGTTATGTTGTGACGTTTGGCACACCCAAAGCACTCCTACGGTATCCGGGAGTTGCACAATCTCATGGTCTAAGGAAATGATACTTGACATTAGAAAAACTTTAGCATACGAACTACACGATCTTGTGCTAGGCTTAGGATTGGGTCTTGTCCATCACATCATTCTCCTAATGATGTGATCCCGTTATCAACGACATCCAATGTCCATGGTCAGGTTACGTAACCATCTATTGATCAACGAGCTAGTCAACTAAAGGCTTACTAGGGACATGGTGTTGTCTATGTATCCACACATGTATCTGAGTTTCCTATCAATACAATTCTAGCATGGATAATAAACGATTGTCATGAACAATGAAATATAATATAATAATAACTAATTTATTATTGCCTCTAGGGCATATTTCCAACAGCGCGAGCAGTCGAGGTCGAGCGCCCTCGATTCAATTGATCCCCTTACCCAATTTCCCTAACCTAGCTCTGCTGAAGGCGGCCGGCCCTCTCCTGCCCCTCCATCGAGGTCCAGCTCTGGTGGCCAGGCCGGCCATCTCCAGCCTCTCCGTCGCCCCTCCGGTCGGCCCTCTCCCTCCCCCGCCCTCACCCTCCGGCCCTCTCCTCCCGTCATCTATCCTCCACCCAGTTCTGCGCTCTGCCGTCTGCCTCTACGGCTCAAGCGCTCCGCAAGAAATATTTGAATACACCGATGACTTGAGTAGAGCTTTGCAAAAAAAGATCAAGATATTGTTAATGATATGGAGATTGTTGAGCTAACAAAGCTACACTTGCAATGCTTGTGAGAAGATGAAGAATGGAATGTTTTTCTTTAGAATGTCACTTCTTTTTGTGTAAAGCACAAGATCAAAGTTGTTGACATGGAGGCTCCTTAGTATCCCGCTGGGAGACCAAAAAGTGGGTTCTTTAGTGGCACAGAGAATTACCATTGCTTCAAGGTTGAAATGTTTGTGGGTGTCATTGATAGGAAACTTCAAGAGTTGGATGCAAGATTTGATGAGGTAAACACTAAACTACTTACTTGCATGGCAGCATTCAATCCACGTGATTCATTCGCTGCTTATGATAAAGATAAGTTGGTTAGGCTTGCCAGAAAGTTCTATGCTAAAGATTTCACAAATGATGAATTGTCAAGACTTCCATGGCAATTAAGCATGAACATTTCTCGTGTGCGTATGGATAAAAGGTTTAGCAATTTGAAGAATCTATGTGAGCTTTCAGTTCTTTTGAGACAAGAAAGAATGAACAATATCACATTGTTTACAAACTTCTTTAGTTGGTGCTCATTCTTCCGGTAGCCACTGCTAGCGTTGAGAGGGTATTTTCCTCAATGAAATACGTGAAGAATACACTAAGAAACAAAATGGGTGATGAATATTGAACAATTGCTTGGTTACATTCATTGAGAGAGAATTCTTCAAACAAGCGAAAGATGAGGATGTCATCAACCTCTTCCAAAAAGGGGATCGTAAAGCTATATTGTAATTTCTTTGGTTGTTTGTAATCTTCATCAAATGTATGGTCATTGAGTCATTGATGTTGCCATCTTACTGTACATTTATCGTTCTATTATATTGCTTTGGCAAATTTACTCAGTACTAACAAATTCCTGGCTCCAAGGCTGCTGCGCTTGCGCCATAGGTCGCCGATGAAGCTTCTCCCTGTAGGTCCGGATCCTAACAGAAACCATCGGATCCTAACGAAACCAACCCACCACCGGGGCTCACGCCGTCGTCGTGACGCTTCCGCCTATTAAAGGTGACCGCCGCCGCCGCCGCGCACAGCCCACTCCACTACGACAGGAAAGAAACGCAAGGGAAATGTCAACCAGCACGTTTGCAACCTCGGCCCGCGCGCTCCAGCACATCATTTCAACAGCCGGTGCCTCCCGCAGAGCGGCCACGAGCCCTCGCCGTCCGTCGTCTCTACGCTTCGCCGGCCGAGGAGGCGCGCCGCTGCAGGTCCCGAGCCTCCTTATTAGGTCATCCCGCTGCAAGCCGGACGTCTCAGCGGCGGTCGTCTACAGGGTGAAGCTGGTGACCCCGGGAGGGCGGGAGTACGAGCTGGAGGCGCCGGACGACGCCTACATCCTCGACACGGCCGAGAGCGCCGGCATGGAGCTGCCGTGCGCGTGCCGCGCCGGGGCGTGCTACAAATGCGCCGGCAAGGTCGAGGCCGGCACGGTCCACCGGGCGGACGGGTCGCTCCTCCACGGCAGGCTGCAGGAGGAAGGCTACGTGCTCATCTGCGTGTCGTGCCCCAGGTCCGACTGCGTCATCCATACCCACAAGGAGGATGACCTTTGGTGAGAACCTCTGGCGATACTTGATTGCTGGGGCTTCCACATGACAGCCTCTGGCGATCGATTGTCAGCTCGATGCATGTTGGCATGTTGGTGCTTGAACCAGCAAAAATAATAAAAAGCTTTGCTGGGTAGCTTCCTCGCGAAGAAGAAGGATAAAAGGCTGTGTTGTCTAGCTTCGTCGATCTTTGGTTAATAATATTGAAAAACAGCAAGGGCGTCGCGTTGTAGACGATGAACACATATGCAATGCAGGAAATGCAGTATAGATATGAAAGACACGTATGCAGGGATGAAGCCTTGTTGATCTACTATTCAATCTCACATGAATACATTTTTCCGGAAAATACCGTAAGAGTTTACCCCGTCATGTACATGCAAACGGTAAAAAGAAACAAGTATGGTATACGAAACAATTACAGGGGTTTTATGGGGTCATTTTAACTTGGGATTGTGATTGGTTCAAGGGTGAGCGAGGGGCCCCACCCACCTGAAAATGGGTGGGTGGGGGGGGGGGGGGGGGATATGGAGAGAATTAAGATTAGAGGAAGGGGTTCGTGAACATCCTGTAACTGATCCGTGCGTTTAGGAATTTCGTTGTAGCAGCGCCTAGTCTCCCCCGAAAGCTGTTACGTAAATCTACATAACTAGCGGGGTAGGCTAGGCTCAATACATATTTTATTTTGTCTTCAGGATGTTACAAAGGTCGATGCATACTATTTTACTTTTAATTATATTGTCTTGAAGTTATGTTCTTTCTGCAATGAAGTGTCATTTAACAATATATCCATAATATATGTCTTGTGGAAACATGATTGCATTTTTATACAAATCTTCTGATGATTGTATGGGGATTTTTGGCAAGGCCGGGGATAAAAATTGATGTTATTCGAGTTTGTGATCTATCTTGTGAAAGCATTCACTTTCATATTGATCTTTAACTTCCTTCCTCCACTCCTCCTCATCGAGAAATGTCTATCTCTCCAACGATATATATTAGTTATGAATCATCTCATAAGATATCAAATCCAAATATTAATGGTCACATATGATCCTAGTAATCTATTCATCCACTCGCCTCTTGACATGATGGAAGATTTTTTTTTTTTACAAATTACCCTTCGTCAAGCATTTGATTTCCTTCTGTTGGTTGGTGTATAAAATTTGAACATGGCCATCGGATATGGCCTCACTTGGTACACACTTTTTTCATCTTTTGAAAATACATGTAATTGATATATTAATCTGAATTACAGAATTTTGCCTTCGCGAACAGCTGAAATCTTTTCGACAGAAAGAGAGAAAAAATATAGGAGGTTGAAGGCCAGCTATATACACATAAAGCTGGCCAACAATTTTCCAAAGTAAGAAAAAGGCATATATACAGGTTCGAAAAAAAATTGAGACAGTGGAAAGTGAAAAATAGTATAGAGTTAGAGACCATTTATATAATCATATATTGGGAGTAATTTTCAGAAGTAAAGAGAGTCATATTTGTAGATTTCAGAATATTTTAAAATATGTATCATGTGTACCTGTACCTGAGTAATTTCATCATTTTTAAATATATTTATTTCTAAACTACAAAATAAAAATAATGTGGATCTATGATAGTAAATAGTACGTGCATTCTATAGATACATTTTGCCCTTTTAGCTTATAGATAGATAAACATGTTTTTTTATTACGCAAAAAAGACTGTTGTTTTTTGTTTTTTAAGAGGTAAATACACTAGAAGTCACAGAACTTGCACGCAATGTTCAGTTTAGTGCATAAACTTGTAAAATACGTGTTTCTGGTCATCTAACTCGTCATCTCGTGCATATACGGTGCTTCCAACCGTATCCCTACGAGTGCCAACGTGGCAGGACCACCATCAGTGGCTGAGGCTGTTTTTTTTTAAGAAAGGACCCATACATTCTATTTATTTTTACACAAACAATCCTCAAATAAAATGAAAGAAGCTGCAGCGCATGATGGGATTCAAACCGATGAGCTAGCACGATCCGCCTAGCGTAGAGAGCCACTAGACCAACTAACAGTTGACGCTTCCTCAAAAAAGAAAATCTAACAGTTGACGCTAAAATGCTATTTAACACGTACTGCATAAAAAAATAGAAATTAAAACGACAAAAGGGTTTGCTGAAAAGGGGAAGCCCCAGTTTGATACTATGGCATCGTGTACAAGTGCCAACCATCAGGCCACACCGACACTTAGTAACACAAACAAATTTTATCTTGTATATTGTTTTTTCTATGTAAGATAGATTTGATTTTAGTTTATCAGTGATAAATAGAGATAAAAATGTTAAAAGTGTTATGTATTGTATAGTATAAAATTTATGTATTCCAATGGCAGTGAGCTATGTTTAATTTTTTTTACGCAAAGATAGATCTTTTTTTGCACATAGTACCTAACTTTAAATATATATTCCCGCAAAAAATAGTGCAGAATGAATGAATGCAAATTCTTTTGGACAAACCAACGAAAATTTTGGTTGAATTTGATTTTTTAAAATTATAAAATCTGGATAAAGGAAATAAAATGTAGAATGAATGTACGTAAATTCTTTTGGACAAATCAACAAAAAATTTGTTTGAATTCGAATAATTCTAAATTTAAATATTTATATAAAAGGAAATATAGTGCACAGTGAATGTACGTATGTTTTCGGACAAATAAACTCAATTTATGTTTGAATTCGAGTAAATGTAAATTTAAAAATCTAGATAAAAGAACATACAGTGCAGAATGGATGTACATAAATTATTCTGGACAAATCAAATATTTTTTGTTTGAATTTGAAAAAAAAATAATTAAAATCTAGATAAAAGAAAATATAGTGTAGAATGAATGTACATCCTCGAGCCCGAGGTCTGAACTTTGGTTTTAGTAATGAAAAAATTCGGACAAATCAACGGAAATTTTGTCTGAATTCAAATAATTTTAAATTAATAATCTAGATAAGAGAAAACATAGTTCAGAATGTGTACTTTTACTCATTGATATATATCTTAGGAGTCTCAAATAGGGTGCTATCTAAAAAAGTGCATGCGGATTACCACCATCTCAGCCACTGACAGTGGGCCCCTCCATGTGGCATGCATAGGGATACGACTGGATACCGTAGACAGCACCGTATATGAACAAGAGGACAAGTTAGATGACCAGAAACACGTATTTTACAAGTTTATGCACTAAACTGAACGTTGCGTGCAAGTTCTTTGACTTCTAGTGTATTTACCTCTTTTTTTAAGTAGGCTCATAAAGCCGTCTGGCACCATATTTTTAATTTTAGCTGTACATTAGTTAATTAATGTGCTAGCTTGTCATTAGTACTACACGCTAGCATGCACCAACTGTTTTTATTTTTATTTTATGGCCTCTGGGTCTCTTATTAATTGAATCGGTAAAGGGTGTAAGAAGCGTGCCATCGGCGATCAGGGTTAAGCAGCATGGGCGTGCACTGTAAGCATCACTGTAGTGTCGTTGATCCATCGGGCTTGTACTGGATGTGTTGTTTTCGTGCTTCTAATTTGCTGGGTATCATGGTGTTGTTGCGTGCGCTTGAGCTCTTGATAGTTCGACTTGCTTGTGGATGTTTGGTTGGAGGTGTCTTTCGATGAGCTCACATGTGTGTTGAGCTTAGCCGCTATGGATGCATCCATGTGCTGATGATCTTTGATTACATCGCAGCCCTTAGCAAGCTCAAGCTCCATACTGTAGAATAAATTGAAAATAGTCAGCTCAAATATTTTCTTTTTTTTAGGACATTAGTGAAATCAAAAGCAAATAAATGAAAGCTAACCGATTAGAAAAATAGGAAAACGCTCAAAAAGAATCTCCCTGGTTGCTGAAGACACTACTAATCCAGAGGCCACCTTCTTGACCTCTTGAATGCTTATCAATCTATCTCTCGAAACAGCACACTACTATCTAGAGTTCAGCCATCAGACCACAACGTAAATTCTGCTTCCCAGGATAGGGAATACACGTACATATCCTACTGTATCATGATGCGGTGAGAGTAAATTGAAATACAGATCGTTGGTGGTAGTGAATCTCTTGAATAAATCATGTAGCACCTATATATCTTCTTAATTAGGTACCTCAACATGCATGTCATACAAATCGTGATTTTCCTGGCATGAGGAAGTAGTGGAATCAGGCAGGTTGTGCCAATGGCGGCGTGGCTTGAGCAACTACATGTCCATAAGAAGACCCACATGTAGACCACTTGTAGTATCGCTTCCTAAGGCCTAAACTCTGACTCGTAGTGGCCGACCGCCGGCGCGTTGTAGGTTGTCATCTTGTCGATTGGTGTAGCGACATGAAGCACCCATGAGGCAGGCGTTGGTGCTGTTACTTTTAGGAAGCTGGAAGTCGATCCTGAGTACGTCGGACATCTAGACAGCACTGTTCCGTTCCGTTTCCTTTCCTTCTTATAATGGTGAGCCGGGCATCCGATCACCGACTCGTCATCCCTTCAGTCCGCTGGATGTGATGGCTGCGTCTTCGATGTGTTATTGCGGATGCGTTGGTATCATGCCTTTGGATCCATCAGACGCTCGAGTATCACAGTTGTGTGCTGGCTGGCATCTTGCATGCCGGTCACCAAATACTCTACTGCGTCCGGACCTTGAGGTAGGCTCAAGGCACGTTCTGTGTTTGTTAGCTTCAAGTGGCGTTAGATCGCTGTCGTCTCCTCGAGCTAGCTTCGTCGGCATGATATCGCCGTCGTCGCCTCAAGCTCATCTTAGGCTTTATGTTGGGCCGAGGTCCGATTACGCTGCCATCTCAAATCCATAGGATGGCCGTTGTGGTGCCAGAACGATGAACCATGGACATCTGCTGTGATAACTGCTGCATCCGCCGGGTTTCTGATGAGTACCTAATAGGAAGATGTATTATGTGTTAGGTGTCCTATATAGGAGGAGGCAGGACTTTGCATTGCATACTCCTGTAGGCCGACGTGATCGATTATGGCTGGTAGCGATTATTCGTACAGAGTTTTCCTTTCAGCGTTCGGTCATGGGCTTCTCTACGTGGTCTCTGTCCGTTTCTTCTATGCTTTAATCTTAATTAAGTTGGAAAGGTTATGTCTAAATCTGAGCCGTTTTTTTTATTGCTTCATGCTAGATAAATCAGAGCCGTTTAATGTTTGTTGTTTTATAATAATATACTGTAATAGATAGGCTTTGACTTTGCCTATGCACGTATACGCTGCAGCGTGTCTTTTTTTTCCACGGCTTACTCCTTCCAAATTAATTTTTTATTCCTTTTTATCAATGTGAACTGCTCCGTCTAGATCTCCTGCCCATCACGTCATGCTTCGGTTGGAAAATATAGCTATTTCTATTTGACACGTCTAATTGTTTGTACGTAACCATATTTACGTGTATACTCAAAAAAAACCATATTTACATGTAACGTTTACATCTTTAAATCTCAGCCTTTAATATATAATATTAGCGGTCAAGATAATTTAATCTATGTGGAAAAATGTAATAGCATGTTTGCCTCTTGTTTTAATTAAATAATAGATAATAGATATAGATTTGCTAAAACGCTAATCAAACCGCCCTCCCTGATTTCTTGGGTGGGCCCGTGCACCTAACTAATGACGAATTAAAAACTGACAAATCATCAATTATATAAAGTACATAAGAATACCTACGTAGGTGTACCATTACTCAGTCACTCCCCCTTCTCTCGTTTTTAGGGCCGCTTTTGCCTGGAGGTACCGAGTTGTGGCTTGATGTCTACTGCACAACCTTTTTCTTGTAGACGTTGTTGGGCCTCCAAGTGCAGAGGTTTGTAGGACAGTAGTAAATTTCCCTCAAGTGGACGACCTAAGGTTTATCAATCCGCAGGAGGCATAGGATGAAGATGGTCTCTCTCAAGCAACCCTGCAACCAAATAACAAATAGTCTATTGTGTCCCCAACACATCCAATACAATGGTAAATTGTATAGGTGCACTAGTTCGGCGAAGATATGGTGATACAAGTGGTATATGGATGGTAGATAAAGGTATTTGTAATCTGAAATTATAAAAACAGCAAGGTAACAAGTGATAAAAGTGAGCGTAAACGGTATTGCAATGCGTGGAAACAAGTCCTAGGGTTCATACTTTCACTAGTGTAAGTTCCCTCAACAATATTAACATAATTGGATCACATAACTGTTGGGAACGTAGTAATTTAAAAAAAAAATCATACGCACACGCAAGATCATGGTGATGCATAGCAACGAGAGGGGAGAGTGTGATCTACGTACCCTTGTAGACCAACAGCGGAAGCGTTAGCACAACACGGTTGATGTAGTCGTACGTCTTCACGGCCCGACCGATCAAGCACCGAAACTACGGCACCTCCGAGTTCTAGCACATGTTCAACTCGATGACGATCCCCACACTCTGATCCAGCAAAGTGTCGGGGAAGAGTTCCGTCAGCACGACGGCGTGGTGACGATCTTGATGTACTACCGTCGCAGGGCTTCGCCTAAGCACCGCTACAATATTATCGAGGATTATGGTGGAAGGGGGCACCGCACACGGCTAAGAATATGATCACGTGGATCAACTTGTGTGTCTAGGGGTGCCCCCTGCCCCCGTATATAAAGGAGTTAGGGAAGGTGCGGCCGGCCAGGAGGAGGGCGCGCCAGGAGGAGTCCTACTCCCACCGGGAGTAGGATTCCCCCCCTTTCCTAGTTGGAATAGGATTCGGGAGGGGGAAAGAGGAGAGAGAGAGAAGGAAGGGGGGGCGCCGCCCCTCTCTCCTTGTCCTATTCGGACTAGGGGGGAGGGGGGCGCGGCCCAGCCCTGGCCACCTCTCCTCTCTTCCACTAAAGCCCACTAAGGCCCATATACCTCCCGGGGGGGGGGGGTCCGGTAACCTCCCGGTACTCCGGTAAAATCCCGATTTCACCCGGAACACTTCCGATATCCAAATATAGGCTTCCAATATATCAATCTTTATGTCTCGACCATTTCGAGACTCCTCGTCATGTCCGTGATCACATCCGGGACCCCGAACAAACTTCGGTACATCAAAATGCATAAACTCATAATATAACTGTCATCAAAACCTTAAGCGTGTGGACCCTACGGGTTCGAGAACAATGTAGACATGACCGAGACACGTCTCCGGTCAATAACCAATAGCGGAACCTGGATGCTCATATTGGCTCCCACATATTCTACGAAGATCTTTATCGGTCAGACCGCATAACAACATACGTTGTTCCCTTTGTCATCGGTATGTTACTTGCCCGAGATTCGATCGTCGGTATCTCAATACCTAGTTCAATCTCGTTACCGGCAAGTCTCTTTACTCGTTTCGTAATACATCATATTGCAACTAACTCATTAGTTGTAATGCTTGCAAGGCTTATGTGATGTGCATTACCGAGAGGGCCCAGAGATACCTCTCCGACAATTGGAGTGACAAATCCTAATCTCGAAATACGTCAACCCAACATGTACCTTTGGAGACACCTGTAGAGCTCCTTTATAATCACCCAGTTACGTTGTGACGTTTGGTAGCACACAAAGTGTTCCTCCGGCAAACGGGAGTTGCATAATCTCATAGTCATAGGAACATGTATAAGTCATGAAGAAAGCAATAGCAACATATTAAACGATCGGGTGCTAAGCTAATGGAATGGGTCATGTCAATCACATCATTCTCTTAATGATGTGATCCCATTAATCAAATGACAACATATGTCTATGGTTAGGAAACATAACCATCTTCGATTAACGAGCTAGTCAAGTAGAGGCATACTAGTGACGTTTGGTTTGTCTATGTATTCACACAAGTATTATGTTTCCGGATAATACAATTCTAGCATGAATAATAAACATTTATCATGATATAAGGAAATAAAATAATAACATTATTATTGCCTCTAGGGCATATTTCCTTCAGTCTCCCACTTGCACTAGAGTCAATAATCTAGATTACACAGTAATGATTCTAACACCCATGGAGCTTTGGTGCTGATCATGTTTTGCTCGTGGAAGAGGCTTAGTCAACGGGTCTGCTATATTCAGATCCGTATGTATCTTGCAAATCTCTATGTCTCCCACCTGGACTAGATCCCGGATGGAATTGAAGCGTCTCTTGATGTGCTTGGTTCTCTTGTGAAATCTGGATTCCTTTGCCAAGGCAATTGCACCAGTATTGTCACAAAAGATTTTCATTGGACCCGATGTACTTGGTATGACACCTAGATCGGATATGAACTCCTTCATCCAGACTCCTTCGTTTGCTGCTTCCTAAGCAGCTATGTACTCCGCTTCACATGTAGATCCCGCCACAACGCTTTGTTTAGAACTGCACCAACTGACAGCTCCACCGTTTAATGTAAACACGTATCCGGTTTGCGATTTAGAATCGTCCGGATCAGTGTCAAAGCTTGCATCAACGTAACCATTTACGATGAGCTCTTTGTCACCTCCATATATGAGAAACATATCCTTAGTCCTTTTCAGGTATTTCAGGATGTTCTTGACCGCTGTCCAGTGATCCACTCCTGGATTACTTTTGTACCTCCCTGCTAGACTTATAGCAAGTCACACATCAGGTCTGGTACACAACATTGCATACATGACAGAGCCTATGGCTGAAGCATAGGGAACATCTTTCATTTTCTCTCTATCTTCTGCATTGGTCGAGGATTGAGTCTTACTCAATTTCACACCTTATAACACAGGCAAGAATTCTTTCTTTGCTTGATCCATTTTGAACTTCTTCAAAACTTTGTCAAGGTATGGCTTTGTGAAAGTCCAATTAAGCGTCTTGATCTATCTCTATAGATCTTAATGCCCAATATGTAAGCAGCTTCACCGAGGTTTTTCATTGAAAAACTCTTATTCAAGTATCCTTTTATGCTATCCAGAAATTCTATATCATTTCCGATTAGCAATATGTCATCTACATATAATATCAGAAATGCTACAGAGCTCCCACTCACTTTCTTGTAAATACAGGCTTCTCCAAAAGTCTGTGCAAAACCAAATGCTTTGATCATAGTATCAAAGCGTTTATTCCAACTCCGAGAGGCTTGCACCAGTCCATAAATGGATCGCTGGAGCTTGCACACTTTGTTAGCTCCCTTTGGATCGACAAAACCTTCCGGCTGCATCATATACAACTCTTCTTGCAGAAATCCATTCAGGACTGCAGTTTTGACATCCATTTGCCAAATTTCATAATCATAAAATGCGGCAATTGCTAACATGATTCGGACAGACTTAAGCATCGCTACGGGTGAGAAGGTCTCATCGTAGTCAATCCCTTAAACTAGTCGAAAACCTTTTGCGACAAGTCGAGCTTTGTAGACAATAATATTACCGTCAGCGTCATTCTTCTTATTGAAGATCCATTTATTCTCAATTGCTTGCCGATCATTGGGCAAGTTAACCAAAGTCCATACTGTCGTGGTTCTAAGCCTGACAGTAGAGTGGGGGGTAGGTATGGAGAGGCAAGGTCCTAGCTATGGAGAGGTTGTAAGCACAAAGGATGTACGAGTTCAGGCCCTTCTCGGAAGAAGTAACAGCCCTACGTCTCGGAGCCCGGAGGCGGTCGAGTGGATTATGAATGTATGAATTACAAGGTGCCGAACCCCTCTGCCTGTGGAGGAGGGTGGCTTATATAGAGTGCGCCAGGACCCTAGCCAGCCCACGCAGGAGAGGGTTTAAGGTGAGTTAAGTCTGGGGCGTTACTGGTAACGCCCCACATAAAGTGCCTTTACTATCATAAAGTCTACTTGATTACAGGCCGTTGCAGTGCAGAGTGCCTCTTGACCTCCTGGTGGTCGAGTGAGTCTTCGTGGTCGAGTCCTTCAGGCCAGTCGAGTGAGTCCTCATTGGTCGACTGGAAGGCGACCTCCTCTAAGGATGTCTTGGGGTAAGTTACTTGGAACAGGTCCATGACCCTACCCTAGGTACATAACCCCATCATTAGCCCCCGAATGGATTGAGGCTTCGAGTGAAGAAGGAGTTGATGTCGTTTCCGATTGACCTTTGCGCTCTAGTTGTGCGCTGTTCTGGACCAAAGAATCTCTTTGTTGACAGGGAGCAATTTGCCTTCAGTCGACTCGATCCATTCTGTTTTTGCGTCGAGTGATCTTTCGGGCTTCGACGATCTCCGAGCGACGGATCGCCGGAAACACCGCGTCTGACAGATTGATTTGTTGCTCGCGGATTCCGCCCCAGCATTCTCCCTCTCTCTCTGCTTCCTTCTTCCCAGCTCAGCGTGCTCGCTCTCGCCCCCGCACCACTTCCCTTCGCGCATCTCTCCGGCGACCATGGCCAAGGAGAAGACGGCGGCGCTGGAGCGCGCCAAGAAGGCGTCGGCGTCGGAGAAGGCGAAGGGGAGATCCACCAGCCGCGGAGGGTCCTCGTCCAGATCCCGCCTGCCGAAGGGCTGGGTCCAAGGAGACTAGATCCAGTCGACCATCACAGAGAAGGACCTCCTCGACATGGCCAACGAGGGCTTGATCCCTCACGGAGCTGCGAGGTTGCCGGGGAAGGAGTGGCAGCCACAGCCAGAAGAGGGTGAGTGTGTGCTTTTGGCCACTCATGTTGATCGTGGGTTTTCCTTGCCGCCAAGTATTTTCTTCCGTGGCTTCTTGAATTTCTTTGGAGCGCAGCTTCACCACTTTACCCCAAACTCCATTGCCTATCTTGCTGCATTCGTGTCCATGTGTGAGGGTTTCTTGGGCTGTTGACCGCACTGGGGTTTGTTCAAACATATATTCACGTGTCGCTCTCAGACCGTGAAGAAGGCGAGCCCAGGTGATGAGAGAACCCGAGTCGTCCAAATGTGTGGGGGCCTGGGGATCCAGGTGAGGAATAAGAGCACCTTCCCGCCCATGACCTTTCCCGAGTCCGTCAGAGGCTGGCAGTCGACTTGGTTCTACTGCCAGGTCCAGTCGACGCCAGGGCAGTCGAGTGGACTCCCTTCGTTTACCATGGACCGAGTGAACAAGCCCTCCCCTCTGAAGCTGATTCCGGAGGAGAAAGCCGACGTGAAGATGTTGATGGAGCGCGTGGTGCAGTTGGTTCGGGAGGGGGTGACGGGCATGGATCTTCTGGAGGTCTTCCTCAGGCGTCGCATCCAACCCCTTCAATTCCGGAGCCACTGCATGTGGTTGTACTGTGGGACCGAAGACGAGACTAGAGTCCATCCGGAAGCAGTCGACGACGTCACTCTGGAAAGATGGATGGTAGCCGTTACCGGAAACAAGGACAACCCGCGCGGAGCCAGAAGGATTCCTCCACTCGACCACAACAGCGACCCAAACAAGGTACACTTGCTCTGCTCCCCACTGCGCCCTTGTCGTATTCATTTCTGTTAACCCTGCCGACTGGTCGACTGATCCTTGTTTGGGCATCTGCTAGGCCCTCACCGAGCTGTACTCGATGCCCAATGGGGCACAAGCTTCGACTGAGGAAGGCGAGGCGAGCGGGGGCGAGAGCCAGGAAGAGGAGGAATGGGACTCGGATGTTGCAGAGGATGATGACGACGATGATGATGATGACGGCGATGAAGACGACGTCGAGGACGAGGAAGAAGAGGAGGAGGAGGTCGTACCACCGCGCTCAGAAAGGCGGTCGAAGCTTGTCCACGACCCTTCGACCGAACGTGGTAAGGGGGTTGCGACCGCCACTCAGTCGACCAAGCGCCCTCGGACCACCTCTCCGGTGCCGACTGAAAAGGCGCCGAAGCAGCCCAGGGCGGCCCCGTCGAAGCCGATCAAGCTCTTGCCGAAGATGAAGGTGTCCATCCCTACCATATCAGGGTAACCGTGCTGCTCATATTTTCTTATTCTGTGTGAACTTTATCTCTGGTCGACGCTGAAGTTAGTCGACTGATCCTTTGGAGTTGCAGTGCTGCTACTTCTGAGACCTCGGCCCGGGCTGATGACCACGAGATGGAGGATGCAGCAACTTCGAATCCAGGTACTGTGTTCTTAACACCGTTCTTAGTCGACTGACTCGCGATCTTTGATCCTGATCCTTCTCCGCAGCTCCACCCAACACTATTATCAATCTCCCTGACGACGACGAGGATGAAGAACCACTGACACGCAGGAGGAGTCGGAAAGCGTCCGCCAGTAAGGTACCTCAGGATGTGACGGCGCCTGAGATTCTGACTGTGGAGGAAGGGAACACCACTCGACACACGGTGTCCTTCGCAAATCCACTGACGAGTGCTCAGCAGCCCTCCCTCTTTACGACGCACCACGTCCCAGAGGACCAAGCTGGCGCAGCGAAGGAGGCAATACGCCAGGCGGGACTCATGATGGAGCAGCTGAAGACCATCCGGGACGCGAGCCAGGCAGCTTATGACGCCAGTTCTGCCCTCCAAAGCAATGTCCAGGTCAGTCGACCGCTGTTTGTTCTGTTGGATATGCTACCAAAAACTTTTCTTTTCCGGAATTTATATTAGTCACCCACTGGGTGTGTCGAATAAACTCCGTGTTAGCGGGGGCACGCTGAGTGCACCCGCTGGGTGTAGTCCCCAAGGCTAAGGTCGACTGCTGGCAGTCGGCCTTAGGCTTTATGATGTCAATCTTTCTGTCAGTCGACTGGTCGACTGGACTTCACAAACCGGTGGGGGCACGCTGAGTGCACCCACTGGGTGTAGTCCCCAAGGCTAAGGTCGACTGCTGGCAGTCGGCTTTAGGCTTTATGACGTCAATTTTTCTTTCAGTCGACTATGTCGACTGGATTTCACAAACCGGTGGGGGCACGCTGAGTGCACCCACTGGGTGTAGTCCCCGAGATTGTGGTCGACTGCTTGCAGTTGATCACAGTCTTAGAGAATGCATCTCTCTTTTTTTTTTGAGGTCGACTGGTCGACTTTGTCTTCAACAGGATTAGTGGGGGCACGCTGAGTGCACCCACTGGGTGTAGTCCCCGAGACTACGGTCGAATGCTTGTATTTGGCTGTAGTCTTAGAAACGTGTGTTTATCCCTTTTTCACTCGGAAGTGAATTATATTTGACATTTAGTCGATTGGTTCTTCACAGAACTCCTGTGATCTTGTGGCTCGCTACTCAGAGCTGGAACAAAAACATACTCAAGTCGAGCTGAGCTTGAAGCTGGTTCAGGAGAAGCTGACAAAGGCAAAGGAGGAGACCGAAGGTATGTTTGGTGAGACCCTGGCGACTGCTTTTCCCCTTGCTTGTTTCAGCATCTGATCTTGCTGTAACTTGCAGGTAAGGTAAGGGAGGCCCAGCAGAAGAAAGACCTTGAGCTAGCTGAGAAGATCAAGCTTGCTGACGAGAAGTTAGCTTCAGTCACCAAGCTCGAACAAGACAATACCAATCTGAAAGCTGCTCTTGGGATTGCCAACAAGGAGGTCAGTCGACTGAAAACTGACAAAGCTGCCCTGACCGACCAAGTCAGCAAATTGACTGAGAAGAAAACTAAACTGGAGGCCTTCCTGAGTGGCCTTGCCAAGAAGTTGTTCCTTATGCTTGAAGGTAGACCTCCATGTTTGGCAAATATTTCCAATTGTGGCTTTTTCCATTCGACTATCTCCTTGACTTAGTGATCACCCTTGCAGAATTTTGTCAAAACTTTGAAGAAGAAACCAGCCGACTGGAGCCAAACCTTGACCCCGTCAATTCTCCGGTGAACGACGAAGTTGCCATGGATGTTTTCCGACTGGAGTCTCGTGTTGCAGCTGTCGTGGACTATCTCGCAAGGCTGAAGGCCGCCACATCTCGCATCGACTCGACGCTCTGGCCTGAGGAGACACTTCAGAATGACCTTGAGTCGCTGATGGCCCGCTTGAACACGATCCCTGGTCGAGTGCAGGAGTGGAAGAAGTCCTCGGCTCGGTGTGGTGCAGATGTCGCTCTGTGTCTGGCCCGAGTCCACTGCAAAGATGCGCGAGAAGAGAAGCTGGCGGCCCTTCGGGTGGCCAATACCAAGAAGCACGACTTCAGATCCTTTATGGAAACTTTCCTTGCAGCTGCCACTCGGATCGCCGACGGGATTGACCTTGATGAATTTGTTGCACCTTCCAGCCCTCCACAGGAGGGGTAAAAAACTTCTTCTGGCTCGACGCTTTAAATTTGCCTCGGTATGCCGAGTGAAATTGTAACCGACAAACCTTAACAGGCTTGACGCCTGAGCACTTTCGGTTCCTTTAGATGTCGATTCAAACTTGGATTTGGTGCTTGAATACGATTGCCTTCGGCTCGGAATGTCTTTTGCAGGTTCAAAGCAAGGTGCCTGTGCTGCAATCGACTTATTCTTTAGTCCACTTAGACGAGCACTGGGCTGCAGCTAAGCCCTCCGAATGAGAGGGTTGCTCTCCACTTGGCAGGGTTTTTATACCTTAGGCGAGCGCTTGGACTGCAGCTAAGCCCCCGAGTGAGAGGGTTGCTCTTCACTCGGTAGGATTTTTGTAACTTAGGCGAGCACAGGGCTGCAGCTAAGCCCCCGAGTGAGAGGGTTGCTCTTCACTCGGTAGGATTTTCACAACTTAGGCGAGTGCTTGGACTGCAGCTAAGCCCCCGAGTGAGAGGGTTGCTCTTCACTCGGTAGGATTTTCACAACTTAGGCGAGTGCTTGGACTGCAGCTAAGCCCCCGAGTGAGAGGGTTGCTCTTCACTCGGTAGGATTTTTATAACTTAGGTGAGCACGAGGCTGCAGCTAAGCCTACGAGTGGAAGGCTGGCTTACCACTCGGTAGGATTTTGATAACTTAGGCGAGCACGAGGCTGCAGCTAAGCCTCCGAGTGAGAGGATTGCTCTTCACTCGGTAGGATTTTTATAACTTAGGCGAGCACGAGGCTGCAGCTAAGCCTCCGAGTGGAAGGCTGGCTTACCACTCGGTAGGATTTTGATAACTTAGGCGAGCACGAGGCTGCAGCTAAGCCTCCGAGTGAGAGGATTGCTCTTCACTCGGTAGGATTTTTATAACTTAGGTGAGCACGAGGCGGCAGCTAAGCCTCCGAGTGGAAGGCTGGCTTACCACTCGGTAGGATTTTGATAACTTAGGCGAGCACATGGCTGCAGCTAAGCCTCCGAGTGAGAGGATTGCTCTTCACTCGGCAGGATTTTGATAACTTAGGCGAGCACAAGGCTGCAGCTAAGCCCTCGAGTGAGAGGGTTGCTCTTCACTCGGTAGGATTTTTATAACTTAGGCGAGCGCATGGCTGCAGCTAAGCCTCCGAGTGGAAGGCTGGCTTACCACTCGGTAGGATTTTTATAACTTAGGCGAGCACATGGCTGCAGCTAAGCCCCCGAGTGAGAGGGTTGCTCTTCACTCGGTAGGATTTTGATAAACTTAGGCGAGTGCTTGCACTGCAGCTAAGCCTCCGAGTGGAAGGCTGGCTTACCACTCGGTAGGATTTTGATAAACTTAGGCGAGTCCTTGGACTGCAGCTAAGCCCCCGAGTGAAAGTCTGGCTTACCACTCGGTGGGATTTTGATAACTTAGGCGAAACGGATTCGCAGCTAAGCCTCCGAGTGAGAGTCTGGCTCACCACTCGGTAGGATTTTTACAAACTTAGGCGAAACGGATTCGCGGCTAAGTCACCCACTGAGGGGGAGTTTTTATGTGGACAAAAATAAAAAGTGACAGAAATTATGGAGGAACTATGACACTATTATTTTGAGGTCCATGAGCTACAGAAGTGCTTTATTGCAACTCATCCGAGTGATAAAACTTAAGTGTAAAATGGGCGGAGTAGCTCCGCGTTCCAAGCTCGGGGCTCGTCGATATTATGCTCGACGTTGTAAAGACGATACGCCCCGTTGTGGAGGACCTTGGTGACGATGAAGGGGCCTTCCCAAGAAGGAGCAAGCTTGTGTGGTTTGTGCTGATCCACTCGGAGAACCAAATCCCCTTCCTGGAAGGCTCGACCTCTCACATTTCTGGCGTGGAAACGGCGCAAATCTTGTTGGTAGATGGTCGAACGGATCAGAGCCATCTCCCTTTCTTCCTCTAAAAGGTCGACTGCGTCCTGCCGCGCTTGTTCAGCTTCTGCTTCGTTGTAGATTTCAACTCGAGGAGCATTGTGGAGAAGATCACTCGGCAAGACTGCTTCAGCTCCGTAGACCAAGAAGAATGGAGTTCTTCTGGTCGACCGATTAGGTGTGGTCCGCAGTCCCCAAAGAACTGAGGGAAGTTCGTCGACCCAAGCTCCAGCTGCGTGTTTGAGATCACGCATCAATCGAGGCTTCAATCCCTTAAGAATCAGTCCATTATCTCGCTCTGCTTGTCCATTCGACTGCGGATGAGCGACTGATGCGTAGTCGACTCGTGTGCCCTGGGAGTCGCAGAAAGCTCTGAATTCCTCTGAGTCAAAGTTCGACCCATTATCTGTAATGATGCTGTGCGGGACTCCATATCTGAATATTAGTTCCCTGATGAAGCTAACAGCAGTACCGGTGTCAAGGCTCTTGATTGGTTTAGCCTCGATCCACTTGGTGAACTTGTCGACTGCCACCAGTACATGCGTGAAGCCACTTCGTCCTGTTCTCAAAGGGCCGACCATGTCCAGCCCCCAAACTGCAAAAGGCCAGACGAGTGGGATGGTCTTCAAAGCTGACGCAGGCTTGTGCGACATATTCGAGTAGAACTGACATCCCTCGCACTTATCCACTATCTCCTTTGCCATCTCATTCGCCTTGGGCCAGTAAAATCCGGCTCGGTATGCTTTGGCCACGATGGTCCGAGAGGACGCATGATGACCACAGGTCCCCGAGTGAATATCATTGAGGATGAGTCGACCTTCTTCTGGTGTTATGCACTTCTGACCGACTCCAGTCGCGCTTTCTCTGTATAATTGTCCTTTGATTACGGTAAAGGCCTTAGATCGACGGACGATCTGTCGAGCCTCTTCCTCATCCTCCGGAAGCTCTTTCCTCAAGATATATGCGACATACGGAATCGTCCAGTCGGGAATGACCACCAAAACCTCCATGATCAAGTCGACCACCGCTGGGACTTCAACTTAAGTCGGATCTGTGGCGCTCTTGGGCTGCGGAGTTTCTTCGGTGAAAGGATCTTCTTTGACTGACGGAGTGTGTATATGCTCCAAGAACACACCACTCGGAATGGCTTCTCTCTTGGAACCTATCTTTGCTAGATCATCAGCTGCTTGATTTTTCAGTCGGGGTATATGATGGAGCTCCAATCCCTCGAACTTCTTCTCCAGCTTCCTCACTGCACTGTAGTATCCAGTCATGGCTGGGCTTCTCACGTCCCACTCTTTCATCACCTGATTGACCACTAAATCAGAGTCGCCATAGACCATTAGGCGACGGACGCCGAGTGAAATGGCCATGCGCAACCCATATAGGAGGGCCTCATATTCTGCCTCATTGTTGGAGGAATCAAAGTGAATCTGGAGCACATATCTGAGCTTATCTCCTCTGGGGGAAACCAGGACAACCCCAGCACCGGAACCATTCAACATCTTAGAGCCATCGAAAAACATGGTCCAATGCTCCGAGTGAACTTCAGTCGGCTGCTGTTGTTCAATCCACTCGGCGAGGAAATCTGCTATCGCCTGGGACTTAATGGCTTTCTTTGCCTCAAACTTGATATCAAGGGGAAGAAGTTCAATCGCCCATTTGGCCACTCGACCAGTTGCATCTCTGTTGTGCAAAATCTCTGATAGTGGAGCGTCGCTGACGACTGTGATGGAATGGTCAGAGAAATAATGAGCAACCTTCTTTGTGGTCATGTATATTCCATACACAAGCTTCTGATAATGAGGATATCTCTGCTTGGATGGAGTCAAGACTTCAGACAAATAATACACTGGGCGCTGAACTTTGAGAGCTTTTCCTTCTTCTTCCCGCTCGACCGTTAGCACAGTACTGACGACTTGTCCTGTGGCTGCGATGTAGAGCAACAGAGGCTCTTTGCTGATTGGAGCAGCAAGCACCGGCTGGGTGGAGAGCAGAGCTTTTAGCTCGGCAAACGCTGCATCAGCTTCTGGAGTCCACTCGAACTTGTCAGCCTTCTTCATCAGTCGGTAAAGAGGCAGTGCCTTTTCACCGAGTCGTGAGATGAATCGACTTAATGCGGCCAAGCATCCAGTAAGCTTCTGGACATCGTGCACTCGCACAGGGCGTTTCATTCGGAGAATAGTGCCAATCTTCTCTGGGTTAGCGTCGATTCCCCGTTCGGAAACGAGAAAACCGAGTAACTTGCCACCAGGAACTCCAAATGTGCACTTTGATGGATTGAGCTTGATATCATACCTTCTGAGGTTGGCAAATGTTTCGGCGAGGTCAGCGAGCAGGTCGGAACCTTTTCGTGACTTGACAACAATATCATCCATATAAGCTTCCACATTCTGACTGATTTGGGTGAGTAGACACTTCTGAATCATTCGCATAAATGTGGCTCCGGCATTCTTGAGGCCGAATGGCATGGTGATATAGCAGAAGCACCCGAATGGAGTGATGAAAGCTGTTTTTACCTCATCGGGCCCGTACAGACGGATCTGGTGGTACCCGGAGTAAGCATCTAAAAAAAGACAACCTCTCGCATCCCGCGGTCGAGTCAACAATTTGATCTATACGAGGGAGAGGAAAGTGATCTTTCGGGCAGGCCCGGTTGATGTGCTTGAAATCAATGCACATTCGGAGCGACTTGTCCTTCTTAGGAACCATGACGACATTAGCGAGCCACTCGGAGTGGTATATCTCTCGGATAAATCCTGCCGCCAACAGTCGAGCCACTTCTTCACCGATGGCCTTTCTCTTCTGGACGGCGGACCGCCGAAGATGCTCTTTGACTGGTTTTGCAGACGAGTCGACTCTTAGGCGATGCTCAGCCAGTCCCCTGGGAACACCTGGCATGTGAGCGGGCTTCCATGCAAAAATGTCCCAGTTCTCACGGAGGAACTGGATGAGCGCTTCTTCCTATTTTGGGTCGAGTGTTGTGGAGATGCGGGTCGGAGCTGCTTCGGGGTCGGTCGGGTGAATGTGAACAGGCTTCGTCTCACCGGACGACTGGAATGCAGACTCTGTGGCGGGCTTCTTGGATCGCAGCAAGTCACTCGGATCTGCGTTTTGCTTGTATTCTTCGAACTCGACCGCTGTCACTTGGGAATCGGCAATCTTGGAGCCCTTCTGAAAGCACTCCTCTGCCTTTTTCCTATCACCGGTGACAGTGATCACACCTTTGGGACCGGGCATCTTCAATTTGAGGTACACGTAACATGGTCGAGCCATGAACCGTGCATAGGCTGGTCTCCCCAAAATGGCATGATATGCACTTTGAAAATCCACGACCTCAAACGTCAACTTTTCTTTGCGAAAATGCTTCGAATCACCAAACACTACGTCCAAAGCTATCTGGCCGAGTGACTCGGCCTTCTTCCCTGGTATAACTCCATGGAAGCTCATGTTACTAGTGCTCAGTCGGGACATCGGAATGCCCATACCTTTCAATGTGTCTGCATACAATAAGTTCAGCCCACTTCCACCATCCATCAGCACCTTTGTCAGTCGAGTGCCTTCGACAACTGGATCGACCACCAAAGCTTGCCTCCCGGGGGTGGCAATATGAGTCGGGTGATCAGATTGGTCGAATGTGATGGGTGTTTGAGACCACTTCAGATAATTTGCCTTTGCTGGGGCAACCATGTTCACCTCTCGGTTAATCACTTTCAGTCGACTTCTGCTTTCCACATCTGCAAAGATCATCAGAGTGGAGTTGATATGCGGATATCCTCCCTCACTGTCCTCTTTGTCTTCGGCCTTGTCCGACCCCTTCTCCTTGTCCTTAGACTGTTTTCCCTGAAACTGCTGGATCAGGAGTCGACATTGGCGAGTGGTGTGCTTTGGGTAAATGATATTCCCCTCTTCATCTTTCTTCGTGTGAATGTGACACGGCATATCCATCACGTCGTTCCCTTCTTTATCCTTTACCTTCTTGGGGTTCCAGGATCCTTTTGGTTTCCCCTTAAACTTTCCTTGAGTCACGGCCAGAGCCTCTCCAGGAGCTGTCGGTTCAGCCTTCCGCTTCTGTTTCCGACTGGTGTTTCCTTTTTCCGACTGACTCAGCTTGTGCTTGCCGCTTCGGAGTCGGTCTTCTTCTTCGCCGTTGGCGTACTTGGTAGCAATCTCCATCATCCGACTCAAGGTCATGTCACCGGTTCGACCAAATTTCAAACTCAGTTCTCTGTTCTTGACGCCGTCTTTGAAGGCGCATACTTCCTGATGATCAGAGACATTTTCCACAGTATGGTGCAAAGTGATCCACCTCTGAATATACTCTCTGAGAGTCTCATTAGTTTTCTGCACGCAGACTTGCAACTCTGTCAATCCCGCTGGTCGCTTGCAAGTCCCTTCAAACGTTCTGACGAACACTCGGGACAGATCTTCCCAAGTGTAAATGCTGCTAGGAGGTAATTGAGTCAACCATGCCCTGGCAGAACCTTCCAACATGAGGGGCAAATGCTTCATGGCCACCTCGTCGTTCCCACCACCGATCTGAACTGCCACTCGGTAGTCTTCAAGCCAAGTTTCAGGCTTAGACTCACCAGTGAACTTGCTGACTCCTGTTGCCAACCTGAAATTGGGGGGGATAACTGCGGCTCTGATAGCTCTGCTGAAACATTCAGGACCAGAAACATGTACTCGACTGCTCGTGGGTACATCTCTGTCGAGTGCGCCTCGATGGGCTCTGTTCCGGTCGACCAACCCTTGCACGATAATGGATCGCGCGTCGAAGCCTGGCTCTCTGGGGTCAACTGGAACCCTACGCCCTGTACTGTACTGACGCCTATCATCTGGCTGCCGAGGAGCGTAAGACCCACCCCTCGGAGGGGAATAGGGCACTCGACGCCTATCATCTCGGTCGAGTCTGTCGCCATATTGATCTCGCCGATTCTCACGCCCTTCGCGCCGCGGAGGCGATCTGGGGCTGTGAGCCGACTGAACCGTATTCACAGTGACAGATCGACTGTGAATTCTGTTGCGCGACTGAGACACGGCTGAATTCTGATCTCCTGCTGCCCGGAGCAGATCCCTGATCTGCAGCAAACCTCTGCCAGCTTCCGACTGCGAAGGCTGAATGGACTCTGCTATACGGGTCGCAGCTGCTAAATTCTGAATTGGGGTTCGATATACCTGAGTCGGCGGGAAGAGTTGACGTCGACTGGTGTCGGGAACTCGTTGCCGCGCGCGCTCGTCGAGTGCTCGCTGAAGGTTCTCCAGTCGAGTGCGCTCGGCCAAATTGGCCAGACGCGCCTCCTCCAAGGCACGAGCCTCGGGGGTTTCTCCTGCGATGGGAATACGCAGGGGATCCTCGTTCCTGCGGCGAAGCTCTTCTCTTTGCAGAGAGTCGAGTGGCTCGGGCTGGTACTCTTCGTAGTCTCGTGCAGGGTCGCCGCCGTCACCTGCTCCACCACCACGGGCGAAGCCAGGAGGGCTGTGGGGCCCGTCGACCATCAAGATTTCCGCCGCTGGATCACTGCTTCCGCACTCGGATGCAGTCTCTCCAGAGCCAGTCGACTGATCGAACAAGCCGTAGAGAGATTCGTTGGGCTCGATTGCCGCAACTTGTGTAGTGGCCGATTGGCGAGCCACCGCGTGACTCACCCATCGCTGAAGCCTCGACCGGCCTGAGCGCTTGCGCTGGCGGGAGACC
Organism: Triticum aestivum; assembly: GCF_018294505.1. NCBI lineage: Eukaryota > Viridiplantae > Streptophyta > Magnoliopsida > Poales > Poaceae > Triticum > Triticum aestivum. The sequence continues at coordinate 628,910,807 of NC_057803.1, forward strand.
GGGAGGGTGGACGATGGAGGAGCCGACCGATACTGGGTCGACGGTTGCCGCAGCAGAACGCCGCGGACACATGCACGAAAATGCGTCGCACCGCGGACGGGGAGCGCGTCTACGTCGAGTGGAGCCTCCTGGAGCCATGCGGAGTCGTCGGCGATGAAGGTGAGAGTGCCGAGACGGATCTCTTGACCCTTGACCAAAACTCCAGCAGACACCATGATGAGAATACTCGAAAGAATCGCAACTTCTCCACAAAATCGCTAAAACACCCGCCCCACGGTGGGCGCCAACTGTCGTGGTTCTAAGCCTGACAGTAGAGTGGGGGGTAGGTATGGAGAGGCAAGGTCCTAGCTATGGAGAGGTTGTAAGCACAAAGGATGTACGAGTTCAGGCCCTTCTCGGAAGAAGTAACAGCCCTACGTCTCGGAGCCCGGAGGCGGTCGAGTGGATTATGAATGTATGAATTACAAGGTGCCGAACCCCTCTGCCTGTGGAGGAGGGTGGCTTATATAGAGTGCGCCAGGACCCTAGCCAGCCCACGCAGGAGAGGGTTTAAGGTGAGTTAAGTCTGGGGCGTTACTGGTAACGCCCCACATAAAGTGCCTTTACTATCATAAAGTCTACTTGATTACAGGCCGTTGCAGTGCAGAGTGCCTCTTGACCTCCTGGTGGTCGAGTGAGTCTTCGTGGTCGAGTCCTTCAGGCCAGTCGAGTGAGTCCTCATTGGTCGACTGGAAGGCGACCTCCTCTAAGGATGTCTTGGGGTAAGTTACTTGGAACAGGTCCATGACCCTACCCTAGGTACATAACCCCATCACATACTTTATTCTCATACATGGATCCCATCTCAGATTTCATGGCTTCAAGCCATTTTGCGGAATCTGGGCTCACCATCGCTTCTTCATAGTTCGTAGGTTCATCATGATCTAGTAGCATGACTTCCAGAACAGGATTACCGTACCACTCTGGCGCGGATCTTACTCTGGTTGATCTACGAGGTTCAGTAGTATCTTGTTCTGAAGTTTCATGATCATTATCATTAGCTTCCTCACTAATTGGTGTAGGTGTCACAGAAGATGTACTACTTTTCAATAAGGGAGCAGGTACAGTTACCTCGTCAAGTTCTACTTTCCTCCCACTCACTTCTTTCAAGAGAAACTCCTTCTCTAGAAAGTTTCCGAATTTAGCAACAAAAGTCTTGCCTTCGGATCTGTGATAGAAGGTGTATCCAATAGTTTCCTTTGAATATCCTATGAAGACACATTTCTCCGATTTGGGTTTGAGCTTATCAGGTTGAAGTTTTTTCACATAAGCATCACAGCCCCAAACTTTCAGAAACAACAACTTTGGTTTCTTGCCAAACCATAGTTCATATGGCGTCGTCTCAACGGATTTTGATGGTGCCCTAGTTAACGTGAATGCGGCTGTCTCTAGAGCATATCCCCAAAACGATAGCGGTAAATCAGTAAGAGACATCATAGATCGCATCATATCCAGTAAAGTACGATTACGACATTCGGACACACCATTACGTTGTGGTGTTCCGGATGGCGTGAGTTGCGAAACTATTCCACATTGTTTTAAATGTACACCAAACTTGTAACTCAAATATTCTCCTCCACGATCAGATCGTAGGAATTTTATTTTCTTGTTACGATGATTTTCAACTTCACTCTGAAATTCTTTAAACTTTTCAAATGTTTCAGACTTATGTTTTATTAAGTAGATATACCCATATCTGCTTAAGTCATCTGTGAAGGTGAGAAAATAACAATATCCGCCACGAGCCTCAACATTCATCGGACCACATACATCTGTATGTATGATTTCCAATAAATCTGTTGCTCTCTCCATAGTACCAGAGAACGGTGTTTTTGTCATCTTACCCATAAAGCACGGTTCGCAAGTACCAAGTGATTCATAATCAAGTGGTTCCAAAAGCCCATCAGTATGGAGTTTCTTCATGCGCTTTATACCGATATGACCCAAACGGCAGTGCCACAAATAAGTTGCACTATCATTATCAACTCTGCATCTTTTGGTTTCAACACTATGAATATGTGTGTCACTACTATCGAGATTTAATAAGAATAGACCACTCTTTAAGGGTGCATGACCATAAAAGATATTACTCATGTAAATAGAACAACCATTATTCCCTGATTTAAATGAATAACCGTCTCGCATCAAACAAGATCCAGATATAATCTTCATGCTTAACGCTGACACCAAATAACAATTATTTAGGTCTAATACTAATCCCGAAGGTAGATGTAGAGGTAGCGTGCCGACTGCGATCACATCGACTTTGGAACCATTTCCCACGCGCATCGTCACCTCGTCCTTAGCCAATCTTCGCTTAATCCGTAGTCCCTGTTTCGAGTTGCAAATTTTAGCAACAGAACCAGTATCAAATACCCAGGTGCTACTGCGAGCATTTAGTAAGGTACACATCAATAACATGTATATCACATATACCTTTGTTCACCTTGCCATCCTTCTTATCCGCCAAATACTTGGGGCAGTTCCGCTTCCAGTGACCAGTCTGCTTGTAGTAGAAGCACTCAGTTTCAGGCTTAGGTCCAGGTTTGGGTTTCTTCTCTTGAGTAGCAACTTGCTTGCTGTTCTTTTTGAAGTTCCCCTTCTTCTTCCCTTTGCCCTTTTTCTTGAAACTAGTGGTCTTGTTGACCATCAACACTTGATTCTCCTTCTTGATTTCTACCTCCGCAGCTTTTAGCATTGCGAAGAGCTCGAGAATAGTCTTATTCATCCATTGCATATTATAGTTCATCACGAAGCTCTTGTAGCTTGGTGGCAGTGATTGGAGAATTCTGTCAATGACGCAATCATCTGGAAGATTAACTCCCAATTGAATCAAGTGATTATTATACCCAGACATTTTGAGTATATGCTCACTGACAGAACTGTTCTCCTCCATCTTGCAGCTATAGAATTTATTGGAGACTTCATATCTCTTAATCCGGGCATATCGAGTAGTCATCAGCTTTGCTCTGCTAGACGTTCATAACATCTGGTGTTGCTCCAGCAGCAGGCCTGGCACCCAGCGGTGCTTCCAGGACGTAATTCTTCTGTGCAGCAATGAGGATAATCCTCAAGTTACGGACCCAGTCCGTGTAATTGCTACCATCATCTTTCAACTTTCCTTTCTCAAGGAACGCATTAAAATTCAACGGAACAACAACACGGGCCATCTATCTACAATCAAACATAAACAAGCAAGATACTATCAGGTACTAAGTTTCATGATAAATTTAGGTTCAATTAATCATATTACTTAAAGAACTCCCACTTAGATAGACATCCCTCTAATCCTCTAAGTGATTACGTGATCCAAATCAACTAAACCATGTCCGATCATCACGTGAGATGGAGTAGTTTCATTGGTGAACATCACTATGTTGATCATATCTACTATATGATTCACGCTCGACCTTTCGGTCTCCGTGTTCCAAGGCCATATCTGTATATGCTTGGCTCGTCAAGTATAACCTGAGTATTCCGCGTGTACAACTGTTTTGCACCCGTTGTATTTGAACGTAGAGCCTATCACACCCGATCATCACGTGGTGTCTCAGCACGAAGAACTTTCGCAACGGTGCATACTTAGGGAGAACACTTCTTGAGAATTAGTGAGAGATCATCTTATAATGCTACCGTCAATCAAAGCAAGATAAGATGCATAAAAGATAAACATCACATGCAATCAATATAAGTGATATGATATGGCCATCATCATCTTGTGCTTGTGATCTCCATCTTCGAAGCACCGTCGTGATCACCATCGTCATCGGCACGACACCTTGATCTTCATTGTAGCATCGTTGTCGTCTCGCCAATGTTATGCTTCCACGACTATCGCTGCCGCTCAGTGATAAAGTAAAGCATTACAGCGCGATTGCATTGCATACAATAAAGCGACAACCATATGGCTCCTGCCAGTTGCCGATAACTCGGTTACAAAACATGATCATCTCATACAATAAAATTTAGCATCATGTCTTAACCATATCACATCACAACATGCCCTGCAAAAACAAGTTAGACGTCCTCTACTTTGTTGTTGCAAGTTTTACGTGGCTGCTACGGGCTTAAGCAAGAACCAATCTTACCTACGCATCAAAACCACAACGATAGTTTGTCAAGTTGGTGTTGTTTTAACCTTCGCAAGGACCGGGCGTAGCCACACTCGGTTTAACTAAAGTTGGAGAAACTGTCACCCGCTAGCCACCTTTGTGCAAAGCACGTCGGGAGAACCGGTCTCGCGTAAGCGTACGCGTAATGTCGGTCCGGGCCGCTTCGTCCAACAATACCGCCGAACCAAAGTATGACATGCTGGTAAGCAGTATGACTTATATCGCCCACAACTCACTTGTGTTCTACTCGTGCATATAACATCAACACATAAAACCTGGGCTCTGATACCACTGTTGGGGAACGTAGTAATTTTAAAATTAATTCCTACGCACACGCAAGATCATGGTGATTCATAGCAACAAGAGGGGAGAGTGTGATCTACGTACCCTTGTAGACCAACAGCGGAAGCGTTAGCACAACGTGGTTGATGTAGTCCTACGTCTTCACGGCCCGACCGATCAAGCACCGAAACTACGGCACCTCCGAGTTCTAGCAAACGTTCAGCTCGATGACGATCCTCGGACTTCGATCCAGCAAAGTGTCGGGGAAGAGTTCTGTCAGCATGACGGCGTGGTGACGATCTTGATGTACTACCGTCGCAGGGCTTCACCTAAGCACCGCTATAATATTATCGAGGATTATGGTGGAAGGGGGCACCGCACACGGCTAAGAATATGATCACGTGGATCAACTTGTGTGTCTAGGGGTGCCCCCTGCCCCAGTATATAAAGGAGCAGGGGAAGGTGCGGCCGGCCAGGAGGAGGGCGCGCCAGGAGGAGTCCTACTCCCACCGGGAGTAGGATTCCCCCCCTTTCCTAGTTGGAATAGGATTCGGGAGGGGGAAAGAGGAGAGAGAGAAGGAAGGGGGGCTCCGCCCCCCTCTCCTTGTCCAATTCGGACTAGGGGAGAGGGGCGCGCGGCCCAGCCCTGGCCACCTCTCCTCTCTTCCACTAAAGCCCACTAAGGCCCATATACCTCCCGGGGGGTTCCGGTAACCTCCCGGTACTCCGGTAAAATCCCGATTTCACCCGGAACACTTCCAATATCCAAATATAGGCTTCCAATATATCAATCTTTATTTCTCGACCATTTCGAGACTCCTCGTCATGTCCGTGATCACATCCGGGACTCCGAACAAACTTCGGTACATCAAAATGCATAAACTCATAATATAACTGTCATCAAAACCTTAAGCGTGCGGACCCTACGGGTTCGAGAACAATGTAGACATGACCGAGACACATCTCCGGTCAATAACCAATAGCGGAACCTGGATGCTCATGTTGGCTCCCACATATTCTACGAAGATCTTTATCGGTCAGACCGCATAACAACATACGTTGTTCCCTTTGTCATCGGTATGTTACTTGCCCGAGATTCGATCGTCGGTATCTCAATACCTAGTTCAATCTCGCGGCAAGTCTCTTTACTTGTTTCGTAATACATCACCTTGCAACTAACCCATTAGTTGTAATGCTTGCAAGGCTTATGTGATGTGCATTAACGAGAGGGCCCAGAGATACCTCTCCGACAATCGGAGTGACAAATCCTAATCTCGAAATACGCCAACCCAACATGTACCTTTGGAGACACCTGTAGAGCTCCTTTATAATCACCCAGCTACGTTGTGACGTTTGGTAGCACACAAAGTGTTCCTCAGGCAAACGGGAGTTGCATAATCTCATAGTCATAGGAACATGTATAAGTCATGAAGAAAGCAATAGCAACATATTAAACGATCGGGTGCTAAGCTAATGGAATGGGTCATGTCAATCACATCATTCTCCTAATGATGTGATCCCATTAATCAAATGACAACATATGTCTATGGTTAGAAAACATAACCATCTTCGATTAACGAGCTAGTCAAGTAGAGGCATACTAGTGACGTTTGGTTTGTCTATGTATTCACACAAGTATTATGTTTCTGGATAATACAATTCTAGCATGAATAATAAACATTTATCATGATATAAGGAAATAAAATAATAACATTATTATTGCCTCTAGGGCATATTTCCTTCAATAACTATCCCTCAACATGCAACAAAGAGTCACTCCAAAGTCACTAATAGCGGAGAACGAACAAAGAGATTATGGTAGGGTACGAAACCACCTCAAAGTTATTCTTTCTAATCAATCCGTTGGGCTATCCCTATAAGTGTCACAAACAACCCTAGAGTTCGTACTAGAATAACACCTTAAGACACAAATCAACCAAAACCCTAATGTCACCTAGATACTCCAATGTCACCTCAAGTATCCGCGGGCATGATTATACGATATGCATCACACAATCTCAGATTCATCTATTCAACCAACACAAAGGACCTCAAAAGAGTGCCCCAAAGTTCTACCGGAGAATCACGAGGAAAACGTGTGCCAACCCCTATGCATAGGTTCCCAATGTCACGAAACCCGCAAGTTGGTCACCAAAACATACATCAAGTGGCACGTGGTATCCCATTGTTACCACAGATATCCACGGCAAGACATACATCAAGTGTTCTCAAGTCTTTACAGACTCAATCCGATAAGATTACTTCAAAGGGGAAACTCGATTCATTACAAGAGAGAAGAGGGGGGAGGAGAAACATAAGATCCAACTATAATAGCAAAGCTCGCGATACATCAAGATCATATCATCTCAAGAACACGAGAGAGAGAGAGAGAGATCAAACATATAGCTACTGGTACATACCCTCAGCCCCGAGGGAGAACTACTCCCTCCTCGTCATGGAGAGCACCGGGATGATGAAAATGGCCACCGGAGATGGATTGCCCCCTCCGGCAGGGTGCCGGAACGGGTCTAGATTGGTTTTCAGTGGCTACGGAGGCTTTTGGCGGCGGAACTCCCGATCTATTGTTCGTTCTGGAAGTTTTAGGGTATATGGAGTTATATAGGCGGAAGAAGCACGTCAGGAGAGCCACGAGGGCCCCACGAGGCAGGGGGCGCCCCCCACCCTCGCGGGCAGCTCCCATATCTTCTGACGTGGGGTCCAAGTCCATCAGGTGTGTTTCCTTCCAAAAATAACTTCTCCAGTTGATTTCGTTCCGTTTCGACTCCGTCTGATATTCCTTTTCTTCAAAATACTGAAATAGGCATAAAACAGCAAATCTGGGCTGGGCCTCCGGTTAATAGATTAGTCCCAAAAGTAATATAAAAGTGGATAATAAAGCCCAATATTACCCAAAACAGTAGATAATATAACATGGAGCAATCAAAAATTATAGATACGTTGAAGACGTATCATGGCTCTCCAAGGAAATCAATCGCCGACGGCTGCCATAATGGGTGAAATCAAGAGTCTACTTAAGCAGGGTAGAGAGTACTCTGTAGTGCATGTGCATCATTCATGTAATAATGTAGCACACCGGCTAGCTCAGATAGAGCATCATCATATGCGTACGGCAGTTTGGCTACGGTCTGGAACAAATGAGATTGAGTTGCTACACCGGTATGATTGTAATCCCCATGGTTGAGCAATAAAAATCTCATTTATTCGCAAAAGAAAAGGAAGTGCGGGTCGTTTCCGTTCAGGTTTCAGAACTTGTATATGCTTGTTAGGTACCTATTGTTTTGCGCTCCTACTAGGCTTTGACAGGATTAGCCTGTGAGCTTCCGGCTGGAGTCGCATCGTGTTGTGGGATGCTGGTGTGTCGTCGTTGTAAGGCCCTGTTTGGTTCGGCTGTGGATTTCTAAAAGCAGTTGTGAAAAATCTGCTGCGAAAAAACAGTTGTGAAAAATTTGATTTGAAAAAGATGTAGGTCATTTGGCAAACCAGCTGATACAACCTTTTTCAGATTTTGGCCCGCAGCGGAATCAGATTTTGGAAAGCACGTCCTGAGCTGCTTCCGTTTTTGGTTCAGATTTTGGCAGCGGATTTTTGGAATCGGATTCTGCTGGGTTCGCCCTTTGGTTCAGATTCTGCTGCGCGGCAGCGGAATCCGGCGATAAAAGCTGAACCAAACAGGGCCTAAGACATGTGGTTCCTGATATATGAAAATCGGAGAGGCGGCTCTCTTTTTTTTTTTAAAGTCTCTCCCCCTTCTGCCACCTCCGCCCGATCTAGGGTTTGAGTAGAATTACGGGAGAGGGGAATTGAGACGATATTACCTCACTCGCATCCTTCTTTTTTTAGAAACCCTCACTCCTATCCATTATGTGTGCCGCCCGACTAGTGGGCCTAATGTTTGGCCCATGGTCAAATAATTTCAGCCCATCAGCCCCACCAGTAAGGCCCACACCCAAGCCACCTCTACCAACCAACTCACGCGAGACCGCGGCCACTGGAAATGACCTCCCCAACTAGTATGGTGAATGTTGTTTACCCTCCAAAATGAATTTGAACAGAATGAAATGAACGCACGAAAAGATACCCGTACATAAAGGCATGCAAAGAAGACCAAGAATTTTCCAAACTGATAATAAAGTTAAAAAAATGCTCTCTCTGCAGTGATATAAATAATCTTATATTTCTTTACAGAGGGAGTACATATCAACAAAATAAGACAAATTAAGTGAGAGGAGAGGCGGCGTGCTTGTTCAAGAACTCGATGGCAACACCGGCATGCATGGCAGCCCCGATGGGGAGCACATTCTCGTCGACCACCAGGTGCGGCGTGTGCAAGTAACTTATGTCCTCGCCGGCACGATGGGCGCCGACGTTAAAGAAGGCGGCCGGGATCTTCTGTGCATAGAACCCAAAGTCCTCTGCTGCCATAAACTGGGGGCACAACAACACATTCGCCTCCCCCAACATGCTCTGTGCCACCACCTTAGCATCCGCATACATGCCTTCGTCATTCACGGTGGCTGGGTACGGCCGGTGCTCCTCCTCCATGAAGTCCACCGTCGCCTTGTTGATCATGTTGAAAGGATAGTCCTTTGATGAAGGAATAAGTTATCTCATGACCATGTTGTTCATCACCTCCCTGATCCTTTTCATGAGATAGGATAGTCCTTCTGTTGTCATGCTCCTCAAGGTGCCGCCCAAGGTCACAGACTCCGGGATGACGTTGAAAGTTTCACCTCCTTTGATGAAGGTTACGGACACCACCTGTAAATAATTGTTCAAACAGGTATGGGCAAATGATCAATATGTTGAAGTGCAATCAACGTACACCCGAGGAATAGAAAGAATACATACTGCGCTCTGGAGTGGGTCGATCTCACGAGCAACGAGCTGCTGGAGGCTAAGGACGGCCGAGGAGGCGGCCAACACCGGGTCAACTACGGATTGGAGCATGGCAGCGTGGCCGCCCTTCCCGGTGATGGTCGCCTTGAAGCGGGCAGATCCGGCAAGGAACGGCCCTGGCCTGGAGCCGACGGTGCCCACCGGCATGCTCGTGTTGATGTGCACGGCAAATATGGCAGCTACATCGTCCAGGACGCCGTCCTGCAGCACATGGTACCCGCCGGCGTGGCCCTCCTCCGCCGGCTGGAACACGAGCTTCACCGTGCCCTTGAGGCCGTCCTTGCGGGACTGGAGCAGCTTGGCGGCGCTGAGGAGCATGGCGACGTGGGCGTCGTGGCCACAGGCGTGCATCTTGCCGTCCTCCTTGCTCTTGAACTCCCACTCCACCATCTCCTGCAATAATTAATGGATCCAGCACACGTATAAATGAATTAGTGCAAAACAAACTAACCACTGGTTTGATAATTGAGTTGCGACTTTGTTTGTACAAATGAGTTATCTTGGTCGTACGTTTTGCAGCCGGCGATGGACAACGACTCTAACTATTTGCTGTGACTTGCAAAGTCGCATGCAATATACGTGACACTTGCATGCTAATACGATTCTATGCACACTTGCATGGTGCAATTATAGTTAATTAACATAAGCTCGCCTTCTTGCAGACGACTTGCTACCTACCGATGGCGATCGACGGATCTAGTCACAGAATGGATCAACCAACTCCAATTTTTCCATTTTTCAAGGACACGTCGATTGACTGACCTGGATGGGGAGCGCGTCCATGTCGGCCCGGAGCGCGAACACCGGCCCCGGGCCGCCTCCGCCGGCGATGGTGGCTACGACGCCGGTGCACGCGACGGGCCAGACGTAGGGGATGGCGAGGACGTCGAGCTCGGCGCGCACGAGCGCGGAGGTGTGGTGCTCCTGGAAGGCCAGCTCCGGGTGCTGGTGGATCCGCCGCCGCACGCTGAGCATCCACGCTGCGAACCCCTGCGCCTGCGCCTCCACCAGAAGCTGCTCCGCCGCCATCGTGTCCATCGATCGGTATGTATTACGCCGGACGCGTGCCAGCAAGCTAGAGGCGGGCAGGCAGGCAGATACTCGGAGGAAGGATGGCTTTTTGTCCTTCAGACGTTGTGTAGTACTTGTAGTACGTAGCGTTGACGGCGGGAAGGATGGTTTGGTCTTGTCTGTGCAGGCCCGGGCCTGGCCGAGGAGGATGCTCCATGCTTGGGCCGTCATAATGTGGTTGGTTTTCTCCTTTTCTCTGCACAATGATAATTTCATCAGCATTTTCTGAAATTTCGGATGGTTTTTAAATATAGTAAAAAAATAATTCATGAGCTTTTCTTACCTGGAGACATATTTGAAATTTTATGGCCATATTTTAAATATTCAATCATTTTTTAAAATACGGAACAGATTTCACATTGAGGAACATTTTTAAGAATTCACGAGCACTTTTCAAGTTCATGCTCATTTATAAATTATCAAACATATTTTAAAATTCGCCAACATATTTCAATTTTTGTATTATTTATATACAATTGCGAACATATTTCAAACTCAGAAACATTTTGAAATTAAGGACATTTTAAAATTGACTCGGGAGTATTTTATTAATTCTGAGATATATTTTAAATTCTTGTATTATTTTGAAATCAAACTATTTTAATATAGTAAGCAAATGAAAAAGTATACCGATGGAATCAATCGAGCCACAAAAACGATCAAACAATAAACGAACGAAGTTGCTGACAGAAACAACTTGCAACAGGGCCAACTAATGTAGTTACATGCTTAGGTCCGTATTTCTCGCCTATTTCCTGTGGAATAGGAGGACCCATGTACAGGGAGCATTGAGGTTGGCATACGGTGGTAGGTGGCGACAGTCTAGTCAGGATGGTCGCTGTAAAAGGAGGGAGCTCGGCGAATCAATTTAGCGCTTTAGTGGACGGGGCATGGATTGTAGGCCCAGTCGATATGGAAGGACTTCTTTCTTATATGTGCAAGAGGTGAATCCTATTGCAACCCACTTTTCGTTTAGCGTATTTGTCCACACCGGGTTTCGGAAGGCTTTTCCATTCTATTGAAGCCGTTATTGGATTCCATTCTAATATTTCCATAACGGTTTTCTCTTGTGTTTTTGTTTTTGCTGGTATAATAGGTTTTTCATGTGTTTTGTTTTTACATTTCTTTTCCATTCTATTATTTCCATATTTTTAATTTTTCCTCTCTCGTCCATTTTAAAATTTCTGAATATTTTCTCAAATTATAGTCAGTTTTTAAAATGTCATACATTTATTAAAATTTGGGAAAATAATTAAAATTTGTGTTCATTTTTTAATTTCTGTATCAGTTTATCTATCGAGTCACATTAAAATTATTTTAACATTTCAACCAGAAAACATCTTCATTCATGGCAACTTCATAAATTTCATGATCATCTTTTAAGCTTCGAATTTTTTAAATTCAAGATATTTTTAGAAATAGCAAAAAGTTAACAATTTGCCTATTTTAAAATTTTGTGCTTTAATGAACAAGGCCTGTGTTGTAGGCCCGGTCGATATGGGAAGGCAGAAGCTTAAGTTTGGAGCAGCTATTTTTTATGAGGAAAACATGCTTCATTTTATTGATCTATATGATGAAATACAGGAATACAAGAGAGTATCAAAGGGTTGTAACAGCCACAAATGGCGACTCTCTCCTAAGTGCAAAGCATGTTTAGCTAGACGGTGGGCCACCATATTCGAGAGCTGTCCTCCATGAGCAAAAGTACAAGAAAGAAACTCTCGCATAGTGCCTTTTGATCTCTTTCACAACTGGTGCGATAATTCCTGATGTGTCTGAATGTATATCAGAAATAACCTAAAGACAATCTGAAGCCACTTTAATGTTCTGATAGCAGATATTCGGCCAAAGATAAGGCCTCGCGGCATGCTAGTTTGGAGCGGCTATGTTCCGCCTGCTCCTAGGCTGACGACTGCCTCGTCTACAGGACCGGTGGTGGCCGTCCCAGTAGGACGTGGGTCGCCACACTAATGTCAATTGATTTTCCTTTTCCCCTATTTATACTTTTATTTATATTTTAAGTGCATATATTTTAAAAAGTATCACTTAAGCAAATGAAAACCATGAATTTGAAAATTGTTTTTTGCTGGTCTGCTATTTTTTATCCATTTTATATTTTTTGTTTTTTTGAATTTTCTAAATAGTTTTAAAAACCCAAGAACATTGAAATTTTGTTATGTGCCACTAGCGAACTCGGATATCTGATGAGATCCAATGAGGCTTCACGAATTCAGTCCGTGGCACTAACACTTGTGCAAAAATTAGCTACATGCCCCTATGTGCCATCTAAGCGAATTTTCATCGGTTGGCCATCTTCTTTCGGCGTTTCATCCTCTATGGGACCCACCACTTCACCACATCAACAATAGAATGTGGAGACTCGGTTAATCATTTATGTTGATGTGAGGGCCCACCTTTGACAGGAACATACAACCATGGTTTTATTTTGCGGCTCCTCTGATGTGGGACCACCAACATTGACGAGGAGTTTCCATCATTCTTGAGCTAACCCTTTGTGTTAAAAAAATGAAAATAATAATAATCAAAAATTCATTTTTTTTGCTTTCTTTTAAATTCGTTTCCATTAGGTTCTACCGGAAGGCAACCACCGGACCACATCGAGGAAAATACATCGAAGAAATGGCCTATGTAGATTAAAGGAGAAGCCATTTGTACCTCAATGGTAAAAGTGCATTACCCTTACTTAATCTAAGCTTGGCGAGGTAACCACTTTTCATACACTCCTTTAATAAACTGCATTAACTTTTGTTTCGTAATTTTCTCGAGTTCAGATTTTACAAAGTTCTAAGCTTGGGGAAGTTATTCTTGCATTTGTATAGTCATGTGCAATAATCTTCATCTTATAGCTATTATGCAATTATGTGCCCCCCTGTTTGACATCCTTGATTTGGTATGATTATCATGTATTTATATAGGGGAATCACTTGCTCAGGATTAGTCAGAAATATGTTATCAAGAAGAAGTAGCGTGGAAGGTGAAACTCTCAAACCATGAAAAATGGATTGTTCCATACTTGGTTTTTGAGATAGCACTCGTTTTGTCCACTTTTAGTTTACTCGCAATCATCAACCATGCTTGACTTTCATGACACATGAAATGATAAATGATTGTGTCATAGGCAAATAAGAATGTTCAAGGTTGTGTGATGTTGAGGTGTGGCTGGCCTTGGAGGATTATAGAATAGAGTAGAAGCATTGTGCTGTAAAAATATCATAAGGGACATCAGGTATTTGTACAGAGAAGAAGAGAAACCGAGAGAGTTCGGTTTGTGTTCTTGAGCCTCAGAGTTCATCGCGTGGCTGGCGAAGGGCAAGTAGGAGATGCTAGTGCAGGAGGTGGTGATGGTGCCTGGTGGAGGCGAGTGTGGGGAACTGGGCTTTAACCCCAAGGCTGTTGCAGCGCAAGAGGAGGAGAAGAAGCTACGGGAATTTGCAACAAGGCGTTGGGGAACGCAGTAATTTCAAAAAAATTCCTACGCACACGCAAGATCTATCATGGTGATGCATAACAACGAGAGGGGAAGAGTGTTGTCCATGTACCCTCGTAGACCGTAAGCGGAAGCGTTATGACAACGCGGTTGATGTAGTCGAACGTCTTCACGATCCGACCGGTCCTAGCACCGAAGGTACGGCACCTCCGCGATATGCACACGTTCAGCTCGATGACGTCCCACGAACTCTAGATCCAACTGAATGTCGAGGGAGAGTTTCGTCAGCACGACGGCGTGATGACGGTGATGATGAAGCTACCGGAACAGGGCTTCGCCTAAGCACTGCAACAATATGACTGAGGTGGATTATGGTGGAGGGGGGCACCACTCACGGCTAAACAATGTCAACTTATGTGTCTATGGGGTGCCCCCTCCCTCGTATATAAAGGAGTGGAGGAGGGGGAGGGCCGTCCCTCTAAGGCGCGCCCTAGGGGAGTCCTACTCCCACCGGGAGCAGGATTCCCCCCTTCCAAGGAGTAGGAGTAGGAGAGAAGGAAGGGGAGGAGAGAGGGAAGGAAAGGGGGGGCACCCAATTCGGATTGGGCTAGGGGGTGCGCCTCCCACCTTTTTCCCTTCCTCTTCTTTATTCCAATAAGGCCCATTTACTCTCCGGGGGGGGGGGGGGGTCCGGTAACCTCTCGGTACTCCGAAAAATGCCCGAACTCATCCGGAACCATTCCGATGTTCAAACATAGACTTCCAATATATCGATCTTTATGCCTCGACCATTTCGAGACTCCTCGTTGTATCCGTGATCATATCCGGGACTCTGAACTACCTTCGGTACATCAAAACACATAAACTCATAATATCGATCGTCACCGAACGTTAAGCGTGCGGACCCTACGGGTTCGAGAACTATGTAGACATGACCGAGACTCATCTCCGGTCAATAACCAATAGCAGAACCTGGATGCTCATATTGGTTCCTACATATTCTACGAAGATCTTTATCGGTCAAACCACACAACAACATACGTTGTTCCTTTTGTCATCGGTATGTTACTTGCCTGAGATTCGATCTTTGGTATCTCAATACCTAGTTCAATCTCGTTACCGGCAAGTCTCTTTACTCGTTCCGTAATGCATCATCCCGCAACTAACTCATTAGTCACATTGCTTGCAAGGCTTATAGTGATGTGCATTACCGAGAGGGCCCAGAGATACCTCTTCGATACTCGGAGTGATAAATCCTAATCTCGATCTATGCCAACTCAACAAACACCATTGGAGACACCTGTAGAGCATCTTTATAGTCACTCAGTTACGTTGTGACATTTAGTAGCACACAAAGTGTTCCTCCGGTATTTGGGAGTTGCATGATCTCATAGTCATAGGAACATGTATAAGTTATGGAGAAAGCAATAGCAACAAACTAAACGATCATCGTGCTAAGCTAACGGATGGGTCAAGTCAATAACATCATTCTCTAATGGTGTGATCCCGTTAATCAAATGACAACTCATGTCTATGGTCAGAAAACATAACCATCATTGATTCAACGAGCTAGTCAAGTAGAGGCATACTAGTGATACTCTGTTTGTATATGTATTTACACATGTACTAAGTTTCCGGTTAATATAATTCTAGCATGAATAATAAACATTTATCATGATATAAGGAAATATAAATAACAACTTTATTATTACCTCTAAGGCATATTTCCTTCATAAGGGTCTGCTTGCTGGAGCTGCTACTATGTGTGTGTGCTTTGTTGGAGCCGCAATTGTGTGCACCTAGAATAATAGGCGCTCGCTACCGCGGGCATGCTGATTGGAGAAGACAAACAATATAAGGCATTTATAGCTGCACTAGATTTTGCTTTACCTATACCACATGATTAGCCGGAGGCAAAACAATATCCAGAGTGGAGAGCATCTATGATAGAGGAGATGGCAACACTTGCGTACTTACTAATCTTTCTCACTACAGAAAGGGATGCTACCTTTAAGTGGGTATTTACCGTGAAACAAAATTTAAGGGAAAGGTAGAAAGATATAAAGCCAGATTGGTGGCTAAGGGCTACAATCAAACTTATGGAGTGGATTATGTTGAGACCTTCGAATTAGTGGCGAAATGAAAAACATTAGGTCCCTTTATATCTATAGCAGCAAATAATGAGTGGAAATTATTTCAAATGGATGTGAAGAATGCTTTTCTTCATGGAGACTTGCAGGAGGAGGTCTATATGGATATTCCATTAGGGTTTAATAATAGAGAAGCCAAGGGCAAAGTATGTAAGGAAACAAAATCCTTGTATTGACTTAAATAATCACGTAGAGCTTGGTTTGGGAGGTTTCGAAAGGAAGTGTGCTCTATGGGTTATTAGCAAAGCAATGCAGTGGGTTATTAGCAAAGCAATGCAGATTACACCCTCTTCTTTAAGCACAAAGGTGGAAATATTGTTGTTCCTATAGTGTATGTTGATGATATTGTGATCACAAGTAATGATGATGATGTTATAGCATGCCTGAAAAAGATATTGGCAAAGTCATTAGAACTCAAGGACCTCATTTATTTCCTAGGAAATAAGGTTGCATAAGGATCACAAGGTATTTATCAATCACAGAGAAAATATGTAATCGATTTACTTACTGAAACTGGCATGATAGATTGTAAGCCGCCGTCCACACCCATTGAGAAAAACCACCATATAGTAGAAGATTCAGATGATCCTATAGATAAACATCAATATCGAAGATTAGTTGGATGTTTAATCTAATTATCTCATACTGAGCCAGATATTGCCTATGTTGTCAGCATTGTAAGAAGGAATATGCATGGTCGTCGTTCCGGTCGTTGGGATTTAGTACTTAGAATTCTTCGGTATCTCAAGAGTCTCCCGGGGAAGTGCATCTTCTTCCCTAATCATGAGCATCTTAAAGTGGAACGATATACAGATGCTGACTAGGTTGGGTGCTTGGACGATAGAAAATCTATGTCAAGATATTGTGCTTTTCTGAGTGGTAATCTCGTCAGTTGGAGAAGTAAGAAGCGGAGTCTAATGGCATGATCAACTGCCATTACAGTGCACTACTGTGGGTTGGGTGTAGGGCTGAAAAAAAAGCTCGAAGCTCGCTAAACGAGTAGCTCGTGACTCGGCTCGAATCGACTCGAACTCGAAGAATAAAGAGTCGAGCCGAGCTTTAGTTTAAGATCGTTTATAGACCAAATTAAACGAGTCAATCTCACGAGTACTTGTGTAACTCGTTAGGCTCGATACAAAAGATCAGCCACTCCCAATACAAAAAAAGATCAGCCACTCAGCATCCTATGTCCCAGGCGCACAACGCAAGACCTAGCCGTTGACGGTCGAGCCATCTGGAGACTCATGTGTTAGAAGGAAATTACTATTGTTTAGTGATATATATGTTTAATATATACATACCCATTTTTTTAATATTCGAGGGTTTTATGTTCATGTCTTTAACGAGTTTACCAAGCTAAACGAGCCGGCTCGCGAGTTATACGAGTCAAGCCAATCTTGGATTTGACCTCGTTATATTAACAAGTCGAATCGAGCTAACTCGTTAACGAAACGAACTCCAGCGAGTCAAGTCGAGCTGGCTCGACTCAGCTCGAATTTCAGCCCTAGTTGGGTGCTTGAACTGGTTGTTGTGGGATCAATTCCATCTGCCGTATCTTTTTGGTGCTAATTTTCGCATATACGTGCACTATTGTGGTTGGGTTTTTCTGTAAATAAAAAACTGTGAGCGGGCATTGTGTAAATTCATCACTATGGTTGACTTTTTCCACAAATAAAAAAATGGTCTTTTGTGCAAAAATACATCATACACAATGCTCTCACTCACTGGTAAATGGGGCCATACACATGGATATGCCCGCATCCGTGTAGTGTGACCGTATCTGCACGCTTGAGTCAAGTTAAGTGGAGAATGTATCCCATGCAATGATGGAATTGATGCACCAAGTGCACCAGTGAGTTATGGGCCATTTGATTGAGAAGAAACGGACAAGATCTAGGTACAAGCTGGGCTGCTGGCACACTTGCAAAATGAACCTTATGGTTTCTCTGAATTGAATAAAATGATGGCGTCCATTTATGAAACTGTTTTATGCAACAGGTAAGCCAGCCTAAATGGAAAGTGTGCTTCAATGTTTGACGGAACTAGCTGAAAGCATCACTCCTTGCTCTTGTCCTTGTTCTTCGGGGAACTTGTTCTTGTCCCTATTCCTGATTCTATTACAACATTCTAATTCGTTTGTCGTTTTGTATGTCATGATTCCAATTTCTTTTCATATTCATGATTCCAAAAAAATTGTGTAACAAAACAGTGAAGTAACTCTCTATAATATGGATGCATAGTCTCAAAGGCTCGAAGGCTCTGTTTATGAAGTACTCTCTCCATTCCAAAATACTTGACTTCCATTTGTCCAAAAATAAATGTACCTATATACTAAAACATGTCTAAATACATCTATATTTTGACAAATGAAAGGCATATATTGTGAAACGGAGGAAGTACAACTTACTACAAGTATTCCCATGTGGGAGCTGAGAGGTAATGATATGAAGACCTTTTCTAAAAGAAATAGCGGCACTTGACGCTTCCTGTAAAGTATTCCATTATATATATATATATATATATATATATATATATATATGTAAGAACTGAATTTGTGATGCCAAATATGTACGTCAAGTTATACATATGTCCAATCAATCGGTGATGCGATTTTCAAGTCATGAACTGGATTATTCATGGTTTGTTTCTGCCCAGTCCGTTGCTACTGTTTCTATTTTATTTTATTTTTTGCAAGTAATGTACAAAGCATCAGCTATGAGGCATCCGGAATGGTGTTGGAACATTTCTTTGCACATACATAGCACGGATGCAATTAACAGAGGACATGGCGTGACTGCATATAGCTATGTGAGATGAACTCCTCGTCTCTCGCTAGCAGCTCTCGCGAACAATTAAATTAATGAGAGATGTAGCGTCCCGCAAAAAAAAAAAGAATGAGAGATGTAGCGAAATTAGTTTGCAAAGGAACAGATTTTGTCCTGCTCTGCTCCATTATGCAAAAACAAGGAGCGGGCTACAAAAGTACAAGATGTATTTTGCAAATGTGCAAGCAGCCCACCTAAGCAGTGAATCTTGTCCCTTTGTTCTTCATCCGACGGCTCATGAGTCCTTGGTGCATCAGGTGCACAGATTCTGTCGTTGCACAGGATACTTTCTCGAGTTAAGTGACTACAACACCATATTTTTAAAGTTCTAGCACCAAATTGAACATGTGACGCAAGTTCTATGACCCCCGGTACTTTTTTTTTATGATGATGGTCTTTATATTTCTAATGAATTTTTATAATGAATCCAGACTCCTGTTTGAACAGAAAATGGTAGAAAAATTCCCTCTCATTGGACTGGCCTTCTTCAATGTTCAGGTAGACTTTTTTTTAGGTAAAATGTTCATCTAGATCCCTCGCGAAAGAAATGTTCATCCAGATTTGTTGCAGGGGCAAACCTTCCAATCCGCAGTCCAAACACATCTTTTACCCTTCAGAAACAGAGGCGAAAGCAGAGCACCTACGCGGCCGCGGGACGCGACGCCGTAGCACAAGCACGCGCGTGCTTGTTCAAGAACTCGATGGCCACGGCGGCGTGCAGTGCGGCTCCGACGGGGAGGGCCTCCTCGTCGATGACCATGCGCGGCGTGTGCACGTGGTGCACCTCGTCCTCCTCGCCGCCGGCGCGGACGCCGAGGCCGAAGAAGGCGGCCGGGATCTTCTCGGCGTAGAACCCGAAGTCCTCGGCGGCCATGATCTGCAGGGACAACCTGACGTTCGCTGGCCCCAGCATGCTCTCCGCCACCGCCCTGGCGTGCGCGTACACGCCCTCGTCGTTCACCGTGGCCGGGTACGGCCGGAGCTCCTCCTCCATGAAGTCCACCGTCGCCGCGCACCGCCCCACCGCCGCCTGCCCCTCGACCACCTCCCTGATCCTCCTCATCAGGTAGCGCATCCCCGGCGTCGTCATGCTCCTCAAGGTGCCGCCCAGCGTCACGGACTCCGGGATGACGTTGAAGGTCTCGCCGCCCCTGATGGTGGTCACCGAGACCACCGCGCCCTGCAGCGGGTCGGTCTCGCGGGCGACGAGCTGCTGCAGGCTGAGCACGGCGGAGCAGGCGGCCACGACCGGGTCGACGGCGGCGTGCGGCATGGCGCCGTGGCCGCCCTTCCCGGTTATGGTGGCCTTGAAGCGGGCCGACCCGGCGAGGAACGGCCCCGGCCTGGACCCGACGGCGCCGGCGCGGAGGTGCGTGTCGATGTGCACGGCGAAGATGGCGGCCACGTCGTCCAGGACGCCGGATTGAAGCACGTGGTACCCGCCGCCGTGGCTCTCCTCCGCCGGCTGGAAGACGAGCTTCACCGTGCCCGCGAGGCCGTCCTTGCGGGACTCGAGCAACTTGGCGGCGCCGAGGAGCATGGCGGTGTGCGCGTCGTGGCCACAGGCGTGCATCTTGCCGTCCTCCTTGCTCTTGAACTCCCACTCCACCATCTCCTACACGCACGCCAATAGAAATCAATCAATTGCAATGGCATGCACACGTATCTACAAGAATTAGCTAGACAAAGTTGTTTGGTGGACATCTATGATTCATAGGAGAAATGGAGAGAGAAAAAACGAAAGGGAAAATTTTCTTTGCCTCGTTTTGAATTTCAAAAAACATTGGGTTGACTATTCTTAATCCTGAGTTTTTCCTATTCTTATTTCGTGAAAAGACTGAAAACCTTATATTTTTCACGATACTCTATTTTAGACATAATATCATGTCTAAATTCTGTGTTTATTTTTTTGGTATTCCCATGTTTTCGGAATCATGTAAAGAAAAAAGGATGCTACAAATCAATCTCAGATTGTTGGGCATGGCAACGAAACATCTTTTATGGCAAATTTAGTTGTCACGGGGATGACAAATTCCGGCACGGATTTGTTATGGTTGCTAAAAAAAACTGCCATCCTCGTGACATCTAGATTTTTCATGAAAGACCTTTGATTTGCCATGATTAAAAATCTGACATCAGATGTTTAACATTACTGATAAAAAAAATCCTAAGATGACTTTGCAAACAAGCGATAAAGCTGCAGCTTAATTTTGTTGGTGGTCGCTATCAAAATAGTCCTGTGTGTTGTGTCGTTGGTAGTAGTTTCTGCATCAGCACGGCACACAAAACCATACACGCAACCACAATGTTCCTATATACAGTGATCACTTGGTTGGTTCACAGAAATCTCGTGATCCTCACTAAAAAATTGGTTTTCAGAGAAGGAACGTATCATGGGTAGATAGTACGGAGTACAATTTGGTGCGAAAAATATCCATCCTCGCATGATTACTGCCCTCCTGAATTTCTGTCCTTTTTAACCGTACAATACTACAGTACAGGATTATACAGTAAATCCAAGCATGTTCATGTTGGAAAGAAATTGATGAGCTTGTGTTGGGGGCAGAGATTGAAATGTCTGCTGACAAAATCTGTACGGGCCATGTCGGAAAGAATCAATCGACCACATGGCGTTCGTGTTCGCGGTAATACTACTACCTCCGTCCCCGTGTATAAGTCATTCGCGTAGTTCTAGGTTGATAATTTAACTATCTAAATATGTATTATATGTGACAAAAATATATATTTAGAAACTACATCCGTGTGGAAATCTAGTGGTATACTTTTCATGACATATAACACATATTTAATTCCTCAAATCGATGACCTAGAACTACGCGAATGACTTATACACCCGGACGGAGGGAGTACTAGTACTACTGTTTCCATCATTAGTGGACGTGGTCGGTGTACGGACCTGGATGGGGAGCGCGTCCATGTCGGCCCGGAGCGCGAACACGGGGCCCGGGCCGGCGCCGCCGGAGATGGTGGCGACGACGCCGGTGCGCGCGACGGGCCAGACGTAGGGGATGGCGAGGGCGTCCAGCTCGGCGCGCACGAGCGCCGAGGTGCGGTGCTCCTGGAAGGCCAGCTCCGGGTGCTGGTGGATCTGCCGCCGCAGCCCCAGCATCCACGCCGCGAACCCCGGCGCCCGCGCCTCCTCCAGCAGCTCCGGTCCCAGCGCCGCCGCGGCCGCCATCGATCGGTCGCCGGCCGAACAAGAGCAGCTTCCACGAGGGTGGAGGAGGAGAGGAGAGGAGATGGTCAGAAGGGCGCGTGCGTGCGTACGTAGCAGACTGAGGTAGAGCTATGTGAGGTCTTTCAAGTGGAGTTAATGAGGTGTGGCATGCATCCAGCGTCGCGACGTGGGCGTCAACGCTCTCGCCGGCGACAACCACGAGGGCTCCTCTCGTCGTACATACAGTACACGCCTCATGTTTCTCTTCTTCTTTTTTTTTGTGAGGGGTGTAATAAACTACAGTAGTTTTATTCCATGAAAAAACCACGGTTCGTCTAGAGAAGCATCAGCTTTTGATACACCGTGTGCTTCGCAATTTGATTCCCTCGCCTCATGCTTCACATCACACGCACTTCCTCGAAGTTTGCAATTTTCACTTTAATTTCCATGACGGCCATGCGGCTAGTGCACCCGCACAAAAAGAAGTAAAAAAATCGTGCCGCTAGCGTGATGAAAGTCACTTTAAAGATGTTTGGCATTAGCCAAGTCGGCCAGTCACCACCTGGACCTTCCTTAATCAGATAAAGATCGATACCAGAGTTTCCCTTTCACGGCTCTACAATTGCTGGCTGGAGATTCTCAAAAAACAAACAAAAAACAGTTGCTAGCATCGCAACGTGTCCCAAGTCCTCCGCCCTCGACCGAAAGCGGTTTGAGATCCTTTTTTTTTTTTTTTTTGCGGGTAAAAAAGCCGTTTGAGATCCTCCGAGGAAACCAGCGAATGGCGTAAAGGATTGCAAGTCAGCCGATACCCAAGATGAAGAATGAGCACGTGTAGCAGAGACTAATGAACACCGACGTATCGAGTCGAGATATCCATACGGAGAAGACTAGATGACCGAGCACTAAAAGACCTACACAAGAGAAGAAATCTAAGTGCGTAGTGTGTTGCTCCTTGGGAAATTCGCTAGAGCTCTTCGTTTACAATGTCCTTGGTTTGAGTGGCGGGACCCGACCTTCCTCCTCGTCCCCCAGCCTCATGGTGTCCTCTAGCGCTGACCTCGCCGAACGCGGCGTGACCCTCTTCGACGAGCGAGTGTCCTCCGGCGACCGCTGGCTCGACTCGGGGAGCGAGTCCTCCGCGCACTCCTACTGCGAGGTCGCGCGACGCCCTGCGGCTCCACCTGCGTCGCCAGCGCCTCCGCCCCCCCCCCCTGCGGCGGCGCCACCCAGGCAGCCTGCCAGGACTTGGCTCGGCCCTCGCTCCGAAGTGCACCGCGTCTCCGGCGCCACCACGGTCGATGCAGACGGGTTCCAGCAGCCCAGGCGCAGGAACCGACGCCGACGCCCGCGGCAGGTCGCCGCGCCTCGCTCCCCGCCGCGTCGCCCGCGCAGCCCTTCTCCTAAAGAGGTGGCCGGACTCTGCTTCCGCTGCCTGGACCCCGGCCACAGCGTGCGGGACTGCACCAACGAGATCAGATGCCGTCGCTGCCTCACTTCCGGCCACGACTCCCGCTCCTGCGACGCCAGCCGCCAAGAGGCGGAACGTCGTCCCCGCCCACCCGGCAGCTCCCAGCAGACCGTCGCGGCACCTCCTCGCTCCCAGGCCACCATCCTGCCGCCACCTCCCCGAGTCGCTCCGGTCGTGCCGATGCCTGACGCCCGCCCGCTCGTGCCGGAGCGCGTCATTGTGTCGCACACCGTGGAGATGGAGGAGGCGGAGCGGGTCTTGGCCCGCGCGCTGGTGGCTTCTGTCACTGGCAACCGACCGCAGGTCGCCGGCGACGAGGTCGCTGCGGCGCTCTATGACGCCTTTGGTCTGGTCGAGGGGGACTTCGCCGTGCATGCGCACCACCCGGAAGATTTCCTGATCCTCTTCGGCTCTCAGGCCGCCATGGATCGACTCGCCGGCAAGCACTTCATTCGCTCGCCCCGTTTCTCCCTCTCGATGCGTCCATGGAGCAAGCTTGCCCACGCAGGCTTCGGCGGGTTTGAGTACCGCGTCGAGCTCGAACTCCGCGGCATCCCTGCCCAAGCCTGGCACCTCTCTACCGCTGAGCACATTCTCCGGAGGAGCTACTGGATCGAGCGTCTTCACCCCCACACCCGCTCCCGCGACGACCTCGCCACATTCCGCCTGTCCGGTCGCACGCACGATCCGGCAGGCATCCGGCGCGCCGCCGTCCTGGAGGTCGTCGAGCAAATTCCAGCGTGCTCTAGTTCCGAAGCTCCGTCCGTCAGAATTCTCACATACCCGATCTCCATCGACATCGTCCGCGCCGAGATGATCAGAGCCACGCCTCACCGCGCATTGGAAGGACCAGACCCCGACCCGGATCAGGGCGCCGGCAACGGCAACGACGATGGGCCAGGCCACGGCCAAGGCCGCGCCCGCCGACGCGGCCGCAAGCGCCGGCGCTCGGAGACAAGGCCCGCCGGCCGCGCTGACGGTATGGCTATGGACTGCCTTGGATGGCGCATCGGAGACCTCACCTCCCGCGCGGACGGCGTGGCCATGGCGGCGAGCTGGCCGGCCCCGTCCAGCGCGGCGGCGCGTATGGCCAGCCAGGCTCGGAGGGACATGCTGTCGTGGCCTGGCCAACAAGGAGCCCCACGTCGTCGTCATCACGCCAGAAAAGGAAAGGGTAAAAGGAAAGCGGGGTGCACTTTGCCCGTGGGCCAGGGCCGCAGTGCTGACGGTGCCACTGTCATTGCGCGGCCAGACTCACCAGGGACAGCTGGCAACCTGCCACTGGATGCAGCCGCTTCATTCCCACATGGCATTTCGAATCCTGTGGTCTCCCTGCCCGAGGACGATTGTGACGCCCCCGATTTAATCGTACACTAATCATGCATGCAAATGTGTACGATCAAGATCAGGGACTCACGGGAAGATATCACAACACAACTCTACAAATAAAATACGTCATACAAGCATCATAATACAAGCCAGGGGCCTCGAGGGCTCGAATACAAGTGCTCGATCATAGACGAGTCAGCGGAAGCAACAATATCTGAGTACAGACATAAGTTAAACAAGTTTGCCTTAAGAAGGCTAGCACAAACTGGGATACAGATCGAAAGAGGCGCAGGCCTCCTGCCTGGGATCCTCCTAAACTACTCCTGGTCGTCGTCAGCGGGCTGCACGTAGTAGTAGGCACCTCCGGTGTAGTAGGGGTCGTCGTCGACGGTGGCGTCTGGCTCCTGGACTCCAGCATCTGGTTGCGACAACCAGAAAGAAAAGGAAAGGGGGAAAAGGGGGGGAGAAAGCAACCGTGAGTACTCATCCAAAGTACTCGCAAGCAAGGAGCTACACTACATATGCATGGGTATATGTGTAAAGGGCCATATCAGTGGACTGAACTGCAGAATGCCAGAATAAGAGGGGGATAGCTAGTCCTATCGAAGACTACGCTTCTGGCAGCCTCCGTCTTGCAGCATGTAGAAGAGAGTAGATGGAAGTCCTCCAAGTAGCATCTCCAAGTAACATCTCGAGTAGCATAATCCTACCCGGCGATCCTCTCCTCGTCGCCCTGCGGAAAAGCGATCACCGGGTTGTATCTGGCACTTGGAAAGGTGTGTTTTATTAAGTATCCGGTTCTAGTTGTCATAAGGTCAAGGTACAACTCCAAGTCGTCCTGTTACCGAAGATCACGGCTATTCGAATAGATTAACTTCCCTGCAGGGGTGCACCACATAGCCCAACACGCTCGATCCCATTTGGCCGAACACACTTTCCTGGGTCATGTCCGGCCGCGGAAGATCAACACGTCGCAGCCCCACCTAGGCAAAACAGAGAGGCCAGCACGCCGGTCTAAACCTAAGCGCGCAGGGGTCTGGGCCCATCGCCCTGAGCACACCTGCACGTTGCGAGGGCGGCCGGAAGCAGACCTAGCCTAGTAGGCGTTCCAGTCCAATCCGGCGCGCGCCGCTCCGTCGCTGACGTCTGAAGTGCTTCGGCTGATACCACGACGTCGGGATACCCATAACTACTCCCACGTAGATGGTTAGTGCGTATAGGCTCGTAGCCAGACTTAGATCAAATACCAAGATCTCGTTAAACGTGTTAAGTATCCGCGAACGCCGAACAGGGCCAGGCCCACCTGTCTCCTAGGTGGTCTCAACCTGCCCTGTCGCTCCGCCACAAAGTAACAGTCGGGGGCCGTCGGGAACCCAGGCCCACCTCTACCGGGATGGAGCCACCTGTCCTTTCAGCCCCCAACTCCGAACAGTATCACAGGTAATGTAACAGTGTAAAGTATATAGTATATGCCCGTGATCACCTCCCGAAGTGATCACAGCCCAGTAGTATAGCATGGCAGACGAACAAGAGTGTAGGGCCACTGATGGAACACTAGCATCCTATACTAAGCATTTAGGATTGCGGGTAAGGTATCAATGACTGTAGCAGCAATGACAGGCTATGCATCAGAATAGGATTAACGGAAAGCAGTAACATGCTACACTACTCTAATGCAAGCAGTATAGAGTAGAATAGGCGATATCAGGTGATCAAGGGGGGGGCTTGCCTGGTTGCTCTGGCAAGAGAGAGGGGTCGTCAACTCCGTAGTCGAACTGGTCAACATCAGCGTCGGTCTCGTAGTCTACCGGAGAGAAGAGGGGGAAGAAACAGTAAATACATAGCAAGCAAGTGCATAACAGGATAACAGGCAGAGCTAGACGTGTTCTACGCGGTAGGAGGTGATACCGGTGAAGGGGGGAAGCATCCGGGAAGTATTCCCGGGGTTCCGTGTTTTCGGGCAGAGGAGCCGGAGGGGGAAAGTTGCGGGTTCGATAGGTTAGAGGGGTGTGGCGGACGAACGGACTGCGTATCCGGGATCGTCTCGTCGTTCTGAGCAACTTTCATGTTGAAAATATTTTAATCCGGATTACGGATTAAAAGATATGATTTTTAAAAGATTTTATTAATTTCAGGAATTTAATTAATTATTTAATTAATTTCGAAAATGCTTTTATGACATCAGCATGATGTCATGCTGACATCATCAGTCAACAGAGTTGATTTGGTCAACCTGACATGTGGGTCCCACTGTCATTGACTAAGATTAACTAAAACAGATTAATTAGTTTAATTAGTGATTAGGTTAATCTAATCAGGTTTAATTAACTTAATTAATTATTTAATTAATTAATTACTATTTTTAATTATTTTAATTATTATTTATTTATTTAATATATATATATTTTTTTTAATTCCTTTTTTTTACAAAACGTTCTGGGGCTGGGGCCCCCATGTCAGTGGCCCCAGGGGGCCTTAGCGGATCGGGCGCAGGGGCTCAGCCCGAACGGGTGCTAGCCCGCGGGGGCGCCCCCAATCGGGCAACAAGGGGCGGCTGGAGGGCGCGGGCGCCAGCACGCCGGCGTTGAGCTCCGGCGGCTGCGACCGGGCAGAGCACGGGGAGGGCCGCGACTAACTGGTGCGGGGGCTCGCAGCCGACACCATGAGAGGCGAGGGTGAGCGCGCCTGGGGTTCTCGGTGGTCGCGAGCGGAGGCGGCCGGGAACATGCCGGCCACGGTAGATGGGGTGAGCGCGGACGGGGCGAGGAGCAACGGGTCGGCGCGGCGACGGACGCGACCGAACGCGCGCACTGGGCGGCCAGGACACGTGAGGGGGGTGCGCGACGACGGGTTCGTGGAGAGGGGCAGAGGGGAGTGGAGAGGGGCGAGGCCTCACAGGGGGGTTCGTGGGGGCCGGGGCAGTGGGCGCGGGGTCGGCCGGTGAGGAGGAGACCGTGGACGGGGCGGCGTAGACGGGGAGGCGGCGCTGACGACGGCGGGTAGCTCCGGCGTCGATGCAGGGCGTCGGGGGCATCGATTACCCCCGACCGGATCCACGTAGGAGGGAGGTTGAGGAGGCAGGCCGGTGGGGAAAGGCGCCAGCGAGGACGCGTCGGGGGCGAGCGCAGGGTCCTCGGGCGCGGCGTCCCGCGAAGCCAGGGCGGCGACGATGCTCGAGGGGAGGGGGGTGACGAGGCGCCCGACGAGGTGGAGGTAGACGAGGGGGGCGGCTCCGGCAACCATGGTCGGCGACGGCGTCATGGCGTCGGCGGGTTCGTGATGGGGCGTGCGGCGATGCAGACCCTTCCCCTCGATCCCGATCTGGATCGGGGAAGGACGAACGTGGGGGGTGAGTGGGGGCGAGTGGTGGGTGCGGGCTAGGGTTCGGTTGCTCGGGGGGGGGGGGGATAAGGTGGGACGGGATGGGCCCCCTGGTGGCCTGATGGCTAGCTGGGTCGAGGCCCAACGAGGGAGGGAGGGTTTTCTCTTTCGTTTTAGATTAGTTAATGTTTTCTATTTTCTATTTTCTTTTATTTCTTCTTTTCTGTTTTATTTAATTTTTGTTTTTATGAAATACCCAAGGTGTACCTAAAATATTATTAATACTTATGCCACTACCACAATTAACTTGGCACCTAATACAAAATAGTCTGTAATTGTTTATTATTTTATAATCATTTAACTAATTGTTTTTGCTACTATTTTATTCATTTTTGAGTATTTACACATTTTATACAACTGTGGTTTCTCCACCTTTATTACTTAGGATTTATTTGTCCTAGCTTGAACATTTTAGTTTTTATATTTGAAAACTTTTATTTTTTTGCCTTTAATTACAATTTGAATTTGAATCGTTTCGAACTAACGTGAGTTTAATAACAGAAATCGAGGTGACGTGGCATCATTAGCGGAGGGTTACTGTAGCTTGAATATCCGGGCGTCACAATTCTCCTCCACTACAAGAAATCTCGTCCCGAGATTTAAGAGGGGAGTAAAGGGGGGGGGGATTGGGTTACGGAAAATCTAACGGATCTTCTTGGTCTTGGTTGCTCTTCTCGAAGAGGTCGATCCATTACATTGATGTCTTCATACTTCTGCTTCAGGTCAAAATGATGCAGTCATCATCCTTTCTTCGGGATCTTCATCATACTTACGAAAAGGATATGGGGGGAAGACTCGGGAAGGGCGGGCCTTACCAGGTTGACTATCTGGTACATAACTCAGGGAATGGGGTAGGAAGTAACTCTCGAATTGTACTTAAGAAAATATCGAGAGTAAAGTAGGAAGGTACCATGAGAAGTTTCAAACGGATAGGCCATTGTTCGATGTCTGAAACAACATGCGATAGGGGTCCAAAGCAATGAGATCGAGTATTGCGTTTGTTACCAAAATAGATCACTTGGGACGGTGGCCCGTGAATTGCATACGAGGCCACACGCGAGGAACAACCTTGGGAAGAGGGGGTGCAGAAGAGTCAGGCTTCGATCCTGTGGAACTGTGGGTTATGGGCCCACCATGTGGTTGAAAGTAGGAAGGGGGCCGACATTTTGCACGGTCATGATAGTAAGGCGTGTCAAAGGGTAGCCTGTCAGATATGTCGGCAACAACATCGATACCAAGGGCGAAGGACGAAGAGAACCATTTTCCTGCTCGTTGAACGAGGCGGGCCAATAGGCAAAGTTCTCGTCCATCGGTGGTTACCGGAATATCATCAACAATCGTAACAGGGTCTTACTGACCAATTATACATCGAGGTGTTTACATAAGCAGTGAATCTTTACTGCTTAGATTATATAGATCACAAGAATGTCAAACACAACAATGGAAAGGAAAATATGAATATCAGATTAAACAGAACAATGGAAAGGAAAATGTGTTAAAACACATAATTCAGGGGTATATCCTTCCCAAGGACCAGCAGAGCAAGATATCCATGACAGGATATAAAGTAGACAACCATTTAGGTAAGGTGGGGAGGAATCTCATGATATTACCCATACAACGGTGTTGGATAAATGATAAACAAAATTTAGCATCGTGCTTCAAATGTTCTTGTTGAAAATCGGAGTACCATTGACATGCTTCGAGGTAGCATTGACATGGTCTTCAGGTGAAGATCAGACTTTGGAAACACGAAGGATCCATCAAGAATAACTTGTAGAATAAGTCTTACAATTTCCTCATGGATGAATGGATAACCTTGCTAAAAGGAATCTATAACAATAGGGCCTCCGGTCAGGTGTGCTAGGCACGAATAAAGACCATTGTTATAACTCTTGGAAACATGTCCCAACCATCATATCTGACCGAGATTCAGATCTGATTGGTGTTAGGATATGTCAGACTCAGGATGTCTGAGAAGAAAAGGTGTAACACAATTGGCGAGATGACATTGTAAGATTCTCGGGAAATGAACTATAGAAGCAAGTTTCGAAACAATAGTTCATCATTAACCAAGGAGAAGATGAGGATGTGGATGATGGACTCAGCGACCATCCACCGAGAATTCCAAAAAGATGGATTTCCACAATTAGGTGAACAAGGAGATAATCATTTGGCGGATCAAACGATGTAATGATGTATGCTCGAGGGAAACATACACAACTGAACAATGATAGAAGGGTGTAACCAGGAATCTGGACTAGGTAGCACGATCAATGTTCGAATGATGATTCAATAAGTAATAAACTTCAAAGCAATAGGGTTGCTAGAAGTTTAGAATTTACACCTCACAGACCATTTGTCGGTTTTCCGGTTAGAAACAACACGAGGACCAAGGAAAGAATGGTGATGTTAATAAGTATCCCTTGTGTCAAGAATTCTTAAGGGTGGTGAATTTCTTGCCACACTCTTGACATGTAAAGGGGAATACTCCAAGGTAAAGAAGAACAGATGCTGGATAGCAAGGAACTCAAGGTATAACACAAAACACGACAAGTTTGTGTTGGAGGGAAGTCAATAAAGTGGTCGATGATAATACAGATCACCGAGGGTAAGGATGGTATTTCTCATCATGAATTCAATCGATATCCTGGAAGAGCTCATAATGCTCATGATGATCACGACACATTTGTCAAGAGATCTCATGAAGATGTAATCGATCGGCGATGACATCAAGTTGAAAGGGGTGATGAAGCGAAAGGTTATTGGAACCATGGGTAAGACACAAACTCGAACTCAAGCTTGTTGTTCAAGGCGAAATGATATGACGATGAGGATCGACGTAAGGTTAGTTCATCGTCGAAAATTGTGCTCCGAGAAGAAGGACCGGGTAGCACAGTTAAAATGATCACGCCATTGGGTACAAACTCGTACTTATAGAAGCTTACGGAAGAGTTGTTGAACCGTAAAGCGGACTCGGTTCAGTTATCGGTGTCTTTGAGTGTTCAATAACTCAGAGCCCGCGAAAAAATTGGAATCAGTGGGAAGGTAGCACTTGATGAAGAACTCATAAAAAGTTATGCAGTTCCATGATAATCTCGAGATACCAGAGGGGTAATACTCGACACAAGATCAAAGTAAAGGTTGGACTGGTGTATTGATCCATAGAAGACAATTGTTTTAACTTGTCCGAGAAATGAGATCTAAGAAGAACAATCATGGTCGGAACCACGGTTGCAAAAGGCCAGATCCTAGATATAAGATGAACTTATACCAAAGGAATAATTATTTTTACGAGCAGCTTCCATGATAAGTTATACATCGTGTCCCTGGGCATGAACGCAAGGTTCAAGGTCGACTCCCACTTCTTCAATGTATAACCTTCCATTCACTATTCGCTTTGATAAAGGCATTAGTGTTGAAAGTTTTACCTGGTGAAATACCAGATGAGTATGACTCGTGAAAACTTCCGAGTTCACACATATAAAGGAAGGCATCGGATCAACCCGTTAGGGTATCGTGGAAACATATACCACAATCTTCAAGAGTAGATATCACCAGCTCAAAAGCAGAGCATGGTTGGCAAAAGGAGAGGATACAATTTACCAAAGGTATTATGTATCAGAGGAAAGGCTCACTAGGTTATTGAATATGAAGGGCATTGTCAGATAAAATCCAACAAAGGATCTGGTGGTCCAAAAGGGTTCTGACGTGAGCATCGGTACTCAACTAGAGGAAGAAGAATGCAAGGAGATCAGATTATAGAAACAACTGACTAACTCAATTGTCAAATGCAAAGGAATTATGATTTCCAAATCAAGGGATCCGAAGCAATGCTCTAATTAGGGTTGGATAAATTGAATAGCCTTAGGGTACAATCAAAGACAATTGGATTGGTCGAGAACCAATTCCAGTTAAAAGAATGGCAGCTCAGCCGGAAGGTAATTTATAAGGATCAATGACGTCTGCGGGTATTCGCAAACATATTGAGTCAACAGACTCAAAATGATAATGACAAGGAATGTCATTAAGACTACGAGACTTATGGGATTAACCATAATGCAAGCAAGCAAGAATTTCAAGAGCCAAAGGCTCTAGAGGATTTTCGGAAGATCGAATATTATTTTGAAGACTTTTGTGAAACACATGAACAACTGGGGATGAGCGGATACTCGGCAAGTGCGGCGATTTATTTGAAGGGGTATTCATGTGGCAAAGAACTGCTAGGCAGTAGGCACAAGATATTCTCGGATCAATAGAGAGAATTTCGGGGTATCTTGTAATAACAAGATCAACTGGGAATAAAAGTAAGAACGTCAAGTGTATGTATTTACCCATAGGGATATTTCGATGGTAGGGAATTGCAAAAGCAACGGACACAAAGTCTCAAAAGAGTTTCGGCGAGTAACTTCGAAATCTTCTGGTGCAGTCGGCGATCACCTGGACTGAAGGGGCTCTCCGGGAGAAAGTATTTTCGAGAACCTAAAGTCAGATTTTAGTAGAAATCGTTTAACCCGAGTAGAAGAGAGTTCAGAGTCCCAGAGTAAAGGTCGAGGAGTAAAAGATCCTAGTACCACCCAATGACGACGTGGGCCCGTAAGGCACACAGCCAAGTTAGTAAAAGTTTTGCAATGGCTAGACTCAACTTCGGCCAAGGAGTTGGAAAGGGGATTCCTACAGGCAGTTGGCTCTGATACCAACTTGTGACGCCCCCGATTTAATCGTACACTAATCATGCACGCAAATGTGTACGATCAAGATCAGGGACTCACGGGAAGATATCACAACACAACTCTACAAATAAAATACGTCATACAAGCATCAT
This sequence comes from Triticum aestivum, assembly GCF_018294505.1. Lineage (NCBI taxonomy): Eukaryota > Viridiplantae > Streptophyta > Magnoliopsida > Poales > Poaceae > Triticum > Triticum aestivum. The sequence continues at coordinate 628,943,835 of NC_057803.1, forward strand.
AATACAAGCCAGGGGCCTCGAGGGCTCGAATACAAGTGCTCGATCATAGACGAGTCAGCGGAAGCAACAATATCTGAGTACAGACATAAGTTAAACAAGTTTGCCTTAAGAAGGCTAGCACAAACTGGGATACAGATCGAAAGAGGCGCAGGCCTCCTGCCTGGGATCCTCCTAAACTACTCCTGGTCGTCGTCAGCGGGCTGCACGTAGTAGTAGGCACCTCCGGTGTAGTAGGGGTCGTCGTCGACGGTGGCGTCTGGCTCCTGGACTCCAGCATCTGGTTGCGACAACCAGAAAGAAAAGGAAAGGGGGAAAAAGGGGGGAGAAAGCAACCGTGAGTACTCATCCAAAGTACTCGCAAGCAAGGAGCTACACTACATATGCATGGGTATATGTGTAAAGGGCCATATCAGTGGACTGAACTGCAGAATGCCAGAATAAGAGGGGGATAGCTAGTCCTATCGAAGACTACGCTTCTGGCAGCCTCCGTCTTGCAGCATGTAGAAGAGAGTAGATGGAAGTCCTCCAAGTAGCATCTCCAAGTAACATCTCGAGTAGCATAATCCTACCCGGCGATCCTCTCCTCGTCGCCCTGCGGAAAAGCGATCACCGGGTTGTATCTGGCACTTGGAAAGGGTGTGTTTTATTAAGTATCCGGTTCTAGTTGTCATAAGGTCAAGGTACAACTCCAAGTCGTCCTGTTACCGAAGATCACGGCTATTCGAATAGATTAACTTCCCTGCAGGGGTGCACCACATAGCCCAACACGCTCGATCCCATTTGGCCGGACACACTTTCCTGGGTCATGCCCGGCCTCGGAAGATCAACACGTCGCAGCCCCACCTAGGCAAAACAGAGAGGCCAGCACGCCGGTCTAAACCTAAGCGCGCAGGGGTCTGGGCCCATCGCCCTGAGCACACCTGCACGTTGCGAGGGCGGCCGGAAGCAGACCTAGCCTAGTAGGCGTTCCAGTCCAATCCGGCGCGCGCCGCTCCGTCGCTGACGTCTGAAGTGCTTCGGCTGATACCACGACGTCGGGATACCCATAACTACTCCCACGTAGATGGTTAGTGCGTATAGGCTCGTAGCCAGACTCAGATCAAATACCAAGATCTCGTTAAGCGTGTTAAGTATCCGCGAACGCCGAACAGGGCCAGGCCCACCTGTCTCCTAGGTGGTCTCAACCTGCCCTGTCGCTCCGCCACAAAGTAACAGTCGAGGGCCGTCGGGAACCCAGGCCCACCTCTACCGGGATGGAGCCACCTGTCCTTTCAGCCCCCTCGTCAGAATCACTTGCGGTACTCAATGAGCTGACCCGACTTAGTCACCATCTGTATAGTATGTATATGTATAGTATATACCCGTGATCACCTCCCAAGTGATCACGGCCCGATAGTATAGCAAGGCAGACTGACAAGATGTAGGGCCAATGATGATAAACTAGCATCCTATACTAAGCATTTAGGATTGCAGGTAAGGTATCAATGACTGTAGCAGCAATGACAGGCTATGCATCAGAATAGGATTAACGAAAGCAGTAACATGCTACACTACTCTAATGCAAGCAGTATAGAGGAGAATAGGCGATATCTGGTGATCAAGGGGGGGGGGCTTGCCTGGTTGCTCTGGCAAGAGAGAGGGGTCGTCAACTCCGTAGTCGAACTGGGTCAGCATCAGCGTCGGTCTCGTAGTCTACCGGAGAGAAGAGGGGGAAGAAATAATGAATACAGAGCAAACAAGCATAACAGGATAACAGGCAGAGCTAGACGTGTTCTACGCGGTAGGAGGTGATACCGGTGAAGGGGGGAAGCATCCGGGAAGTATTCCCGGGGTTCCGTGTTTTCGGGCAGAGGAGCCGGAGGGGGAAAGTTGCGGGTTCGATAGGTTAGAGGGGTGTGGCGGACGAACGGACTGCGTATCCGGGATCGTCTCGTCGTTCTGAGCAACTTTCATGTTGAAAATATTTTAATCCGGATTACGGATTAAAAGATATGATTTTTAAAAGATTTTATTAATTTCAGGAATTTAATTAATTATTTAATTAATTTCGAAAATGCTTTTATGACATCAGCATGATGTCATGCTGACATCATCAGTCAACAGAGTTGATTTGGTCAACCTGACATGTGGGTCCCACTGTCATTGACTAAGATTAACTAAAACAGATTAATTAGTTTAATTAGTGATTAGGTTAATCTAATCAGGTTTAATTAACTTAATTAATTATTTAATTAATTAATTACTATTTTTAATTATTTTAATTATTATTTATTTATTTAATATATATTTTTTTTTTAATTCCTTTTTTTTACAAAACGTTCTGGGGCTGGGGCCCCCATGTTAGTGGCCCCAGGGGGCCTTAGCGGATCGGGCGCAGGGGCTCAGCCCGAACGGGTGCTAGCCCGCGGGGGCGCCCCCAATCGGGCAACAAGGGGCGGCTGGAGGGCGCGGGCGCCAGCACGCCGGCGTTGAGCTCCGGCGGCTGCGACCGGGCAGAGCACGGGGAGGGCCGCGACTAACTGGTGCGGGGGCTCGCAGCCGACACCATGAGAGGCGAGGGTGAGCGCGCCTAGGGTTCTCGGTGGTCGCGAGCGGAGGCGGCCGGGAACGTGCCGGCCACGGTAGATGGGGTGAGCGCGGACGGGGCGAGGAGCAACGGGTCGGCGCGGCGACGGACGCGACCGAACGCGCGCACTGGCGGCCAGGACACGTGAGGGGGGTGCGCGACGATGGGTTCGTGGAGAGGGGCAGAGGGGAGTGGAGAGGGGCGAGGCCTCACAGGGGGTTCGTGGGGCCGGGGCAGTGGGCGCGGGGTCGGCCGGTGAGGAGGAGACCGTGGACGGGGCGGCGTAGACGGGGAGGCGGCGCTGACGACGGCGGGTAGCTCCGGCGTCGATGCAGGGCGTCGGGGCATCGATTACCCCCGACCGGATCCACGTAGGAGGGAGGTTGAGGAGGCAGGCCGGTGGGGAAAGGCGCCAGCGAGGACGCGTCGGGGGCGAGCGCAGGGTCCTCGGGCGCGGCGTCCCGCGAAGCCAGGGCGGCGACGATGCTCGAGGGAGGGGGGTGACGAGGCGCCCGACGAGGTGGAGGTAGACGAGGGGGGCGGCTCCGGCAACCATGGTCGGCGACGGCGTCATGGCGTCGGCGGGTTCGTGATGGGGCGTGCGGCGATGCAGACCCTTCCCCTCGATCCCGATCTGGATCGGGGAAGGACGAACGTGGGGGGTGAGTGGGGGCGAGTGGTGGGTGCGGGCTAGGGTTCGGTTGCTCGGGGGGGGGGATAAGGTGGGACGGGATGGGCCCCCTGGTGGCCTGATGGCTAGCTGGGTCGAGGCCCAACGAGGGAGGGAGGGTTTTCTCTTTCGTTTTAGATTAGTTAATGTTTTCTATTTTCTATTTTCTTTTATTTCTTCTTTTCTGTTTTATTTAATTTTTGTTTTTATGAAATACCCAAGGTGTACCTAAAATATTATTAATACTTATGCCACTACCACAATTAACTTGGCACCTAATACAAAATAGTCTGTAATTGTTTATTATTTTATAATCATTTAACTAATTGTTTTTGCTACTATTTTATTCATTTTTGAGTATTTACACATTTTATACAACTGTGGTTTCTCCACCTTTATTACTTAGGATTTATTTGTCCTAGCTTGAACATTTTAGTTTTTATATTTGAAAACTTTTATTTTTTTGCCTTTAATTACAATTTGAATTTGAATCGTTTCGAACTAACGTGAGTTTAATAACAGAAATCGAGGTGACGTGGCATCATTAGCGGAGGGTTACTGTAGCTTGAATATCCGGGCGTCACAACGATCCTGTTGGGCCACCATCCGTCGCTCCTGCCCCCTTAGATCCGGTGGCCTCCCAACCCGAGGACGATCCCGCGGGGCCACCTACGGCCACTCCTGCCCCCTCAGCTTGTCGGGATCTGGCCGTGCTGTGCGAAGTGCCTGACTCGCAGCTGGCTCCGCCAGCGCTCACACCCACCTTGTTGGGCCAAAGCAGCGTATCCCCCACGTCTGAGCCTGTGGGGGCGCCAATCCCACGCGCTGACCAGGTCGCATATCCACCAACTACGCCCGAGCGTGAGGGATTGGATAGCGCGGGACTCGAGCTTCACGCCACATCTCCCGCCCACGCTGAACCGCACACTCCTGTGCGGCAAGACCCACAGACGCCCATGCAGACCCCAGCGGCCCCAGTCACCCCCGGGCCCGCCATGACTGCCCCGGCCAACCCCGAGCCGGCACGTCCGTGCATGCATGGGTCTGGGGGCGGCCGTTTCGCCTCCCCGCCCATTATCATGCGACGTTCACGTGGGCTGCCCGCTGCTCGCTCCTGGACGCTGGGAGATTTTCTCGCCGCTGCCACCAAAGAGCTCAACGCGGCCTTGCCGGCGCCTGGGAAGAAGCCCCGTCGCCCACTCGACTTTGCTCCACGCCGTGGCCGTTCTGCCTCTGCCACTACCACAACCGCTGCTCCTCCCACAGCTGCCAGGCGCGCACAAGTGCAGGTCCTCCGCATGCTGGGAATCATGGGGACCAACCAGATGATCTTGGTCGCTGAGATGAAGGCATACGACAACCTATTCGTGGCACCCATTCCGATGTCCGTGTTGTCGGCCATCGCCGCGCTGGTCGATCGCGAGATCCCAGCTAGCTTGGCGGAGCGGCTGATAGCGGCGGCGCACGTCGACCCGGTGTGCGTGAGTTAGGCCTCCCTGGAGGATACCCACCGTCGATCCACCCTCTATGGATCACGGCCTCAAGATAGCTGTATGGAACGTCCACGGTCTCAACGCCCGTGCGCGGTGCCACGCCGTCCGCACGCTGCTCGACACGACCGGCGCCTCCATTGTATGCTTGCAAGAAACGAAGATTGAGTTGCTCTGCTCGTCCGTCGTTCTCGACACGCTTGGCTCGGAGTTTGATGATTACACGTACCTCCCGGCACAGGGCACGCGCGGCGGCATTCTGCTTGCGTGGAATACCAAGGTCGTGCCCATCTCGGACCCCCTGTTTACCAGCAACGCCATCTCGGCCCGCGTCGCTACCATCGGAGGAACGCCTTGGTGGATCACGGTCGTTTACGGGCCACAAGACGACGCTGCCAAGATCGCATTCTTGGAAGAGCTACGCGAGATCAGGGCGGACTGTCACGGGCCATGGATGCTATGCGGCGACTTCAACCTCATCCTACGCTCTGAGGACAAGAACACGGGCAACCTCAACCGGCGCATGATGGGAAAATTCCGTCGCTTGGTCAATGATCTCACGCTTAATGAGGTATACCTCAATGGGCGTCGGTACACATGGTCGAACGAGCAGTCACCACCGACCCTAGTGCACCTCGATCGTGTGCTGTGCATGTCGGACTGGGAAGACGGACATGGCGAATGCCACTTGACTTGCTTGGCATCCGTCGTGTCAGACCACACGCCCTTGCTGCTGGACTGCGCCCCCGCACCTACGCTACATCGCAGGTTCCACTTCAAGGAACACTGGTTGCGCCTCGACGGATTCCACGACACGGTGGCTGCGGCTTGGGGCTCCGTCCACGACCCCGACCCATTCCGATGTCTAATGCTGCGGTTCCAGGCCACGGCGCGCTCCTTGACGAGTTGGAGCGCCAAGGTTGTGGGCAATGTGAAGACCAAGCTGGCCATCGCTCGAGAGCTCATCACGCGCTTTGACAAAGCCCAGGACGACCGCATCCTCACCCCACCGGAGGACTGGCTGCGCAAACAGCTGAAAGTCTCATACCTCGGGCTCTCCTTCCTAGAACGGACGATCGCTAGACAGCACGCCCGCATTGCCACCCTCAAAGACAGCGACGCCAACACTGCCTTCTTCCACAGCCAATGCTCGTTCCGAAGACAGAAGAATCGCATCTTCCGCCTCTCCGCAAACGGCATTCTCCTCACCGATCACGACGAGATGGCCGAGGCTGCCTTCAAGCATTACGACGCGCTGCTTGGCACGGCGACCGAGCGTGACCACACGATGGACCTGTCGCAGCTCATCGCAGGGAGCGACCTCTCCGACCTCGACATGCCCTTCTGCCCGGAGGTGGTATGGGACGCGGTGAAACGAGCATCGTCAAGGGCTGTGGGAGGCCGGGCCGCGCCATGGACTGGTCGGGCACCTCGCCGGAAGGCCCTGACAGGGCCGCAAGGCCACATGCAGGCAGTGGCTCCTCCTCTAGCCGCTCGAATCTGCACCGTCGGTGGTCCGCCGGCAGATACACGAATGGCGGCCGGTCAGGCTCGGTGCTTGCCCGAAACCTCGCTGGCGCACCGTTGCCACTCATTAAGTGCGACCACTGCCCAAGGATGGTCGTGCGCCACGTGTCTACAACACCGGAACATCCCGGATGGGTGTTCATCAAGGGCTTAAACGATGGGGTATGTGCTCTTTTTAGCTTCGGTTTGTGCTCTTGTTTTGACTAGTTGTGCTAACTACAAATTTTATTGTGTAGCATGGATGCAAGTTTTGGTATTGGGAAGAAGAGTACATCGATATATTGATAGAGCGAAATTTAGTACATGTTCGTGCACTTTTAGTTAGCATAGAGGCTGTAGATGAGAGAGGTGCACTTGTTGCTAGATTAGAGGCTAGACACGAGACTAGGTGTGAGGAAGCAACATCGACTTCTGGCTTGAAGAAGAAAGGAGGATGCCAGATCGAGCCTCCTCCACAGATCAACAATGAGTGCATCGAGAAGGCCCTAACCCAACTCAAGGGAGCAGTTATAGAAGTTGGGTACCTTCTAAAATGTATTCTTGTTGTTCTTATTTTCTTTGGTCTTACTTTACTAGTCAAAATATGATGATGTATTCTTAATGTATCGAAAATGAATGATTAAAGACTTACAAAGAAAAATGTACGCGGACAGGATGCGGTGGGGATGCGTCCGCGCAGTGGCGGAGCTACGGCAGAAAACAAGGGCGGGCCGGTACAAAGGAAGACCCATAATTTTCAAGCTCATTGCTGAGTTTACTCTCAAATCTCCACTGTAATTGCTATGAGCTGGGCGGGCCACGACCGATTTTATCAACACGTAGCTCCGCCAGTGCGTCCGCGCGCTGGACGCATGGCCACCGCATCCCAGGACAGGCCCGGACACGACCCCATCGCCCTGTCCAAACGGACAGAATCCGGACAAAACGGACGCCCGTTTGGGGTCGCGCGGTGGAGTTGGCCTCAACATGTGCCTAATTGACATCATACAAGTCAAACATGGTAAAACAGCTTCATTGTAGTTTCAAATTTTGAATTCCATATTTGTTCAAACCGTGCTTAACATTGATCTTGGTTCAATCAAAAGATAAAATAATACTAGAAAGCGTTGGAATCAAGGAACCCAAGTATGGAGCCATTATCAGCACCAGTTGATGCCCCCAGCTCGACCACGCTCTCCCAACGCGCTCTCTTCTTTTGAAAGAAAGGAAAGGAAAAAAAAAACACAAAACGCGTAGAGAGTACAGAGTGTGCTCTCTGGTTGGGTTGGGTGAGGCAACCACCATCGCCATGGATGCCGCTGCCACGGCTGAGAGGGAGAGGAGACGGATAACAGCCAACGGTCACCTTGTCCTTTGTCTACGACCCACTGGCCCGGCCAGCGGCAGGTCTTCTTCCTGGTCTCCTCTGGACACATCTGGCCGCGTCCGAAGACCCACCCCCTCGCCACAAGTCTCCGGCCGCTTCCAGTTCCAGCCCTCTTCTTCTACCCTTGCCGTGCGCGCTCCCGCTCCACGCTCCTCTCCCTCCCAGCCTCCGCCCGGAGAGATCCACGACCAGCTGAGCTAAGCCAGCGCCAGAGCCAGCCATGGTCTTCTGGGAGCGCGACTGGTGGAGCAAGTGGTGGGAGAAGCAGCGCCAGCGGGACTGCTGCGACTGCGAGTGCAGCTGGACCACGGCCATCGTCTGCCTGGTCGTCCTGGCCGTGCTCGGGGGCGCCCTCGCCCTCCTCGTCCTCGCCTTCGCCGTCCTCAACACGCCCACGGCCAGCGCCGACGACGCCCTCCTCACGCGTTTTGACCTCGCCCCGGCCCCCAACTCCACGTCCACGGCGAGGCCGCCGCTGCAGCTCCTGTCCTACAACGCCACGGTCACCGTCTCCCTGCGCAATCCCAACCTGCACTACGGCGTCACCTTCGGGGCCGTCGCCGCGGCCTTCTCCTTCAACGGCACCCGCTTCGACGAGTCCGGCACCGTGCCGACCCTCGACCTCGGCGCCCGGAAGGAGGCCGCGGTGCGCCTCAGGGTCGGCGCCGTCGGCCGCGCCCTGCCGAAGCTGACGGCGGCCGGCGCGGCGGAGTTCGCCAGGCAGAAGGACGCCGGCGTGTTCGAGGTGGAGGTGCGGCTGGACACGGTGATGCAGTACAAGGGCCGCAAGACCAAGTGCCCCCTGGGGATCGTCTGCCCGCTCCGGCTGCAGCTCGTCGACCCGGACGTCGCCGCCACCGCCTTCCAGAAGACCAAGTGCACCGTCCTCAGGGCCAAGATCTCCGGCTGCTAGCCCGCCCGCCCGCCAGCCGTTGCCACCACTTGATTTGGTTTGGTTTCATTTCCGTCTGTAAAAAACGGTTCTTGCTCTGTGTTTGTTCTTCATCAGTAGTACTAGTGGAGAACAATCATCAATTGCTCTTCTAGTGTCACCCAAAGAACGAATTTCCGTCCCCTAGTTGGTGTAACTGTTGGTAGATTAGAGGTTGCAGAACTATTACTGCAGAACAAGCAGCATTTCTATTATCTTTCACAAAGAAAATACCAGATTATAAATAGAAATAAAAATAACTACAAAACAAAATAAAAGTAAAAAAAAAGAACACAAATGTTAGAAATAAATAAATACGGAAAAATGTGATCAATTTTATAAATTCGGGTCATGGGCCGGCAAAGTGGCTCTTATTCTTTGCTAAAAGCGGAATATATTTCTATGAGTTATTTTTTATACATTACGAACATTGTATTTACTTTCTACCAATCTACTCCACCCGTTCCTAAATATATGTCTTTCTAGAGATTCCACTATGAACTACATACGAAGCAAAATGAGTGAATCTACAATCTAAAGTACGTCTATATACATCCGTATGTAGTCCGCATTGAATCTCTAAAAAGACTTATATTTAGAAATGGAGGAAGTATTACATTTAATAATAGAATGATATCTGTTTTAAAAAAATGAAAGACAAAAGAAAGGTTAAGAAGCGAAAGTTAGAAATAAATAAATACGGGAAATATGGGAAAATTGAAAACTCGGCACATGGGCAGGCAAAATTGGTCTTATTCTTTGCTTAAGGTAAGTGAATTACAAAAAAAAAACACCACATTCCCTTCAGATATTTGGATTAGCCACCGCATTCACCGGCCGCCCAAAAAATCTACTCCCTTCGTTCCAAATTACTCGTCGCAGAAATTGATGTATCTAGAACTAAAATATATCTAGATACACTCATATCTGCGACAAATAATTCAGAACGGAGGGAGTACAACTCTAGTGGTAAAAAGAATCAAGAAACACCAATAACAGATTTGGACCATTTTAATCCGATTTCTGGCATCAGTACCACGTGGCACTAAGAATCAACAACGTTTGTTTTGACCATTAAGTCGGGTGTGGGGTTTAGGGTTTTTAAGTCAGTGGCAATGTTGTTCATATCCTCAGGCCCTGGTGGAGCTGGCACACCTATCTCCTCAGTCTTCTGAGGCTTCAACTTCATCCACACGTCTTTCCCTATGAACATCTCTGACATGGTGCTCATGAGAAGACTTGCACATCTTGAAAAGATAATTGAAACCGCGGATAAACATATTCTACTCTTCTCCTTATTGTCCATAGGGGAAATCATTATGGAAGGTGCATGGGTGGAGGGACCGTCCTCTGTAGGAGCAGCCCTAGCAGCAGGTTGCTCGGCCTTCTTACCTTTGAGGTCATCAGAAACAAGAGGCTTTCAGTTAGAGCATCTCCAACAGGCGTCCAACGCGGTGCACGCGAAAAACAGCTTTAGCGCGCGCCCATCGTCTGATTTGGCGCGGTGCGCTGTGCCCGCTCCAGCAGCCGCGCTAAAATGCAGCGCGCAAAAAAGCAACGCGCACACAACATTTTTTTTAATTTTCAAACGCATAGATAAAATAAAAACTAGATAGATTGCATAAATAAAAAACGATACAAAGGTATTTTACATCGGTGCAACTAGATAGATAGTTCGAAAGCATAGATAAACTACGGCGCGACTAGATAGAAACTACTCTAAGTCGCTATCATCATCACCATTATCATCCTCGACGGTGTCGTCTGAGGTGTCTAGCCAGATGTCCAGCCACCGATCATCGTTCGGCGCGAAGAACGACTGCCCACCTGCTGCAACGATGTCGGACTGCGCATTCGCCAACGCCTTTTGCTGACGCCTTTCCAACCGCGTCTCGCGGCGCCTTCGCGTGTCCTCCTCGCGACGCCTTGCCCAGTAGGCCTACTCGTAGGCGACGTTCTCCAGGTGGCGCTGGCGCCACTCCGCCATGACCCGCTCGTCCTCCTGGGCGACGAGGAGGCGGCGTTGCCGCTCGGCGTGCTCCGCACGGTCTTTCGCCGTGTTTAGACGAGGCAGAGGGGTGAGGTTGAGCGCTTGCTGGAGCGTGTACACATCTTGAAAGTTCATCTGGCCGCGCGGCCGGCCTAGGCGCCACGCCGCCGCGTCGTACGCGCGGGCGGCCTAGGCGCCACGCCGCCGCGTCGTACGCGCGGGCGGCCTCGCGCGCCGTCCCGTACGTGCCGAGGCCGAGCCGGAGTTCGCCGGAGCGTATCTCCGCGGTGTAGCAGCCGTTGGGGCGCAGGCGGACGCCGCGGTAGCCGGACGCTCCTCAGCGGCGCGGCGGCATGGCGGCGCGGCGGTGGCGGGGCGCTGGAGCGGCGCGTGGCAGAGAGGGAGAGGAAGAGGGGAAGAGGAAGTGTGGAGAAGCGCGTGGCGAAGCGGCGCGCAGCTTTATAGGCGCGCGCGAAGCGGCGTGCCAAATCTTGCGCGCGAGCTGGCGCCTTTTCGCGCGCGCGCAAACCGTTCCGGCGCGCGCTTGTTTTCCGCGGCCGCTGAAGCGCGGCAAACCGCCCTGCACGCGCTAAAAGCTGGTTTACCGCGCGCGCGTCGTTTAGGGCGTCTGTTGGAGATACTCTTAGTGTAGTGCTTGTTCAGCCCAGTGGGATGACCCTGAAGCAAGAATGAATGGCAAAGACGCACGGCTTTCCCTCGAAGACACACTGGCGCAACTCCTCGAATGTGCAATCTCGGTGTTGGTTTCCATTGAAATCTTGGTTTCGATGAAATAAACCGTAAAGTTGTTGGTCTCCTCTTCTTCTTCACGATTCCGGTATTGGTTTTCCATGCAGTCAATTTGTGAACGATCAAGATTCTCCAATTTCATAATATAATGAGCAGTTAAGAACGAAAACCAACAAAAAAAATCAAATGCAAAGCAAGGAGAAAACTTCGGTAAAACAAGATGCATTTTAGAGTCATCGGCAACCGTGGCCGACGTTGATGGCGCCCCACCATGCCCGAGCGCGTTTTCGTCCATTTCGTGACCGCACCGGCCATCGCTCTAAACCCTCTCTTGTCTAGCGCCAACAATGTCGTCCTATCTCTGGCTCATTCCAGGGCTCGATCCTTTGTAGGATTATTCTCGCCGATGTTCTTTGTACTATCATAAAAGTTGATGAATAGATTAAAAAAAAAATTGGGGAAAAGAAAATTTCCTCTCCGGTGATGCCGCGGCCAACCGTGTCATTCGCAGAATTGACTGACGCACGAACCATTTTCGGTCAATTTCAAATAACAATCACGGAAAAAAAAAAGTGAGCATAAAACACGAATGCTCCAGCACTACCAACTGGCCGAAGCAGCTACCATCTGAGATGGTGACCAACGGTAACTTTCTATTTTTCACCCTTTGTTTATACGACCCCACTGGCCTTGGTCTTGGTCTTTCTCTGCTCTCGTCTGGAATCTGGATGCCCATTGGCCACAGCCACAAGACCCGCTCGCCATAAGTCTCCGGCTCCAGCCTCTCTTCTGGTCACCGGCCCCTCCCCCTCCTCGCCGGACTTCGCGCTCCAGCTCCACGCTTCTCTCCCCGTCCCCATCCGACCACCAGCCAGGCGAGGCAAGCCATGGGCACCTTCTGGGAGTACGAAGAGTGGAACTGGACCAAGATCGCCATCTGGGCGGCGATCCTGCTCGTGCTCGGGGGCGTCCTCGTCGTCCTCATCCTCGCCTTCGCCGTCATCAAGCCGCCGACGGCCATGTCCGAGGACGCCCTGCTCACGCGCTTCGACCTCGCCCCGTCGCCCAACTCCACCACCGCCAAGTCGCCGCTCCAGCTGCTGTCCTACAACGCGACGGCGTTTGTGTCGACGCGCAACCCCAACCTGCACTACGCCATCAGCTACGGGCTAGTGGCCGTGGCCTTCTCCTTCAACGGCACCCGCTTCGACGAGTCCGGCACCGTGGCGGCCTTCGACCTCGGCGCCCGGAAGGAGACCACGCTGCGCCTCAAGGTGGGCGGCGTCGACCGGGCGCTGCCGAAGCTGCCGCCCGCCGGCGCGGCGGAGTTCGCCAGGCAGAAGGAGGCCGGCAGGTTCGAGGTGGAGGTGCGGCTGGACACGGTGATGCAGTACAAGGGGCGCAAGACCAAGTGCCCGCTGGCCGTCATCTGCCCGGTGAGCCTGCAGCTGGTGGACCCGGACGTGGCCGCCACCTCCTTCCAGAAGTCCAAGTGCACCATCCTCCGGGCCAAGATCTCCGGCTGCTAGCCGGCAGCCCATTGCTTTGCTTGCCACCAGCTAATTTCCTTGGATTTCGTTTCGTGCTGTAAAAATGTAGTGTGTTGTCGACGGGTGCTGGGTTCGTCGCTAGTGCTGGTGCAGAACAAGCATCAATTCTGCTCCTCTTTCACATGGGAAACGTGGGATTTTTCATTTGTTGGTGGTCGATTAGATTTAGAGGTTGCTGTTGCTGTACGTGCTTGGTACGGAGTAGATTCGATGCCAATGTCATGATCATTAATCAAACTTGTTGCTTGCTCTGTGCTGATTCATGTGGATGCTTGATAGAATGTGCACTGTAATTAATTTGGTTGATGTTGCTAGGAGGAGGAGTTGCCATGACTTTGAGAGTTGACCAGCGACTGGTTTGTTGGGGGCATGTTGGCTCTGTCGGACCTCGGACGCACAAGGTGGAGGCAGCTAAACCTAAACTGAACGCGGGGGGGTTGTTGAGGCCATGATTGGGAATGACAGAGAGGAGAGGCCAGCATTCTAGAGTACTTACTACAGAGACAAGGACAAAAAACGCGTTGTCCATCTTCACCTCTAACAGTTATGTAATGCTTGCGTCGCTGTAACGGCAAAGAACACGTTCAGAAAGCGCGTCCGTGGCAAAGTTAAACAACACGTTGAGTACAACAACCGAGAGAGAAACAGACAGACAGACAGTCACACCCTTCTCTGTCTTCACCATTACCCCTTTTGTAATCAAAGGATTTGGTAGTAGCTCTCATGCCAACATTCAAAACAATCGCACTACTCTTGCAATGACATGATATCTGGTTACTGACAGAACGGCCGGCATCGGAATATTTGAATCGCTCGCTGAAGCATTTCACCAACACACAAAGCTTGCGTACCATTGCATTGACAGAAGAAATATTATAACTACAAATAAGGGTGCAACACATGACACGAACGCAGATAGGCATGAACATGATGCCCGAAGCAGAAAGACAAGGGATGCTCGGCCCGAATGGAGGATACAACACAGCTAGACCTGCCATGCCCGACCCAAGGGCGGCAAAGCTGAACCAACAAGAGCACCAACATCTCCAGAACCAAAATAAGGGACACCGCGAGCGAGCAAGAAAACGCCGAGACGCTGTCGCGATCCGGCCCAAAGGAACCAGACCTAGGGTTCCCCTGAGCTCGAAGAGGGGCGCAATCGCGGGCCTTGACATCGCCTCCAAGAAGAAAACGACATCCACAGACGTTGTCGTTGCCAGAATCGGCAAGCCAAGCAGGGATTTCTCCCTAGCCTGAGGCTGAGCAATCCCATAGCCACCATCTCCGGAAACGAAGATGAGAAAGCCAACGTCGGTCGGAGCCACCATGTCGAAAGGGGGTTGGCGGGGTTGCATCTGCCGTCGAAGGGTGGCACCTCCTCCGAACCCACGAGCATTGGATCTGGTAAAATGTGAGGTTTTGAGGCATACAAGGTAGGGCAAGCAGCGAAGCAAACCACGAGGGGGTTGGGCGACGGCGAATAGCAACGCCGGCAGGTAGGACGAGAGAGACGTAGATCCTAGCTGTCGTGGCCATAACCGTCGGGGCGTAGAGGAGCCACGCGAGCTGGAAGGAACACAGTTGTTGGGTCGCCAAGGCCGGAGCCACCCGACAGAGGACGCCGACAACCATGAACACCGGAGGGACGAGGGTCCAAGGTCGCAGGGGGCGGAGCAGCGCCAACAAGTACCCGCCTTGAGGGGCTTCGTGACTGTCACTATCACTGTAGTCTTGTCGTCAACCACGAGAGCCCTCACCGTGGCTCAGGGGAGAGGAAGGGCCGCCGGTGATGAAGGGGGCTGACTGCGGGAAGTCAGACCGCGAGCACCTCCGTGACCGGCAGCGGTACCGGCGACTTTGAGGGTTGCAACGACTGTAGGATGATGGATAGAATGTGCGGTGCAGTGCAATTTCGTTGATGTTGCTGGGAGGAGTTGGCATGACTTTGAAGGTTGACTAAAGGCCTGTTCGGATTTCCTCCGGCTCTGTAACTCCGTTCCGAAGCGGAGCGTCAGCCAGTTGTAATTTATGAAGTGGCTGAAACGATGCTCCGTCCGCTCCGCTCCATGATCGAGGACTGGATGGTTGCTGAACGCAGCCTAAGTGACTGGAACGCACCTTCGGTGCCTTAAAGACACCTGCCTTTGGGTCACTGACATGTGGGCCAGCCACTTATTTGACCCACATGTTATAGACACAAAGGTAGGTGCCTTAAAACACCGAAACATCGTCCAAGTGACTGGTTTGTTGGAGCATGTTGGCTCTGTCGGACGCACAAGGTTGAGGCAGCTAAACTGAACGCATGCTTGTTGAGAGTCTTGAGACCCTGATTGGCAACTGACAGAGAGACAGCATTCTGATCCCCTGCATCCGGAGACGGACAGGGACCACGACAAAAAACGCGTTATCTAGGAAAACACTCGGATGATACAGCACTTCAGAAAACGCGTGCTAAAATTAAAGAACACATCCAGTACAGTAGAGAGAGAGAAAAGACGGTCACACCCTTCCCTGTTCATCTCCAAGGCAACCCGCAATTTTCTCTTGCATCCCTTTGCGGCAGGACCAGTCTATGGACACGAATGTGGGAAGCCTCCATCCAATGTAATCATGTATATGTCTGTTAGTAAATTTAAAATTAAATGTACTGCGATCCACCTAGTCCGTCAGACCACACCAGCGCTGGATCGCATGTCGAATCACAACCAAAAAATAGACAAATATGCTTAGCTTTTACATGCCGAATTCGAAAGAACATCAGTCCAGCAGTCCGTGCATTTCTGTCCTGCCGGACCGGCAATCCCAGCCGTCTGCTCACCGATCAAGGAGGTGCCATCGCCGCTGCGTAGGTAGCCTCTGCCTCTGCGCTCGTGTCCGCGTACGCCTTTGCCACGTCCTCATTCTCCGCGGCCGCCAACTGATTTTTCTGCCACTGCAACATCTAGTAGCAGACGGATTGCACGATGATTCATGCGCCGGCATTTAGAGAGTCCATATTCAAGGTCAACATTTTGGCGTCCTCCGCATTAGCGGTGATCTTCAACTTCTCTTCCTCGAGCGCGGCCTTCCTCTTTTCGATCATGGTCCTCCTCTCTTCGAGCTTGAACTTCTTGTCCGTCGCCTCCATAGTTTGAACCTCCCCACCTTCTTCTCCTCCTTGATGTCTGAGTGCCTCACGCATACCTCGTCCTTCTTCGCCAAGATGTCCTCGAATCTCTCCATCAGCTTGGCCGCCGCACCTTCTCGCTTCGCCTCTCCTCCTCCCACTTCTTCCCCCATAAATTTCTTCTAATCTTCTTTGGCGTTCTTGGGTTGGGTCGGTAAGGTCACCGGTTTCTTCCTCGTTGGCTTGGGCGGCGGTCTTGGCAATGAAAAGGTTCTACTTCGGTTGCCCATTCAATTTCAACCAACAATGCATGATGGTGAGGAGGCTACAAAGAGAAACATTGTCGACAATTCATATTCGTCTAGTGAGCAACAAAACAATACATGTCCGGCTAGTGATCAACAAAACTAAAGCATATCAGGCTAGCGATAAACTTACTTCCTCGATGATTTGTGCACCGCTAGGCCACCGTGAGATGAGATGCTTCAGGTGCCCACAATATTTGGACACGATCTCTTAGATGGTGTATCATCGATGGTTAAGGGACTTTCATTCACGGTTGCCGATGAACGCGTCGAAGTAGGGCGCGAAATGCTTGTGTTCATGAAACTACATGTGAATGTTCCTCAAAAAGGTTGTGCCATTTTGCTCCGTGACATGGATTAGATCAGTGCTAGTGGCCAAGCTATCGCACAATAGCTTGTCCTTTCGCATGTTGAAGCTTTCTCCTCTTCTTCGGATTGTCGACTGTATCATCCGGATCATCGTCGTTGTCGTCCTCCTCCACCTCCTTCCCCTCCAGCTGCTGCTCTTGGGCGACCCAATTCTGCTATTTTCGTTGTGTGCCATCGCTGGTCTGGGTGTAGGACTGTTGCGTGGTCGTTTGGGTGTAGGACTGATGCTACTGGTAGTTGCCAGACTGGGTGAGATCCGAGTCTTCCACCTGCCCGTCCTCATAGCCCACTCCTCCTCCCTCGCCTCTGTCGTGGATGATGTCGAGCATCTCCCTGTCCGTGTTGTACGATGGCTCCTCCGCTCTAGGCATTGCAGCGAACAACGTGAGGGCACCCATCTGCTTCCCAGACGCCGTCCGTGCCCGAATGAGCTACGACGAAGAATACTCGGAGAAGAGCGACGTTGAGTTAACGACGACGATATAAGGCACCGTACAGGCGGGGGTTCTGAGCTGCTTGGCGACGTAGTAGTACGGAGGCTTGTAAGGCTCCGGCCACGACGCCGTCTGTACTGTGTACGCGCCCGTCTGGTGGTGTTCGCCACGGTCGTGCCGACTGCCTCGTCCGCCACGACCTCCACCTCCATCGACACCACCAGGCCCACCAACAACCAACCACTTCTTGAGCTTCTCCTCCTTTGCGGCCTTCAATTTGACGCGACGAGTTTGCCGCGTCGCCGAGCTGGTCTTCCGGGCGAGCGTGATGTTCGGATCCTCTGGCACCTTCGTCGGTTCCATCCCCGACATGTTCTTCGATGGTTCCATGCGTCGGTGGCGGAAGGAAGGCGAGGGTGAGAAAAAAGAGCGGGAATTGGACGGAGAGCGGCGGGGGATGGAAGACGAGAGTGGGGAATTTTGGCACAAAAATAGTGCGGGATGGTACAAAAGCACGGGCTCCGCCTTCCTTTTGGGTGGGCCGGGAGGGCAGAGAGCAACGTTTCGCGTGTCCGGATTTCAGCAAAGCCCTCCACGTTTTTCTCGTGTTCGGGGGGCTATTTTATGGTGCCTTACAAACCAGATAAGAGGGGTTATTTTATTGCAGACGATCTCTCTTTTTTTTGCCTACATTTTTTCAAATATAATGTCACATATTAAAATAGGTGCAAAGCAACTACTCCCTCTTTCCATCTATATAGGGTCTGATACGTTTTTCGAGGCTAACTTTGACCAAATACTAGGGCAATAATATATGACATGCAACTTACACAAAGCACACTGTTAAATTCGTGTATGAAAGGAGCTTTTAATGATATAATTTTTACATTGCGCATGTCATGTACTATTAATCTTGTCAATAATCAAAGACGGTCTTAAAAATGCATTATGCCCTATATAGATGGAAGGAGGGAGTAGGCCGAAATGTGAACCAGTAGAGCGCACGAAGAAAACGGTAATGGCATTACGGAGATTATTATATGATCATCGTGCTTGCCCTACTAGTTTTCGCCTATTTTGCACTGGTCAAACTTTTATTTTTTCTACTTGGGCATGCACGCAAATACCAAAAGATGCCGGAGTGGCAAGGAAAAACAATCACACGGATCGCCAGAGGTAGTGATGGATGGCTGTGGTTGGAACACGGGGCCACCCAATCGCTCCTGCCATCATCTCCCTCCTCTGCACCACTCAAAACCACACCCCCTTCCATCCTCCCTCTGCGCCAGCCTCCCTCTCTTCCTCGCCCAGCCGGCCATGGAAGCTCTGGCCGTCGCCTCGCCGGTCGCGGCGCGGCCGCAGCCCCGCCGACGATGCCTCGCCGCAGGTTCTTGTAAATCTCAGTCGCCCAGCTAATCGAGCTGCATTTCCGTAACTTGTTCTTCTAGTTCCCTGTTGTGCATGTAGTGGTCAGGTGTGATCAAGTGCTGTCTGCTAATTCGTTCATTCAGACTTCAGAGAACAGATACACGGTGCATCACATCAGTTATAGCACCATAGAGTGGGTGATGTGCTACGTGCATCGGTGGCTGCTAGGTGCGTGGGCACATGATCTGCCCAGTCCCTGGATCTGCCCACCTTCTTCTCCTCTGGGAAGGGCAGGATGTACTTGGAAACGATATTTCTTTCAGCAATCTGCTTTCATTTATGATGGCATACCAAAGAAATTGAAGCAAACCCAAAGTCACATTGCGGTTCTCCAAAGTCGCCGTCTCTAGTTTAGGCCCGCCCGCCCTTCGCATATCCTCGCCTCCGGTGATGAAATCTTCTTAAGCTTTCTTTATGATTTTTTGTTTTTCAGAACAAGCAGAACCTTAATGTTTGTAGTAGTTCCCAAGAAAAAAGGCAAGGTTTTACTTATGGATACTTGGTTCCAATTATGCATGATACTGCATTGGAAGGCAAGGTTGTGAGAATCGTAATCGGTTCAAAACTCCGTGATAGGATCGCAAAATGCAGAGTTCTGAACCAACTCGGGATCAAAACGAACAGACTTAAGAGTTTAGGTCTGAAAGAAAGAAGAAAAAAAAAAAGCATGCCATCTCTGCAGACACTCGGTTCCTGTTATGCATGAGCATTACAGTACACTGGAGCCCAAGCTGTGCTAGTCGACGACACGCCAAGGGTTTCAGCATCTTGGTTTATGAACAGGATCAGAACTCTCTACGATAAGATCGCAAATCGTGTTGTAGAATGTACAACATTGTAGCGTGCACTATGAATCTCCAACAAGTTTCAGTATATGTGTGACACCATTCCCTATTTTCAGGTTCATCGTGCCAGAGGAGGACGAGCACCTCCTTCAGCGGCGTCACGGTGCAGCTGCAGAAGCCATTGCACCCAACGACCAGTTCCCGGCGATCGTCGTCGGTGGTGGCGATGGCGATGACGTCGCGGCCGTCGATCCAGTTCATCCAGGGCACGGACGAGCAGACGATCCCGGACGTGCGGCTGACCAAGTCCCGGGACGGCAGCAACGGCGTGGCCATCTTCACCTTCGACCAGCCGTCGGTGTTCGACTCGTCGGCGGAGCTGGGCGACATCACGGGGTTCTACATGATCGACGAGGAGGGCACGCTGAGCTCCGTGGACGTCAGCGCCAAGTTCGTCAACGGCAAGCCGGCGGCCGTGGAGGCCAAGTACGTGATGCGCACCCCCAGGGACTGGGACCGCTTCATGCGCTTCATGGAGCGCTACTCCCAGGCCAACGGCCTCCAGTTCCTCAAGAAGTAGCCATCTTCATCCATCCAGTCCATCATCATCATCCATGAATGCATCTTTGATTCTTCTTCTTCTACTCATTTTTGTTTCATGGATTCCTGACAGAAACTAGCTGCTATATATAGCTGCATTGAGTTCAGTCATCACTGTGACTGTTGATTTGTGTGCTCTGTGACTGCGTACCTTGTTCATTAAGCATGAGATGCTTGATTCTTCATGCTGCTTTCTCTCCTTGATTCTTTGATAATATGCTTTTCTGAACAATCCTCGTGTTTATATTCTGAGGATGATGCCATGCCACCTTTTAAAACACTAATAACACATGCTTTGCAAAAGCTCATGTAGGTTGTAGAGTGCCCGCTTTACCTCTTTCTTGCAGACCGCAACATCACAGAGAAATTGCTCCACCGAATACAGACTGCTGCACGCATGTTGCGGCGGATGGAAAGTATCGACGATGATCACGGAAGGGATCCATATGAGTAAAATTTCAATCTCAATGAGGAAGGTGGGCTAAATTTACATGATACAGTTACAATATAACACTGTACAAGCCAAGGGTGAAGAGGTATTGGAAGGGGGGTGGTCATAGTGCTGTCAATAGTACAACACATCAGTACACTAAGACAGCTCCTTGGACTCCAGAGCACTACATGGTGGTGCGCGACGATGGTGCCTTTCATATATCATTCAGGTGTGTGTCCTTGAGCCGCTTGTACTGTGATGCAAAGTACCTGGGCATGTCGACAGGCGATCAGTCATCGATTATCTGATGTCTGTCCGCTTCGGCGTAACTGGCTGAAGACTGATTCGAGGAGGCGCCATGAGCAGTGCTGTTGCTGCCACGGCAATGCAGTAGCTGCACCTGGAGGCTCTGGATGAGCTCGGTGAGTTGTTGGATGTTCTTTTCCTGCGCCAGTATTATCTGTAGATTGATACATAAACTTGTGAGTGTGGAATGTTAATTTGAACCCGCACAAAAGGGATGGAAACAAGAAAACCGCCGTGTGTGTCATAGGTACTGGTACTGAACACCTGCTTATCAAAAACTGTCGCATGAAGCGCAATACTTCCCTAAAAGTTCTTACGTAGTAAAGCAATCACCATACCAGTAAGCCTAGCTGCATAATGTATCAATTAATTGAGGAAGATTGCATACACCTTCTAAAAATAAAGCCATTGCCTCTTTCTTCAGATAACAAACTTATGCTATTCCCGTTCTACCGTCAGATCCATCACAAAGCATAGGCGTTGAGAAAGAGTAACAATTAGCGCCATCACAACAAAGGAACAGGGCTAAATCTGTATGCTCCAAATATAGCAGAAAGTGAATAATAAATGATCATGAAACTTCCACAGGTCACTCAACTTCTTCACTAAGCAATACTTGCATATATTGGGATGCGCTAAACTCAAAATTGACTTTCTTGAAACTGAACTATAGTACGTAATTAACAAACTTATGCTGTTCCCGTTCTACAGCCAGATCCATCACAAAGCATAGGCGTTGAGAAAGAGTAATAATTAGCGCCATGATCATGACAAAGAAACAGGGCTAAATCTGTATGCTCCAAATATAGCAGAAAGTGAATAATAAATGATCATGAAACTTCCACAGGTCACTCAACTTCTTCGCTAAGCAATACTTGCATATATTGTCAAAGTTTAGAGAGGGGATGCGCTAAACTCAAAACTGACTTTCTTGGAACTGAACTACAGTATATCATAATTAAATGGAAAGAAAGGAGAGAAAATATAGAACATTCCGACATAAATGCACACAGATTATTCTGAAGACAGCTACTAGTATCATGCCATACAATTTAATTATCTCAATCGACATTATATTAGCATCAGAAAAGAAAAGTTGGCTCCTAGAGAGGACGAAATGCAAGCAAAAGAACTAAGTTTGTCACACATCACAGGTTTCAATCTGTTTTCGCAGAGGATACTTCTGGTGGTGGTTCCAAACTTTCAATCTACATACTCAAAGTTATGTGCAATGGCACCGTAAATATTTTCCCGCAAAATATAATGGCAGGGGTATGCGCTAAAATCAAATTAGAGCAAGCGCAATTTGACAAACGACAAATATATAATTAAATGGATAGAAAAAAGAGGAAATATAGAACATTCCGACATAAATGCACACAGATTATTCTGAAGACAGCTACTAGTATCATGCCATACAATTTAATTATTTCGATCAACATTATGTAGGATCAGAAAAGAAAAGCTGGCTGCTAGAGAGGATGAAATGCAACCAAAAGAACTAGGTTGGTCACAAATCACAGGTTTCAATCTGTTTTCATAGAGAACACTTGTGTTGGTGGTTCCAAATTTCCAATCTATGTGTGTTCAAAGTTCTATAAACGCTACCATATGCCAGCACCAATTCTTTCGCAACATGTACAAAACACGGTAGCACAACAAACAATGGCAATAAATAGGGGTGCCTCCAAAAAGATAGTACTAGATAATTTCCCACCAAATAGAATGCCAAGGGCGTGCGCTAAAATCGACCTAGAGCAAATGCAATTTGAGAAACGACAAGAACGGCAGGAGAGCGGCTCACTCACTTTCTCTTTAACGGCATCTTCCCTTACAACCTGCGGTTGCTGCCTCCGCCGCGTAGCTTCCGGGCTCGCCTCGGCCTCGCCGATCTGCTGCTTCCACTCGAACTGCGATGATATGATGAGCACGAGCAGGAGGAAGACGAGCACGATCGGCCTCGAATTCATCGCTGCAGTCAGCAACAGCAGCAGCCAGAGACCTGCAGAAACACACGCCACCGTCAGCTCGTCACAATCTCCACGGCGGCCGCCAGTGGATCAAAACCGCGAAACAATCTCTGCAGCACAGACGAGCCTAATGCCTATTCATGTGTACTGCAAAAATTCCCCCAAAAGGGACGGAGTCAGGGAACAAGTGAATAACACAAAGAGGCTAGAAAAGGTAGTAGTATTTATCGAAGTCCAGTCTGTGGGCTAGAGGGATCGTGGTGGCGCGACGAACTCAAGCACAGAGGAAACGGGGAATTTGACTCGAACGGGCAGCGCCCACGGATCAGGACCGGCCTGGCCGTCCCAGCACGAGAACTGCCCGGGGGATCCGGCGATGATCTCGCCCGAATTTGAACCCTAGGAGGGAGGATGATAAAATTACTGCTGGGTGGGTGGGGGGCGGAGATCGAACCATCGCAGAGGCGGGCCGCGCAATCGGGTGGCCGGTCCGGCCGAAAAGCTCCGGGGAGTCTCCTCTCCGCGCCGAACAGCCGCGGATCTGATCTGCCTCTGCCGCCGGCTGCCAGCCCTAGCCGCCGCCACCAACCTCGGAGATCGATAACTGAGACTGCTTCCTCTCTCGTACCTCTGCTTTCCGTTCCGCCGCCGCCCCCTGTTTTCCTGCCCCCTTCCTTCTCCCTTCGTGCGGCGCAGTCGGCCAAACGCTGGCTGGAAAAACCGATGACGCGATGCGTGTGCGATACCTTGGAGGCATCATTGCTGACGTGAAGCAAAGGGCGGAACCGTTTGCAAGGCACGTGTGTGTTTCTAGATTGTCAAAAAAAAAAAACTGTAACATTGTACGTACAAATTTTGGGGGTCAATTATGACATTCCAAAAATGAAGCGAACTATCGTTCGTGATTATATATTCATATTTAATAGAATTCTTCACCTAAATATTAGCTCCCACGATGACCCATTGTATAGCTCGTCGTGTTTGAGGACCGGTTGCATATTACTGCGTTGAGTTTGAGAAGGACGACATGTTGATGTCGGCCATGCTAATTTTTTTTGTCTATTCATTTTAAGTATTTGTGATAGTGTATAATAGACTTTGGAGTAGCACCATAACTTAAGGCAATAAATAAAAGTATCCATACTAAGTATGAGGGACAAATCTAGCTCCACTAATATTAAAAGCATGAGAGTTTTACCCCATGAAAAACTATGCTTGTATGAGCGCTAAACAAAAAACATAGTGCGTATACAAAACGCACAAGAGACATGGTAAAGAAATCGAGAGATGACGAGTGTCAATGAAAACTTTGTCGAAAGCGCCACAGGGAAAGCATCATTGGAGATAAGTCCTTTAAGCTCCCTGCACACACCCATCCTGCAACCGCCACCAACCTTCAGGACCACCGTGACGCTTGCCAGAGGCTATTGCCGTCGGATGTGAGGCTTTGAAAGGCTACATACAGAACCGATGCGAGCAACGAGTCAATTGTCGGTGCGGCATGTCGGTTGGGGGAATGTTCCCGTGTTGACCTATACCCAGATCCCCCGACGATACCGACAAAGAATATCAAATCCTCCACAAGCAAACTTTCAGCCATGCACTTTGACGTCATGTTGGATCGACAAACAATAACACCATGCACACCAGGGGGGAATAAAAAGCACGTCACCACCGAGTGGACAAACAAGCACGCGAGACCACCCACTCTTTGATGTTGCCGTGGTGAGCAAGAGACTGTGGCCAGCTTATTCCATGTGACGCCACCCTTGCCACTCTGGTTCCACCAAACGGAAAACCGAGCCTTCCTCCATGTGATGCTACGCTTGCCGCTCAAGTGCCACCAAACGAAAAATTGAGCCTTCCGGGGGGGGGGGGGGGTTGAAAATCGTTGCCATACTGTCAGTCAACACGATCCTCCTCCGCCTTCTCTCAAAAGGGGAAGAGATCGGAGTAATGTTTTACTTTTCCTACCGAAAACATAATTGCCTTTTAGGGAAGAACGTAATAGTTTTTTAGCTGTACCGAGGGCAGGGTTGGCTCCACTCTCCTTTTTCCCTCTATAGGAACCTGTTGGCCTGTCTGTCTCTCTTTCTTTCCAGTAAGAACCTGCTGGCTTTCACTCTCAACAAACTCTACATACCAAGACATCTCAAAAAGAAAAACTCTACATACCAAGAGAGAGAAAAAAACCCTCTCCACGCCCAAAATAAAAACTTTGCATACCAAAAAGGGTGCGGCCTGCCGTGGAGCATTTTACAGGCGGCCCACCCATCCACCAGGTTGTGAGCCCACCGAACCGAGAGAAAGAAAGGGAAGAATAGACGCGGCGGCCTGTCCGATCCCACGCCCAACGACGAAGATTCCTACGGTTACGTCCGGCCCCGCCTGTCAGCCCACCACCGGGGAAAATATCTCGCGCCGCCGGGATTTAGGGTTCCAACGTTTCCACTCTGGGATTCCTACTACTCTACTACGGGAGGTATATAAAATCCCCGCGCCAGTACTGTAGGACGCGGTCTCTCCTCCGCCCATCTCTGCTCCGGTCAACCAAGTTCCTCCTCCGCTTCCCAAGCCGCCCTCGTCTCCGCCCCCCTCCCCCTCGCAGGTGAGGTCCCGCGCCACCTCCTCCAGCGACCAAGTTTCGATTGCAACGGGAGACTGTCCCGCGGTGGCTCTCCGGTCGAGTTTCGGCCCTGTTTCCGGCTCGAGCGGCCCGCGCGTTTGCTCAGGCGTCTGGTTTTGGTTAGAGAGCGTTGCAGAATCAGGTCGGGTGGTTGATACTTGATAGCCTGCTACTCCGATGCCCGCGTCGTTGCTGCTCCTTCTGCCTCCGGGATTATGAATCCCCCAACGGCAGGGCACATCTAAGATTTAAGCTTACTGTAGCGCTGTTAGGCAGTTCATGCCCCGCCTAGATGGAATAACTGAGCATGCTTCTAGGGCATACAGTGTATGTTAAGAAATTATTAAGCTATAGCCTTCTGCAAAATTCATTTCCAAACACAGGGCACAGAAAGGAAGATCCAGCAGAATGGCTTTTCCTTTATTTTGCAATTTAGCCTGGGCCCAGGGGCATCTCAGTACAGCGAATCTGCCATGCCATTATGTTTGATGTCCAGCTTCTATTCTGTCCAATGTTCATAGGCGTTCCAGCTTCTCTTCTGCTGTGCTGCGCTGCTTCTGCTTCCTGTAAACTATCCTCTTCTCCACAAAAAGATATCCAGTTTAGCTTAGAAGAGCTAATGATACTGCCTATTGACAAATTGCCATGGTCAGCCTTTTTTTAGCTGGCTAAGATGTACCAACTCTTTGCGGTACCTATGAAGCACTTACCGCTTAGGAGGTTGAATGAACAGAATATTTGTTGATCGCCATATAATCTCTGTATTGCTCTTGTTCTTTTCGCAAGCTCTAACAATTTCTTACCTGCCCATGTGTTGGATGCGTTTGTTTATCCTCCCAGTGATGGCTGATGAGGATGAGTACCGATGCTTCGTTGGGAACCTGTCCTGGTCCACAACTGATGAAAGCCTCAAAGATGCATTCTCAAAATACGGCAAAGTTACCGAGGCAAAGGTGACTTCCACAATCTCTTGGTCATTGATTCTCTGTTTACAATTCAACAACTGCATATGTTTGCATTATTTTCCTGATCCTACGCTCAGCGTCTGATAGAGCATTGATGAAGCAATTTTATGCCTGCTACTGGACTATTTTTGTCACTAGTTATTTACTTATTTTGTCTCAGAGATCAATCTTTACCTCAGTTCTGTGTCCAACCTGCTACTGGACTCTTTTCGTCACTAGTTATTTACTTATTTTGTCTCATAGATCAATCTTTACCTCAGTTCTGTGTCCAGCCTTGATACAATAGAGCTTTAGGACATACGGTTGCATATCTATACATTCCCAAGTATTGATTATATGTGGAATGTTTTTTGTTTACTTGTTATTAGTTCCTGAATTGTTTTACAAATATTGGCTTTATATTGGTTGACTGAGTGATGCCTTTTCACCTTCACAACTGTTCCACATATACACTTTGCCGTTTATTCATCATGAGCTTTTATTTATGTTTGTTTTCTGGTAATGTGCAGGTGGTTATGGACAAGTTTTCTGGACGTTCACGTGGATTTGCCTTTGTGACCTTTGATGAGAAGAAAGCCATGGAAGAAGCTATCGAGGACATGAATGGATTGGACTTGGAAGGGAGGGCCATCACTGTTGATAAAGCTCAGCCTCAAGGGGTTGGTAGAGATCGTAACGGTGACCGTGATTTTGATCGTGACCGTGGGTCTCGTGGTGGCCGTGACTATGGCGGTGGTCGTGCGCCGCGTGGTGGTGGTGGTGGTGGGGACTGCTTCAAGTGCGGCAAACCTGGACACTTTGCTAGAGAGTGCCCGGATGGTGACGGCGGGAGAGGTGACCGATATGGTGGCAGAGATGATAGGTATGGTGGTGGTAGATCTGACCGTGGTGGCGACCGTTCTGACCGTGGCGGCGACCGTTCTGACCGTGACGGTGATCGATCTGAGCGTGGCAGTGACCGATATTCTAGCCGTAGCCGAGATGGTGGGAGTGGGGGTGACCGCTACAGTTGTGACCGATCAGGTCCGTACTGATAGCCAAGATCTTGAGAAGTGTGTTTCATCCAGGTATGAAAACCCTATCTACTATCATGAGGTGTGTTTCCTTGTATTTGAAACTCTGTGATCATGTATTTGAACTATGATGTTGTACCGTGAGTAAGCAGATCCTTTATTACAGACCATATTACTGACCTGCTTACCATTTCTTCCTGCTTAATGTGAGTCGCATGGACTTAGCCATAATGCTTGGCTCTGGGCCCTGCATGTTTGCTTGATACGCTGCTCGGTGGTTCTTGCTTGGTTGAGAGGTGGCTTGCTGTGTGTTGATGCTCCATCATGTTGGTTGTGCTCATACGGGATACGTGGGTTACGTGGGAGGCATACCATGTTGTTGTTCCTGTGGTACCGGGAAGGAAACGGTCAGCTAAACTTTGCTTGAAAATTTCATCGCAAGAAAAAGGGGGAGGTGACAATCATCGGTCCGTAAAAGGAAAAGCAAACCGGTAATCTCTTTCAATGCTCTGTTTTCGAGATTGAGTTTAGCTATCAATCTTAAATGATCTTCTGTTTTGGCAGGCCCCCTTTTGGGTTGCTTATTTTGTTCTGGATCGGTTTCGTTGGGTTCTTCCTTCCGTTGTTGTCTAATAATGACTGAGGTCATGTTGGTTGATTCCAATCTGTGCCAGTATACCATAGCCATTGGAGGTCCCCTACTTCTCTGCAGCCTGCCTAAAAATGTTGGTCTGTGCCTTTGCCGCTGTTGCTCGGCTTTGCTACCTGGTCACTGGAGTTTGTCCCAGTTGGTCGGCCTTGCTACCTGGTCGCTGGAGTTTGCTAGCTGTTGCTTCCTTGTTTCGTTGAGCTGTGCCGTTGGTCGCTAGAGATGCATCATTGGGCCGTGTTCGTCGCGAGAGATGCGCATCAGAGTAATGCTGAGCTCTGCCTGGCTATTCTTCTTTGGCAATGCACCACCGGAGTAGCAGGTTCCGTTAGTATGTAGTGTATTATAGTGTGGCATTGCAAGTTTACATGGCCATCAGATAGGTCATCTAAAGAGTTTTTCCTTGTTTAAATTAAGTTTACATGGCATTGCAAGTTTTACATGTTTGGTGGTGTCTAAAGAATGTTTTGTTCACTTTACTTGTTTTTCCTTGTTTAAATTCATGAGCTGTTCATGTCATGTGTATGGAATTGTTGTACTAAGAAAAATGATTGCTGGTTTCACTTGCTAATACAAGTAAAGTTTGCATATAGTTGGTCCATACAATACAAGTAGCCTCAGGATACCATATAATCTGACCATGCCGATGACAGCATCAGTAGAGTGCGTGTCGGTCTGTCACATGCTGAAAACAAATGTCGCCACCTCGCCATCGCCGGAGCTGGGGTCAGAGCGAACAGCTGGGGTTCAGGGGAGCGCGGTGGCGAGGATGGGGTACTTGTTCTTGGGCATGCGCACCAGCGTCGGCTGCACCGAGGCGTCATCCTCCAGCGCCTTCCAGCTGCACAGAAAACAAACGTCAGAGCTAGACATTGGACACGGTGGCCGGCGGCAGAGTTTGCCGGCGGGGGCACAGCGACTCACTCGTATGTGCAGACTAGGTGGTGGGCGAAGACGAAGATCTCGAGCTTGGCGAGGCTCATCCCGGGGCACATCCGCGGCCCGCTGCCGAACCCCAGGAAGCTGTACGGCTTCAGCGACCCCTGCATACGTGCATTGCACAAAGTCAGTCGAGTCGTCAGCTAGCCGGGCCGCTCGCCGGAGACAAGGAAGAAAGAAAGGAGACGCACATCGAATCTGTCTGGGTCGAAGCGCTCGGGGTCGGCGAAGACGGCGGCGTCGTGGTGGATGGACACGACGTCCAGGTTCACCGACGCGCCCTTGGCCACCTCGAAGCCGTCGATGCTGAAGTCCTGCGCGGCCTTGCGCGAGTACCACGGCAGGATGGTGGCCCGCCGCAGCGTCTCGTTCATCACCTTGGTCGTGTACGGCATGCTGCTCAGGTCCGACCACCACAGGTGCTGTGTGTCGTCGCCGTCGTGCGCCGCCCGGATCGCCATGTGCTCCTCCCTCAGCTTGGCTAGCACGTCGGGGTTCTCGCCGAGGAACTTGACGAGCCAGGTCAGGCCCGCCGTGGTGGTGTCGTGGCCGGCCACCAGCAGGGTCAGGATGTTGTCCTTGAGCTGCGCGTCCGTCAGCTTCTCCTCCTCCGCCGGGTCCGACGCCGCGGCGGCGCCGGCTTGCTGGCCGCGGGCGTGCTTCATGAGCAGCGTCTGGAGGAAGTCCTCGCGGACCTCGCCGGCCCTGCGGCGCGCGATCACCTCGTCCAGCATGGCGTACATCCGGTTCCGGCCGCCGAGGCCGCGGTGGAAGGCCGTGCCGGGGAGCTTGAGCGGCAGCGACGCGAAGGAGGAGGAGATGGCCTTGAAGTTGGCCCGGAACTCCTCCTGCTCGGGGCCCTCCGGCTCCAGGCTGACGAGCATGTTGGCGATGACCTTGAGCGTGAACTGCGAGGCCTCGTCGAGGACGAGCACGCGGCCGCGGCCGGCCCAGGAGCCGAGGATCTGCACGGCGAGGCCGTCGATGAAGGCGAAGTGCTTCCGTAAAGCGTCCACGGAGAGGGGCTGCGCGATGAGCCGGCGCAGCCGCCGGTGCTCGTCGCCGTTGGTGGTGAGCAGGCTGGTGGGGCCCAGCACCTGCTTGCCGGTGTAGAAGAGGTTGAGGCTCACCACGCCGTCCTTGCCGGAGAGCAGGATCTTGGCTGCCTCCCGCCCCGTCATGAACACCGTCGTCCGCCCCAGCACGTACGTCTTGAACACCTTGCCGTACCTCGCCTGCCGCTCCCGCATGAAGCTCAGGATGCCGGCCGGGTTGGAGAAGGCGGCGATGAAGGCGAAGGTCTCGCCCACCACCGGCCACCCCATGTTCCCCGGGATGCCACGCATCGGATCGTCGGCCGGCCTCCTCCGGGCCACCCGGAGCCAGAACAGGAGCCCGCAGGCCGCCCCCAAGGCAGCGGCCAGTAGCACGGGAGCTCCCATTCCCAAGATGGCCGCCATTGATGGTGTCCGAGAGAAAGCTTGACAGAGCCGTACGTATCACCATCGCCATTCTTGGCCTTATATATCCTTGTCTCTTGTCCTCTGATGCCTCGTCGTCGTTACGCCCGAGAGGGAGCCATTTGGTGCCATGCCAGGGGTTCACTCGAGTTCCATTGTGATCGGCTCAGCTAGCTTTAGCCTTTGTCTTTGGTGCCGATTTGGTTGTCCTTTTTCCTTTAGATTATATACACCATGCATACATCCATGATTACGTGCTCTGCTTTAGCCCTTGTCTTGTTCACACAGTTTCCTTGTAAACTGAACATATCATTTTTCTTAGATTATATAGAAGTTGTTATAACGGCTCCCAAAACCAAAGAAGTATTTGTGTGACTTGTAGAAGAGTGTGCCGGCCATGTGCATGGAGATAAGCTTTGTTTTAACTTGTGCCACGAAGCTCGTGGACAGGCTTTGATAAGGACTATCAACTATGACATGCCCACAAACGTATTATTCTTGAGGTTAACGTAGCCACGTAGGCAGGATTCGTTTTCTACTCACAGGTACCTACCTGTGGTATAGGTCTATGTTCATTTACAAAAGTTGATGAAGCGTGAGAACCAGCCTATGGTTGAATGGTTAACTAGATGGTTGTATCTTAGCCGTTGCATGAATGTGTGTGTATGGCTGACGAGTTGACACCTTCATCTTGTTCGTGTTGCCCCCACGACAGCTGGACAATCCTCCACCTCCTTCACCCCTCCCCCTCTCCACCTCAGTCGCCAGAAGGTGTTGTCGGGCGAAGCTCGGCCTATGTCAACGGCGACGGTGGCGCAGGATGCAGTCGACTGTCAGGGTTGCGATGCTAGGTGCGGGACGGAGGGTGCGTACGAGACGGCTGTTTGACGCGTCGGTGACTCTCTCAGGCGATACGGGCAGACTCCCCGTTCCATATGGTGGGGCTTGCCTGGGTAGGATGAGACATGGGGTGGCAGTGTGTGAGGCTCTGGCGGTGATGATGGGCAGGATCGAGGGTTTGGGCGGCAGCGGTTCTTGGAGATTTCTCCATGGCCGGATCTGGCCCATGTAGGTTTGCTGCCTCAGCGGCATGCCTTGAGCGGGTGCTGCCCCCGCGATGCATGGCGAGTAGTCTTCCTATGACGTGTTGCTGGCTAGAGCCGGTGATCCCCGTTCACGGCCGTGGTGGGGGACGGAACCAGCTAGGACTGGCACCTGTGGCCTATGATTGTCCTCTGTGCGTGGTCGACATCATTGTTGCCGGCCCTCTCCATGGTGGTGCTATGACACAACGGTTTTGCCCTTGTGTTTTCTTTCTCAAGGCGCCCGCTTTCCTACGACCTGGTTTCCTGGTGGCGGTGTCTCTCTTGAAAGCTAGGGTGGTGACCCTGGATGGCGAGCAGCACTGCAGTAGTGGTGGTGTCTGCTCTTGACCGTGTGGATAACAAGGGAGGGGTGGCGGGTGATCTTGGTGTGGTGACAATCCTTGTTTTGGATATGGAGGCCTTCCACTGGTGAGAGCGGGCCCTCCCTCATGCGTTGGGTGAGCAACCTTTGCTCTGTCGAGTGGCACTTGTGAGGGTCCGAGCGAAAGCTTCGCGCTCCAGCGCCATGGACAACGACGCACACGCGTGTCGCTCCCCTCTTGAGGGTATTGTTGTGATCCCCTCACGGCGACTGGGCACCTAGGTGAAAACCCTAGTCCATTTGCTCGGGCTTGACGACGATGGAGCCTGGTGTCATCACCCTCTCGAGGGCGTTGTTTGTGGATCCTCGGTCCCTTTTGTTGCCGCTGGCCAGCAGCTTCTGATTTTGCCTTGTCCCTCGCATGTAGTGTCCTGACTCTGGAGTGAGGTGGTCCCGGTGATCTCTTATATATATTATACACGTGTGCCCATGGTCTTCATTCTCAGCCCTTGCCATCTCCTGGCATGAGTGGAGCTTCACAGCCCAGAGTGAGAGGGCAGTCACAATGGGGAGTCGATGCGCTCCAGAGATGGCTCGGTGTGTTCGGTACTACGGTGTTCAGTGGTAGGTGGTGTAGTTTTGGTCATATCCAGTAGTCTAGGTTGTCTCTTGTTAGGTGAGGTGTCTCCTGTTTTCGCGCTCGGTGTAGCGTTTTTAGCACTTGTGGCTCTCACTCGGATGTCGTTTATTTTTCTTTTGTCCTACTTGTATGAGGATTTCCTCACCATTTTGTATCGGTTTGACTGTTTGGGCTTTTGAGAATGTGTGTGGTGTGTGTGTGTTCGTGTATGCATCTAAATTGTAACCGGTGTTTATATCTTCTTTTTACAAACTATGTTTAAAGTTTCGAAATATCCAATAAAACCTCACACATACAAAATTTATAGTACATTATATTCGCAAAAAAATATATGTGGAAATTTGGGCCTATTTGATTTGCAGGATTCTCCAAACACAGGAATAGAGAAAACGAATGAGTGTCATCTCCTCTTCAATCCTATAGTATCAGAAAACAGAGTGAATTTGCATCAAAGGATGTGTTTATGTGGGGATCATCAAAGAGTAGTGTCTAACAACACAGGAAAAACGAAGGAATTCTACCAAGAGCTTTGCGTTAGTGATTTCTCTCTCTCCGAAATAGAGCACAGATGAATGCTAAATGAAAATCCCTATTTGTCCTAATCACGTGAATCAAATGACCAATACTAGAAAATTTCACAAGAATTTGAATCCTCCAAAAAAGATCTGATTGAATATCTCTGAATGAAAGGAGTATTGTGGTGTACAGTGGAAACACAAAAATGAGGGGCTAAAGAACAACTCTCACTTTTCAGACACTACTAATCATGTACGTGCACACACGTCTAGTTTGACAGTAATTTTATTATATTTTCAGTGCTAAACTGCAATTAATGTTGATTCTAAGATTAATTATGTTTAATGCAACTAATGTTGTTTTTAAATTATGATTAATGCAATTAACATGTTTGTAATGTATTGATGATGTGATGGCCACGTCATTGGAGCAGCGTGAGATGTTGGATATAGGTGATTGGATGGCTCATATCATTTGGATTCACCAAACTCGTGCTTTTATAAGTAGTAGCAGATTCTAAAACACATTTCTAAAGAAAGAAAGAAAAAACAGAAGTTTACAACAAATGTTAGATGAGTGGTCATTGGTCTGGTTACATTATATTGCTAGCATGAAGAAGTTTACTACTAACAAAATAAAAATAAAAATAAAGAAGAAGCATCATGATAACAGCAGCGCAGGGTTCACAGCATCGAGACCTTGCAGGCTGCAACAACCACCGTCGACCGCCACAGGGACATTCGAAGCACATGCACATGAACGAGTATCATGGGCTTCGTCCAAAAGCATCACTGCGGCCGCTGATGCAGCATCCTGAACACTGACCTAGCTCGCCGGCTAACTTTTGCCAGCACCTCGATCTCTCTTGCTACCATTTTTTTTTCAATAGACAACAAGCACGCGATGAACTATCTATTCTGGTCAACATGCTTGATCAGCCGAACTGTTATATTTTAGCCACTTGTGTCGAGCAGGTGCAATGCAACACGACTTGTTCTATAATCTAGGGCTGTCCATTTCATTTATATGGTGATTGGACTGTTTTTCGTAGGCATCAGTCACGCATTTCATTTATAGGGAGTATTTTATCGTTCGGATCAACATTCAATTGATCATATGAAGATCAATCTCATCTATACAAATGTTGACTTGGGACTGAAGAAGAAAACTATACATCCTACCTATGATCCTACGGTAGCGAAACCACCAATATACGATCTAGCATATCAGCAAGATGGTATGTAGCTTCCCGAAAATCCCAAAATATTCCTCGGGATCAGTAACATACTTACTGTTCATAAGCCTCATACTGGAACTCCATATATCAAGCCACCTGTCTTCTTGGCCCATGCCATCGCATCCAAACGACTAGGTTCCACTTATTCTCGGATTCTTTCAAACAACATTACAAGATTCATGCTAAAAAAAGACATTACAAGATTCATCATTACCGGATTGATTCAGTCTTAACAAAGATGCCTTGTGACTAAGTCTTGCTTGTCTGAATTGTCTGAACTCAGCCGCCTGCAACAGCACCCTCGTTGGCTTGGTTAATTTGGTTGTCAATTCAATGACATGCACTTTCCCGCACCGCACTGAACAAAACGCATGAGGATGACAGCTGAACAAGCAGCTTTTTTTTTCTTTGAAGAAAGAACAAATATGGAGTACTCCCTCTGTAAAGAAATATAAGAGTGTTTAGATACGGAGGGAGTAGTATTTTGAAGTGGCACATAAATATTGAAATCATATTTTGACTTGTATGTATCCCAAGATTTTCTTTTCAAAACTTTTGAATGGTTAATTTGTTGAGAATTGATAATAAGTACACGATTATAATTTGTTGAATGTATAAAAAAGCAAGTCAAACAAGGACACATTCGTACCTGCCATCACATTTATATAAATAACAAAGGTGATAATTTTATTCTGGAAACGAAGGCAGACATTAAGACCAAAGGGAACACAACTTCCAGAACAAATTCAATGGTATTTGAATTGTGATGATGGGAAGTTGCAAATTGACGGACACCTTAACTGAAGAGCTGTTATCAGGATAGCTCTCATTCCCATCCCAGGTGCTCAGAAGCCTGGAACAGCTTCTTCGACTCTTGTTGCGTTGTTCAGCCGTAGAGCTGCTTGCTCCGGCGAAAGCTGAAGACTTTGGAACCGAGCATCTATACAGGCTCAGAAATTCTCTATCTGCATCTCCAATGAGCCAAATCCACCTTAATCAAGAATGTTTATCAAACCCTGCAATGCACCATGATAGACTCAACAAGAGACTCAACGTATGAGATAGGGCCTCTGTCAATCTTGCTAACCTGTGTTATTATTCAGTAGCCAATATTTCAAACAAGGAAGAGAGGCACGGTACGTATAGTGGAGGACTCTTCGCATATATTAACAGCATAGGAGAACAGTGTTTATAAAAGGAGTTCATTTTTTCTTTTAAAAAAGAGAGCTCAATTAGATTGTACAGAATTATTGACGTCGATGACAATCTGAGTCTGAAGTCTTGATGTTGAGAACCGGTTAGTTGCTTGCTTTTGTTTTGCATCGACAAATAAAGCACCTATTAAAAGCCCATTTTTTTAAGCAAACGTCAACCGTGATGGCCTTATCCTTGAACAATTCTGTCATAGCTGACCATTTTGCAAACGTGCATCATCACGGTGAGGTAAGCATCATAATAGCGCACAGAGCGACATAGTGAGGCGGAATAGTGACCTCTTCAGGAATAATTGCAGAAACATATTCTAGAAAACTGCAACCTGATCTCAGTCATGCACAATGATTTTGTAGACGGCCTTTGGACCAAACATTGTGTTTACTGAAGACCTGCAAGATTCCAGCAAAGTTCAACATGTTAACACCAAAAAATTCTAGTTACATGAAAGGAAATAAAAATCCAAGTAAAAATAACAGGATAGCAGATATAAACAAAATATACACTCAAAGTTGTAAGATGCTGCTGATAAAAGTACATTTTAAATTTTTGAAAAGATTGCTCTTGAGTACTTACACACATCTGTAAAACGAGTTCTAGAAGAAATTAGATCTCAAGATCTGCAGGTGCCAAATTTACTCCCAAAAGACCAGTACGAAAGCAAACCCGAAGGCAGATGCATGTTAGAAAAAAAAATAGCCATTATCATATTATGTGGATTAGCATTAGCTTGCCCTGATTATAAAATTATATGTAACACTGCAGGAGATTCAGAAAATTCAGGAAAATTTATAGCATTGTGATTCACTCAAGTATTGTTGCTAATCCCAAAGTTACAAGCTAAGAAACAATTGCTGCATCTGTACCAGGATATTCGACTGCCTTATTCAAAACGGTAACTTTCACTCACCTAGACCAACTGTATGCAGCATTGCCCTGAGACCAGGTCCTCCTTCCCAGTAGACACAGTAAGCCTTCTTCAGGTGTCTTATATTTATAGTGGATTTTGAAGATGTGACAATCATCAAAATGGATAGCCAGTGCTTTAGCAAATCCTGCGCCGTCTTTTTAACATATCCTAAAATTAAACTCTGCATTTTTTTTATCATGTGTCTTCTAAAATGCGATGAATTTTCTTGCATATTTCGCTTTGCAAGTACAAGTTCCAACAAGCAGTAGATAATGGTGTTTAGTTTCACCGTTTATTTGCAGTACAGGGATCAGGATGTACTCGGTCAGCTCAGAACAAAAGAGATTAATATGATGAGACCATTAACAAATAAAAAAGTGCAAACTAATCATCTGCAAATGAGAAAATGAATTCAAAGACAAGCAAGTCAGCTCTTTTATGTGCAGGTCCAGCAACAGGACTCTAGAAGAAAACTCATCCCCACTGTCTTGGGTTACAGAGTCTAGAGAAACCTTGAACTATAAGCAAAGTTATAGAATATAATAATAAAGACAGGACTGTAGCAACATGATGAGACAGAAAAAAGCTGGAAAGATTTTGTCATGGCACTGTAAATTCCTGATTGTGCAGTAAATTCCTGTTTATTTGATCTGCAACTGCAAGTGTACAAAAAAAAACTAGTAGCAGAAAACTGACTTTGTTCTAACATGAAAGCATGAAGAATTAAAGAGTTCTGGTGTGGCTGTGAAAATAGTGGAAAAGCCACTATTTACAGAAGCAGAAATGATAGGAAATTAATTCGGTCAAAGGGCAGAACTTGTTCATGAAATTCCAGCAATCCAAGCAGCAACAAGCGATGTGAAAATCAAAAGAATTAGTCAAATGAGTACATAAGAATATAGTACACTGCATGTGAGCATGCCTTTTCTTCTCTGTAAAGAATAATGTAATGCAGTACATTATTCTAATAGGAAGATCAATTTCCTTCAGATACATTATCCTGAAAAAGAAGAGTTAACAGAATTTTCAAGCTGGTGTTCGCCTCCCCTGTAGTTCAGTATAGTGCTTCATTCCAGTTAGGGAACCAACCAAAGTTTGAACTTTGAACAGGGTTTTACAACCCTGATGGAAATCATCAACAAAGCTCAAATTTTTCTCCATGTTTCGTGTTCTTATTGATTGAAGGTCAAGAATAATTAGGGACAACCAACAGTAGTCATGGTACCAAAAAAACACTCCGTAGGGGCAACAGTGGTATCATTACTGACTAATACATAATCGGAGAATAAATATTTCACTAGAATAGAACCTAAGGTTTCTTCTTTGGATTGACTTTTGGCTGCAGTGCGTGCAGTGGAGTGCTTTCGTGGCTTTGCTCTGCTTCGTTAGTCTTCTGGGCTGGAGTCGGAGACTGGCTCGTCGTCGTCATCGGCGTCGTCCTCCTCCGGGTGGTGGTCACGGCGCTGCTGCTCGTGCGACTCGGCGCCGGTGAGATGGTGGCTGAACTGCTGGTGGTCCGAGTTGGTGTTCTGGACCACGGTAGAGGCAGACTGCCGCTGTTGATGGTAGTCGGCGGCAACGTTGGGGAAGACAGCTCCAGCCGGCATGGTCTGCGCGCCGGCGAGGTTGATGAGCTGTGGCGCGGACTGGAAAGCCCAGTACTGGGTGGGCTGGTTGGGGGCGCCGGCCGGCTGCGGGACCATCCACACGGCGGTGGCCTGCGGGATCATGTGGTTGCCTCCGGCGGCCGCAGCGGCGGACGGCACGGCGAAGACGGGGACGAGGCCCTGCTGGCCGCCGATGGGAGCGAGGCCGCTGGCGACGGAAATGGCCGCGCCCCCGGCGCCGCCCTGCAGGAGGGGGTCGGCGAGGACGGAGTAGTAGGCGGCGGTGGGCGGCACGGTGGGGAGCGGGCCGGCGGCGCGCGTGGGCTGCAGCTTGCGGCGGCGCTTGGCGGAGGCCTCGTCGTCGACGACGGCGGAGGAGGCGGAGGAGGAGGACTGGGTGGGGATCCGGAGCACGCCGTCGACGGTGGTGGCGATGGCGGGCACGGTGCCGGTCCCCGTGGCGGCGACTATGGCCGGCTCGGACTGCTGCAGCAGCCAGCGCACGGTCTCGCCGTCCGACTTGTGCCCTAGCTCGCGGGTGAGCTGGAAGATCCTGGCGGCGCAGGCGGCCGGCATGCGGATCCGGCGGCCGCGGCCCTCGACCTTGGTGTGCCGGTCCCGGTTCCTGGGCGGCGGCTTGCGCACCACCATCCCGCCCCCGCCGGCCCCGAAGAGCTCCACCGGCTCCGGCTTGGGCACCACCATGTACCCCCCGCGCACCGGCACCGGCACCATCGCCATCGCCCCCGGCTCAGCCACCCCGCCGGCGTGCGCGTGCGCGTCCCGCTCGCCCGGCGGCCTGTCCTGCCCCTCCGACTCCATCACGGCCGGGCAAATTCCCCGCCGCGGCGCGGCTGGTGGTGTTTTCGCGTGTCGCGGGAGATGGTGGGGTGGGGTGGGGGGTAGGGGGTGGGTGGGGTGTTGTTACTTGGTGGTGGTCCTACCGCTGCCCGTGTGGTGTCACTCGGCGTGGGGCCACCGCCCATCCCGGGTCCCGGCGCTGGTGGTGGGGACCGGGTCCACCTTCCCCCCGCCGCGCTGTAGTGGGCCCGGGCCCCGCGGGCAGGCGCGCATTTGATCCTGATCCTGCCGGATCCGGGGGCCCGGGAGCCGCTGTCGTTTCCCCCTGCCTCCTGCTGCCCGCTGGGCCAGCCAGTCGGATCAGCCCCGGGCCCACCGCGCCCATTAAGAAACCTCCGGCCCCACCGCCCCCGGATGCGTGTGCGTGCGTGCGTACGGGTCAAATCCGGGCGAATAAAAGGGGGTAATTAACGCGTGATTACGAGGTGGGCCCGTCGGATTAGGGTTTAATGGGGCTGATGGCCTTACGATCCGCGTCCGTGCACGTGACTGACCGCTCCCGCGCCTTTCGAAACCCAAAATGTAGCACCCGCTGGAATAAAAAGGCACCTTCCGGGCGGGGTGGGGGTGGGGTGGGGCTCGGGCACCGCGGCCCCCGCTGGCGGTGGGTGGGGGCGGGACTGGCAGCTGGTCTGGCGTTGGTCCCAGCTGGACCGTAGCACGCCGACGGCGGGGACCACCCGCCCGTTACGGTGGAGATCTGGGCCCGCGTCTCCAGAGATACCATACCACCGTGGAGCGGAGAGCGCGTGCGTCCACGCGCCTTCTCCTTCCGCTCGGCACTGGACGATGGGAGTTTTTTTTTCTCGGAAATTATACGGTCAGTTTTTTGGCTATAAATAAACTTGTGGCAAAGGGGTTTCGACGAGTGAAGTCTGTTTTGAACCTTAAGATTATAGAGCGTGACGCAAATGAATCCTCACGTTTAAATTCTTGAAATTGGTACCCTATACTTCTTGATCCCGGCCAATCTAAACCCTACACTAATCCTATACTTGTTTGGAAGGACAATCCAGACCGGGTTCGGTTGTTTCTCTCACTTACCACGCGGACCTACATGTTATAATATATCTTCTTCCTCAATCTCCTCTTCTCTCTCCTAGCGTTCATATTCTTCCTGGATACTGGATAGCATGTACGGCGAGCACGGCCGGGCCAGCGCGTGGAGCTGCGCATGTAGAATGCTGGGACCCGAGCTCGACTGTGCCCTAGAAACCTTTCATGTGGCGCACCCGTTGATTTTTTTAAGAGATCTCTGACCTGTGGCTTCACGCCTTCACCTCGGCGCGAGCATGACGAACACGACAGATGCCGTCACCTCCCAGCTTGTGGTCGCTTATGCGTCCCTCCTTTGTCTGCGTCGGTTGCACGCGGCCTCCCCTCCGACCTCCGTCCGCCTCGCCCCACCCCCGCCGCGGTGCGCGGCTCTCGGCCAGCGCGCCCAGAGCGAGCAAAGGTGCAGCTACACGGACATGGCGTCGTCCTGCTCCAGCAGCAGCATGCGAGTCAGTCGGCCCAAATCATGAATCTTGTTCGTGATGCGCGCATCAGGGCCGTTCTCGAGTACGCCGGGCGCGTTGGCCTCGCCGTCGACTTGGACGAGCTGGACTTGCTAGTACTCCTATGCTGTCGGCGCACATTACGTCTTGGGTGCATGCGTTGCTTGTTTGTTTTCAGCAAAGAATCGATCAAGGCAGGGGTGGCTTACGTCGTGTACGTGCGCATCTTGCTTGGACATAATCAAGGATCGAGCTAGCTCCAGATTGTGTACGAGCTCCACGTTCCGTATTCCTCCGGCCGTCATCCTCGATGCTGCAGGGATCGTGACCCACAACTCGAGTAGGACTAGGGGCCCACCATAGGAGCCAGCCGTTGTCGTAGCCGTGGCGAATGGGAGCTCGCCGGCGAGGCCACGGACGCTGGCAACATGACATCTTAGGACCTCGTCTTCCCTCAACCCGTACAAAGCCTTGAATGATTCTGCTCACACACGTATACAAATCACTTCTCCAGTTCTCCTGGAACAAACGGGTAGTTGATGGCTACACGACGAGCATTGGCTGCTGAGAGAGATACAGATTGGGAGATGGAAGAAGAATATGACATATGGACCCGGGTGGTCATTGACTGTGGAGAGTGATCTCGGCCGGGATCGTTATTTTCTTGGTGCGCCAAACGGAGTGAAGGTTTAAATTGACCGGGATTGAGTAGTATAGGGTATCAATTTTAGGAATTTTGATGTGAGGGTTCATTTGCGTCATGCTCTACAATCTCAAGGTTTAAAATAGACTTCACACTCGGGTTTCGACTAATTCAGTTGATTACGACGAGACTTTCTCACCCGTATCAATGCAAGTCTATACGGATAATGATGACAATTGTTGATTATTTCAATTACGAGATATGGTAGATGAGCAAAACAACTTTCCTAAGGATATATACATGACATAACCTGAAGGTTCTGTCGATTCTAAGGATGTCGGTAATGTGTGCAAGTTTAAAGGGCTATTTATGGTTTGAAGTAAGCATCAACGAGTTGGAATATACGCTATGATGAAGTTGTCAAAGGATTTGACTTTATCAAGAATGGCGAAGAATCATATTGTTAATTGACACCGACATGAAATTTCTTAGTGCAATTAAAGAGTCATTGAAAAAACGACTTTTTCGATGAAAAACTTAGCCGAACCGAGGTGTATACCTTGTAACTCTACGAGGTATATGTGACAACCTCTTCCATACCAATAGTGCCCCTATGAGGTATGGCAGTTTTTATAAAAATAGATCACCATACTCTTTCTTCTTCTAAGAAACACTTATTGTAGAAAAAATTTGTATTGTCGTCCCATGGGGACGGGGAGAAGGTTGCGTTGTGGTTTGGAGAAAACACAACACTGGACACAGGCGCAAAAGACTAGAGAGCTCCTAATTGGCGCTCATAATGCCCGTTAGGCTAGCCATAGTGGGGTAACTTAGGTAGTAACTTAACACACTCCAAGACAATTTTGCTTATGTGGCAAGTATTTAATGAGGAGAGAGGTGTTTAGAGTAACATAATATGTTACTGTAACATAGCGCTTGCCGAGGTAAAATGAGTCTATAAGGCAATAAATAAAACAATCTGTGACACTACTACTAAGATACTTTGCACTATAGAGGTAGTAACTTAGACTAGTGTTATATGCATGACACTAGTATAAGTTATTCCCCACTATGACCAGCCTTAGGCTGCTGGCGCTCAAGCGAGGCTATATGGGTCGCCACGAAAGCATTTCACCATAGGTTGTTAGACCGTTACATCAGCCTTTGACCATTGCCCGTTGACCATGAACATTGGTTGTTGTTTTTGGAGCAAAAAAAATAAACTCAAAAAGAGTTCAATTTTTTTATGAAACCCATGAATAAATGACCATGGATTTAAATATTCGTAAATTTGAAAAACAAATGTGAACATGGAAAAGGTTCATGAATTTGAGAAATGTTCACAAAATTAAAAAACGTGAATTTGAAAAAAAATTCTACAAATCCAAGAAAAGTTCACAAAAAATCTCAAAATTTAAAAAAATCACGAATTTTAAAAATTCATGAATACAAAAAAATTCAGGATTTCTAAAAATGTTCACGCTTTTTTAAATGCGAATGTGAAAGAGTTCTGCTAATTTAAGAATATTTCATGAAACTTCACTGTTTTCCCTCAAATATGAAAAAGGTTCACGAATTCATGAATTTGCAGAAAGTATATGCATTGAAAAATTAATAATAATAAAAGACAAAAACTGTGCCCAAAAAAAACAGGGAGTTTAGCTTCACATAAACTACTTGTACCCAAGAAATCTAGCAAAGGAAATAGGTATTTTTAGAAATCACTAATTAATGAATAACCCTTACAAAGGCCACCTTCACCTTCTTAGAGGCCGCCAAGTGGCCTTGGGAGTTTCCCTATTTTCGTAGATTCATTTTTCAAAATATTTTATCTCTTAAACCATGCGTCCAAATTATGAACCATTTTCACTGTTGGATTTCTCGCACCGAGACCTTTAAAACTAGATCCAATGTTAATATGTTTTGTCAAAAATATTAATGAAAAAATCAGAAAATATGATAAAAAATCATAGCCAAAAACACTTTTTTTGTGTGTGTTTTTCCTCCGAGAGGCACAACTATGCTTCTCATTGAAGCAAATTTGTGCCTCCACGAGAAGGAAATTTGTGTCTCGGATAAAAAAAAAATGCGTGCCTCTCATGGAAGGAAAAAAATACAATTTTTTTCATTTATGTGCCTCTCGCAAAAGTAAATATGTGCCTCTCGTTAAAGAAAAAAACATGTTTTTTTCCGAGAGGCATAGTTGTGGCTCTCGCGGAAGCAAATTTATGCCTCCACGGAAGCAAAAAAAATGTTTTTTCTTTTCGTCAGCACGAGAAGGAAATATGTGCCTCTCGTGAAAGCGAAAAAAGCAACGTGTTTTTTCTCCAAAATATTGGGAAAACTGGGCAAAAAGCGAAACCCCCCAAAAACATGAAAACCCCATCTACCCTGAAACGCGTACAGAAAAATAAGAAAATAAATTCCAAAGGGCGCGTCTAGCACATGACACGTGGCGGCGGCTCGAGAACGCGCCAGGTAGCCCGCTCTTAACCCACCAAAAGTAACCCATGAGGGCTCTCGCAAGGGACACCCCTTAGTCAGTTGCTCTCATTGTGTGTTGCTTTGTGCATATATAGAGCCCGTTCGGATCTCCTCCACGATCCAACTTCTCGAGAAGCTGGCGAGAAGCCAGTCGAACGACCCGGCTCCTGGAATCTGGCTCTTGGAATCTGACTCGGCTCCAGTGCAATTTCTGGAAGCAGCCCCGCCCCAGCTCCTAGATTCTGGAGAAGCGGGAGTTGCCGGATATTACATTCCATGCCATCCCGAAGTGCTACAGCCCATCCAGCGAACCGTTTTCCTATTGCTAATGCCCCATCGAATCGTTTTTCTCTCACTACAGTGTACCAAGTCGCTGCCGAACGCTCGCTGGCTCCCGTGAGAAGCCAGCTAGCACTAGCTCGCGCGAGAAGCTGGCTTTCGGAGAAGCCAGCGGACTTCCAAACGAGCCCATAGTGCGACCCCTATGTGCCTCTTTGCTGTAGGCAGATGACTACCTCACCAATCGGCCACTGGGGGTATAAAAGCATTCTTACCGTGATTTAAAAAATGTTTATAAGTTAAAAAGAATCATGAAACTTCTGGAAATATTCCCGTGTTTCAAACAATGTATGCGATATTTTTAAATGTGTATACAGTGTAAAAAACATGCTTGCGTGATGTTAAAAGGTTTCATGCTATATGCGAAATTTTATTAAAATATTCTTGCATTCCAAAAAAATCATGACATTTAAAAAAAGTCATATACAATATAAAATTGATCCGCGCTGGTTAAAAGATGTTTATTTCCATTATTAAATGTACATGACTTTTTTAAGTAAATATTCACATTTTCCAATAAACTGTCCATGACATTTTAAAAATGTCGAACATGTATCAGAAAACTGTTTCACGTATAGTCCAAAAATATACATTTTGCACTGACAAAAATAGAGAATGGGTTAAAATAATAAATTGATAAAAACTGACAAAGAAACAAGAGGAAAATGAAAGGGAGTCGAAGAAAACAAAAGCAACCAAAGTATAACGAACAAAGAAAAAACCAGTGAAGAAACAAAGAAAAACCAAAGTAAAATGACGAAAAGAGAAAAACAGATGAAAAAATAAAAGAAAAGAAACAAAGAAACCGAAAAAAGTGGAGGAAAGCGAACAATCAACGTGAAACTAACTGCTGCTAGCTACCACGCTAATGGGCCGGCCCGCTGGTTGTCACCCATTAGCGATTCCGATTTGGAATTGGTTCGAGCGACGTATAGTATTGCGTTGTAACATGGACCAGAGGGGCAAACCAACCTGTGGTTGAGATGGTTAGGTGGACAGTGGTATTCTCAACCCATCAGGGTTCAAATCCTGGTGCTCGTATTATTCCTGGATTTATTTCAGGATTTCCGGCGATGCGCTTTCAGTGGGAGGAGACGTTCCCGTCGACGACGAGGCGCCTACGGTG
The DNA here is from genome assembly GCF_018294505.1 of Triticum aestivum. Taxonomy (NCBI): domain Eukaryota; kingdom Viridiplantae; phylum Streptophyta; class Magnoliopsida; order Poales; family Poaceae; genus Triticum; species Triticum aestivum. The sequence goes on from NC_057803.1 coordinate 628,988,544, forward strand.
ACTTCGTAAATCTCAAGATGATATGCCGGCTCAGTCTCTCGGAGGTGCTCATAGGGGTAGGTTGTGCGTGTGTGCGTTCATAGAGATGAGTGTATGCGCGTGTATATGAGCGCTTGTGTCTGTACTGATGCTCAAAAAAAACGTGGACCGGAGGGGTGTTAAGTAGTTTTTTTTGCTATTTCCTATCGGGTGCCTTAAGCGCCCGTTTCTTTTTTTTAGGGAAGGCCATCATGGCTAGCTTTATTAACTTAGATACGAGTTACATCGTCCACAAGGTTTGAAACAAGACAGCCTGGTGGCTCATCCGTCCAATGACTACAAAGTTTATTACAATAACTGTAATTTGTTAGCACATGCGCCGCTTGGTTTGAACTACGATAGCAATGCTTGAATTTGACCTTCCCGATCAACGATGAAATATCCACACATTCAGCAAAAATTGCCGCAGCGTCATCCCACCATCTTGTATCGCCTGCACAAGATTCAATTACTATCAACGAGTCCGACTCCGCTTCTACCCGCGGGAAGCCTAGCGAGCTTGCAAAATAAATCTCAAGATGATATGCCGGCTCAGTCTCTCGGAGGTGCTCATAGGGGTAGGATGTGCGTGTGTGCGTTCATAGGGATGAGTGTATGCGCGTGTATATGAGCGCTTGTGTCTGTACTGATGCTCAAAAAAAACGTGGACCGGAGGGGTGTTACGTAGTTTTTTTTTGCTATTTCCTATCGGGTGCCTTAAGCGCCCGTTTCTTTTTTTTTAGGAAAGGCCATCATGGCTAGCTTTATTAACTTAGATACGAATTACATCGTCCACAAGGTTTGAAACAAGACAGCCTGGTGGCTCATCCGTCCAATGACTACAAAGTTTATTACAATAACTGTAATTTGTTAGCACATGCGCCGCTTGGTTTGAACTACGATAGCAATGCTTGAATTTGACCTTCCCGATCAACGACGAAATATCCACACATTCAGCAAAAATTGCCGCAGCGTCATCCCACCATCTTGTATCGCCTGCACAAGATTCAATTACTATCAACGAGTCCGACTCCGCTTCTACCCGCGGGAAGCCTAGCGAGCTTGCAAAATTCAGACCGTCCCGCATTGCCAATGCCTCGGTCATCACCACGCTGGATGTGTGAGGGATATTTTTTTTCGAAACGGAGGCAAAAGATTTGCCTCATCCATTAAATAAGAGGAGAATAGAGTTTAGAGTTTTTACAAGCGCCCTTGCAACACGGCGTGGCAATTACTCTCGTACAACAAAACACCCTAGTTTCTTAGCACCTGCCGTAACCCATAATTTTGCCTCAAGCACGATATTTTGGAGCAGGATAGGCGGCGGCGCGCTCTTGTTACGAAACACCCGCGCGTAAGTACACCGAGCAGCTAGAAAAGATCCATTCGCATCCCTGATCACTGCTGCAGTAGCTCCTTCTCTTTCTGCCACATAAAATGCTGCATCAACATTAAGTTTTACAAACCTGGACTCTGGCTTCTTCCATCTATCTTGCACTGGTGCAATTTTCTTTGCATTCGCTTGCTGGAAGTTATTAGCTATAGCCAGAATTGACATTGGCCATTTAAAAGACGGTGGGGGAGAGCCATTGTGAGTGGTCTCACGTCTAATCCACCAGAGGTACCATCCTCCGACCGCGATAAGTTGCTTTACATCCAGGTTGGGCTTGAGCGGCACTTGTCTTGCTGGAGCTAAGAGGATATACTCCAAGACGATCGACCCAGAACGGTCAACCAATTTCACTTCATTGATGTAGTCCAATATTCCTAGGCGTGACCAAAGTTCTGTAGCATAGGAACATTCAAAAAGAAGATTCTTTACATCTTCAGCCGCTCGGTAACAAATGGGGCAAGCTCCATCTGAACCGACATGCCTATTAGTGATTATGGACTTTAGAGGTAAAATTTCATGGAGTGCCCGCCAACAAAAATTTTGAATTTTACGTGGGATTTGAAGCTTCCACAATGTACCCCAAACAGCTGGGGTACCAGACCTTCCTGGCTGCGCTAGCCCATTTGCATGTGCCAGAAAGTTTGAAACCATTGAGTGTGATAAGCTGAACGGACTAAAAAAATCCCTTTGCGATCTGGATGCCACGCTATAAAATCCTCAAAGGCGTTGTAGTTAAGTGGAATTTCCAGAATTCTACGGACATCAACAGGGTTGAAAATAGAAGTGATTAAATCTTCGTCCCAATTGCCACTTGTGGGGTCGATGATGTCATTAACAGTGGTTAGGACAGTTTGTCCACGCGGGGTAATCACCCTCCTATCTGCACTGTTAGGAATCCAGGGATCCCTCCAGATGTTCACTTGCTCTCCAGTCCCAATCCACTAGATGTATCCCAGTTTGAAGGTCTCTAAGCCCTTCATAATGCTTTGCCATGTAAAAGAAGCCCCATTCTTAAGAGTGGCCTGTAATAAGCTCCCATTAGGGAAATATTTTGCCTTTAGTACTCTTGCACATAACGACTTCGGGTTATTTATTAATCTCCAACATTGCTTAGAGAGCATTGCCAGATTAAAGGAATATAGATCATGGAATCCCATCCCCCCTTCACTCTTTGGATAGCAAAGTTTTCACCAAGTGTACCAATGCATTCTCTTATGTTCTTCATCATCCCCCCACCAGAACTGGGAAATTAAATCTGTTATCTCTTTGCATATTCCTTTAGGTAAACCAAAGACTAACATAGCAAAAACAAGAATAGCTTGTGCCACAGACTTGAGAAGGATCTCCCTCCCCCCATGGATAGCTGCTTTTCCATCCATTCCTTAAGCCTTTCCTTAATCCTTTCAACAAAATGTTTGAAGCAATCACTTCTGTCCGCTCCCACCATTGCAGGTAGTCCAAGATATTTATCAGATAAGGCCTCAGTATCAATGTGCAACAATTGACATATTTCAGCCTTAGAAGCAACTGGAGTATTAGGACTAAAGAAAATACTCGACTTAGCAACACTCACCATTTGCCCCGAGCTTTGGCAATAAGTATCCAGAACATGCTGTAAGGAAGCTGCATTTAGCGTGTCTGCCTTCATAAAAATTAGAGAATCATCAGCGAATAAGAGGTGTGATACTGACAGTGCATTTCTGCACACTCTAATCCCTTCTATGCCACCAGCTTCTTCTTCATACTGCAAAAGACTGGATAGACCCTCTGCACAAAGAAGGAACATATAGGGGGAGAGGGGGTCCCCCTGCCTAATTCCCCTTGTCGGGCTAAAACCTTATGTTTCCTGTGAATTGAATCTCACCTTGTATGTTACAGATTTCACACATTCCATAATCATTGCAACCCATTGCTCATGAAATCCTAACTTGATCATCATGTCGTGTAGAAAAGACCACTCCACTCTATCGTAGGCCTTATGCATATCAAGTTTTACTGCGCATAAACCAAATTGGCCAGCCTTTTACTCTTTATCTTATGCACACATTCATAAGCGATCAAGATATTATCTGTGATCATTCTCCCAGGAACAAAAGCACTTTGGGTAGGAGAAATAATTTCCGGGAGAATGTTTTTTAGCCGTAGAGCTAGCATTTTGGAGATAATTTTGTAAAGAATGTTGCACAGACTGATAGGTCTATATTGCGTTACCAACTCTGGAGACTCGGTTTTAGGGATCATCACGATGGTTGTATCATTCCATTCAGCTGGAATCTTTCTTGAGTTAATGGCCAACAAAACTTCCCGGGTAATTTCATCTCCAATTATATGCCAATATTTCTTAAAGAAAATTGCATGCAGCCCATCTGGCCCGGGCGCCTTAATGTCGCCAATACTTGAGATCGCTTTCTTTACATCTTCTGCTGTATATGGGGCCATCAGAAAATTATTCATCTGGTCTGACACCTTGTGTTGGACTCGTTCCAAAATAACAGGATCTGTTTGCTGTACTTCAGAGGAGAACAGGTTAGTAAAGTAGTTTAATATATGTGCATTTAGTTCAGCACTACCTTCTAGCCAGTTTCCTGTTTCGTCCTTCAACCTCTTGATGAAATTCCGTTTCCTCCTTGCTGAAGCAAAAGCCTGGAAGAAGGCCGTGTTGCAATCCCCCGCCTTTAACCATGCAGCTTTGGAGTGTTGTCTGGCTTGGATCTCCTCTAATTCCAGCAGGTACTCTATTAGCTCTGAGAGTTCTCTTCTCTTCTCTTCACTATCACCATTCATAGGCCCAACCATGACCTTTTCAAGTTCTCTTTGAGCTTTACGGAGCCGCTTTTTGGGTTTTCTGAGGACCCGTTGGTCCCAATCATGGAACCGGTTGTGCATTTTATTCAACTTCTCATAAATAGTTGTAGCAGTTGGATCGGCTGTAGCTTCATTCCACGCCTCCTCAACTGTCTCGTTGAAGCTCTGTTCTCTCAACCACCGCGCCTCAAATCTCTTCACACGTACATTATTCGAGTTAGTAGCCGGTAGTATGTAATACTCTGTGTCCACCAACAGCGGCCTGTGATCAAAGTGGTTAAATTCCAGGTTCTGTAGTGCCGCGTGGGGGAAGAGGTTCGACCATGCATCATTCACTAATCCCCTGCCTAGCCTTTCTCTTATCCTTCCACGGCGCCAAGTAATGGTCTCCAAGGAACCCCATGCCGTGCAACTCGCAGTCGTCAATTGCCTCTTGAAAAGCTTGCATATATTGAACCGGCCGCGGGTTGCCCCCTTCCTTCTCATAGAAAAACTGAATTTCATTGCGGTCGCCAATCAGGAGCCACGGTAAGGACTGACCCTGATGGAGTTGCCGCATATGTGACCAGGTTAGATGTTTATTCGCCCACCTGAATTCACCATACATCCCAATCAAGCGCCAACTCAGATTATTATTATTATCCTCGATTATTACATCAATGAACATGGGATCTAGAGCGCCCGTTTCTTCGTCGCCATAACCACCACGGTCATCTGTCAAAAAAACAAAAACCCACCACGGTCAGCTCAAAGATATTTCCTATCCAGCCACCTACTCTATTTTTTCTCTTTTGTTTGTACATCAACTTGCAACCCTGGTTTTTATTCGTTTTTTTACATTCAGATTTTTTGCCCGGTTTTTATTAGTGCACTTTTTTCTTGAAAATCTGTGAACTATTTTCCAAAAGTGACGTACTTTTTCCAATATCCAGAAACTTTTCTAAATTCGTGACATTTTATTAAATGATGGTCTTCTTTAAAAATTTTGAACTTTTTTTTGAAAATTGATGAACCTTTTGAATTCGTGGTTTTTCTAAAAATCGATGAACTTGTTTTTTAAAATTGTTAACTCTTTCAAAATCAATAATTTTTCGAAAATCAATAAACTTTTAACAAATTCTATTTGTTTACAAATTGATGAACTTTTTTTCCAAATCAGTGAAACTTTTTCAAACTCATGGTCATTTTTCATTGTTGTGAACTTTTCTCTTAAATTGGTGAACTTTTTTTTTCAATTTTATGATTTTTCATTGTTGTGAATTCTTGAACTTATTTGAATACATGAACTTTTTTTGCATTGGCAATTTTTTCTAAGTATGTTCGTGAACTTTCAAATTTTGTTCACATTTCCCCCCAAATATTCACGTTTTCTAATAGTGTTTTGAAATAATTCAAAAATCTACACGAGCTACTTTACAATAAATAGCGCAGCTACTCTGATACTCAAAATAATCCGCACTGATGTGAGTCAATCGCATCTAGTAGGTGTAGCGGTTAGCCAAACTCAAAGACAAGTGTAAGGTTGCGAGTTTGATTCCCATATGGGCCACTTTATTGGTGGTTTTTCGCGATATAATACAATTTTTGCGCACGTGGTCGTGGGCCGGCCACCAGGCGGTGCCGGGGGCGCCAGCTGCCTTTTGCGGCGCTGATCCCGGTTTATTTGGTATTCGGTATGCATTCGTTTGTTAAAATTGTGAGATCTGAGATGTACATAGCTTTACTTTGTTCTATGTCCTTTTCTTTATTTTCCCTGTGCTTTTCTTCTTTCCTTTCCAATTTTTAGTTTTTAAGTTTCCCATTCATTTATGCATTTTATTTTATTTTCTTCTATTCTATCTTATTTTCTTTTGTTACTTTTTCAAAGTTTTCTTATTGTTTTTCTCCATTCTATTAAATTTATTTTAATGGGAGTAATACATGTATATTTTTTGCATGATACATGAACACTTTATGGGAGTAATAAATGTCTGTCATATATTGAAAATTATATACAATGTAATATAAAAATGCTTTATCGTGTATTAACAAGTTGCTCCACTTTTTGCACTTTATTTTAGTTTTATTGTTGTTGATACTATTTTTCCTTTCCCCTTTTCGATTTTCTTCACCTTTTCATGGTCATCCTTCTGTTTCTTTTTGGAAAGAATACACACTTTTTAAAGCTTCGTCTGGTATTAAAATAATGTTCATCACGTGTTAAATTATGTTTACCACATACTTCAAAATCTTAACCATGCATGTAAATAATATTCATCATGCTATTAAAAAATTAATCATGGCATATTTAAAAAATGGTCATTGTGTATTTCCAAAAATATATGTTGGGTATTTAAGAAATCATCCTGTCTTTTTAAAATATCATTATATTTTTTTAAATAATATTGGTCATGTAATTTCAAAACATCAATCATATATTTTTAAAATTGTTCATCATGTATTAAAAAATGATCATGTTTTTTGAAAACGTACATCAGACTTTTCAAACGTGTTCATAACATCTATTAAAAATGTTTAAATTATTTTCTATCCTGTTCATTTTGTATCTAAAAAATGTTCATGTATCTCGAAAAAATATCTTTAAAAATTGTTCACATGGTTGAAAGGTATTACTTATTTCTGGATGACATATGTGTTCATGTATCTTTAAAAATATAGTTTTGTATTGTACCTACAAGAAAAGAGAAAAAAAATAAAAATAACGCTGAGAAAATGTATACAGACACGTTAGCTTTCTTGTAGAGCATACAAAGATTGTTTTTTTAACACCACACAAACATTTCTTGTAGAGCATACACATACCCAAATTTGGCCCAGTCGGCCCACAGCCATCCGGTTGGGCTATATGTAACTGTTTGATGCATTTAATGTTCGCTTTTTCGTCAACGCACATGTCTGAAGGATTCTACATCTCATCGCTCCATTTCAACACACACGAGGATTCCACGTCTCATCGGCCGCATGGGTTCGCCCTCAGCTGCCAGCGCTTGCTAGCCACCTGTGCTCACATATTTGGCTGCCCCCGTTCGCCAGCCACTTGTGCCACCGCACGCTCTCCCTCGTTCGCTCGTGCTTGCCGTGTCGCTGCTTCGTTGTTCGCAACGATGACGATTCGGGTTGTAGCTTTGGGGCGTGTTTGGTTGCCCGCATTAGGCCCAGCCTGGCCCGCGCGGGAAGGAAGTGGCCCATTTGGTTGTCTGCGTTTACTGTGCGGTCTGCATGGCACGAACCATAAAGGGCGTGTTTGGTTCTTTGGATGGCTTCAAGCTGCATTGCACGAGAGATCCTAGGTGAGTGTGGCCTGGTTGAGATGATGCAAGGGTGAGTTGAGATGAGTGTTTGGTGAACTTGTATGATATGGCTGTATGAGGAGCTGAATGTCACTGAACAGGGATCACGCAGAGAGTAAGGGGCAACGGGATCCGGGGACGGGACGGCTCTTGGATGAGGACGATGTGGCGCTTGAAGAGGGATCTGGGGACGGCGGCAGCGCTAGATGAGGGATCAGGGGACGGCGACTGCGCTTGACGACGGATCCAGGCGGCGACATGCGGCGCTAGACGAGGGATTCGGGGACGGCGGCGGCACTCGACGAGGGATCCAGGCGGCGGCGGCGGCGCTTGACAAAGGCAACGACAACGGTGGTGCTTGCTCAAGGACGGCGGCGGTGATGCTTGCTCGAGGACAGCGGCGACGGCTGTGCTTGCTCGAGGACAGTGGCGTGGGCTACGGGGACGAGATGCCCTGCCTGTGGTGTTGCTCTATGCGTTGACGAGATTGAAGGGATAAGAAAAAAGCGAACGGACGAGCCTGCATGCGTGCTACGCTCGATTTCTGCGTTCCCCTCAGCCTGGCTGGGAGGGCCCTTTTTGCATCCACCGGGCCAGGCTAAAGAGCCCATGCAGGATACCAAACAACACAAATATTGCACGGTGGATGCGAGCCAGCTGCAATGCAGGGAACCAAACACACCCAAAGCACTCCTGGGCCTGGCTCCCTGGGAATGCACGAATCGACAGTTTCTCCAGGGCCAGGCCCGAGCGGTGCACGTGGGCGGCGGCTGCTGCACGCGCGCGGCCACGCTCGAGAAGCCGCGTTGCTTCCCGAAGCGCCGACAGTTATTAGCCTCACCGCCCCTCACCGCTCCCTCTCCCCACTCTTCCCCACTCTCCCAACTCTCACCGGCGGCGGCGGATCGGAGCAGAGCAAGAAGACCACCGGACTCCATCACCGGCGAGCGGATCAGAAGTTGGCCCGCGACAATGGTGGTTAGCACGTCTCTCTGTTTGACATGCAAAACTTTATCCCGTACGATTCGTCGATAGATTCGATCCACGACGGAGGGGAATGAGAAATAGAGGTAAATAAACATAGGTGTAGTTCATACTAGTTCATACCAGTTCATAGATGCAAGATTGGAATGAAGAAGGGGGATAGGGAGTACACAACGGACACCGGTTGTCCGCAGCGGCCGTCATCGGTGTGCGGAGCGGCTGGTCGAGCCGCTGACCTTCATCTTCTTCTTCATCACCCTGCGGGCCGGTGGGTCGTCGTCGTCGTCCTCGGCGGAGTCAAGGTCGATCTTCCAGGTACGACGGCCTGCCTCCGGCTCCCTCGCTGGCATCTGTACCGCTTCTTCCTCCTTCTTAGGCTCCCACCGATGCCCGCCGGCAGCGTGATAGTCGTCTCCTAGTACACTGCGGCACGACGGTCATTAGGAGCCCAGTAGGTCTTGTACTTGCACCACTCCTTCCTCTGTTTAGCGTCGTCGGAGACGGCCTGATTCATGGCCCAGCGAATGATGTCAACTGCCATCGCGCCCTTCGCTGGGTCAGGAATCAGCGTCTTTAGCTCTTCTTTAGTGGCCTTCATGAGCACTGCATTAGATTCATTCTGCATGTCAGGCATGGAGCCGAAGTTCGAGCACACCTCCATGCTGTTCTCGAACTTGGTGCGGTCACCAGCTGACCACCTGAGGAAGAAGGCCTTCCAGCCAATACCCCAAGGGAAGGGGGTGGCATTGGAGCTGGAGCTAGAGCTCATGGCAATGGGGAGGAGGAAGGTTGAAAGTGAGAGAAGAGAGGGGTGGGTAAGTAGTGGTGGGCAGGGTAAGTAAATATAGGGGGTGGAGAGGAGGAGAAGAGTGATAGTCATACCGTTTTAACTACATGCTCTTCAATAAGCCATGAACTCTATGTTATGCTTGACTCCATGAATTGTGTGCAGATCGAGGAGAGCAATGAGATGGGCACGGAGGTGCTCCCGGCTGTTGACAACAAGAGCAAGCAGCCCCTTCACCCAATGCCTGACGAGGTTGTGCTGCCGCCCACCATCGAGAAAGACTCGAAGACGCCTGAGGGTGGCGACGACAAGGGCATGGAGGACCCCCCAGCAACAAGCATTGCAATTACGGCCACTACCATCAGGAGGATGACCCAACTCACTTCTACAAGGTCATCCTTACACCGAAGCTTGAGTGCATCCCCATGCCCTGGACTTCACCAAGCACTTCGTCGCAGTGCCGACGGAGTTCAAGCTCAGGAACAACACCGACTACTCCTAGAAGGTGACGGTGAAGCTGACGAACGGTAGGGTGACCCTGGATCAGGGTTGGGCCACCTACGCAGCCGTTCATCAGATCAAGATCGGCTACATGGTGACGTTCAGGCTCCTCACTCCCGACACCCTCAAGGTCATCATCTTCGACAATGATGGCATTGAGGTCGTCAACAAGTGCGGGAAGCACGACGAAACCTTCGCCGCCAAGGAGTAGGGGCCGGGCCTCCCTAAGTACTATCGAGTCTGCTTTGAACTGTTTATGTTTATGGTTTATGCATAGAACTGTTATGAAGTGTGGTACTGCTTATCTGAAATATGCTCTTAAGTAGTTGACCCTCTGTTTATACTCTGCTCTGCTTATGATGTGTGCTACATGGTTGTGACGAAGTGTGCTGGTAACCTCACCAACTAGCCAAAGAGGTTACCACACACCAGGCGTTGCATACAACCAAACACCATGCCTTGGGTTTTGTCTACTAATATGCTGGCAACCAAACACCAGGCAGTGTGGTTCTGCTCATGCAGGCAAGAGGGCATGCAGGCAACCAAACAACATGCAGATGGTGCATTTGAGACTGCATTTGCATAGCCAGGTTGAGTGGAGAAGTGTATGCAATGCGGGTACTGTAGCGCTCGGCAACCAAACACGCCCTTGGTCATCGGTCGGTTGCAGCTTCTCCTGCTGACGGGTAACATCATCACCGTTAATCGGTCGTGACTCCCGGCCTCACCGCTCACACCGTCGCCAGCTTTGCTTGCCGGCTAATGCTTTTTTCATCACCGGCTACAACATTGGTCATCCTTGTTCGCAGCTTTCACCAATTGGAGCATTTTTGTCGCCGGTTGAAGCGTTTTCAATTGCCGACCGCAACTTTACGCCATCATCTATAGCTTTTTGCTGAATCCCATTGAAGCTTTTTTTGTAGCATCTTGAAGGATTTTCCAACGCCGATCGCATTTTTTGGCCATCATCTATAGCTTTTCGCTGAATCCCATTGAAGCTTTTTTGTTGTTGGTTGAAACCTTTTCTATCACCGGTTGCAACTATCGCAGTTTCCTAGTCGCCGGCCCTAGCTTTCGTCATCTCCGATCGAAGTGTCGTCGGTTGCAGCTTTGGCTATTACGCAGTGGTCGGTTCTAGCTTCCGCCGTATCCAATTGAAACTCTTGGCGTCGCCAGTTATAACTTCCGTGGTCGCCGATTGTAGCATCGGAGGTGGCTGCTCACAGCTCCAGTGATGCACCTCCCACCCCCATGCAAGCTAGCTACACCCGTTGCAGCTTCTCGTGCCTTGGGGTGCAGCTCCTGCGTTCTTTGGTTGCAGCACAGGAGGATGTCGTGCGACAGATGGCAACAACGCCGCCGAGTGCTAATCAACAACGCCGCCACGAGCTTGTACGATGTAGCCTCACGGCAGCCACGCACGCACATGGGCCCACGATAGCCAGGCAAAATGAGGGCTCAATTTTGTGGGATCCATGGCAGATTGCTGCAAGAAGGAGAGCCAACTCATTGGACCCGTGAAGGAGAAAGACGATGCGGCGTTCAGTGGAAGAAAGCGTGTGGACAAGAACGTTCTGAGGGGATAAAGGATGTCGGGAAAGAGAGCGGTTGCGGCGCCCACAAATAAACGTGGTTAATCTGCGTGCTAGCGACCAACCGAGCGTTCCACTGGCCGGCCAATTAGAATCATTTACCTTTATTTAAGGGAACGACGCACGTTTTCAGAGAGTACACATGTTGGCTACAACCGCTTAAAATGATCATGCTTCTGACAGTTCCTATTTGGCACACACCCTCCGAGCACCATGTAGAATTGGGCCGGCCCATGTATGGCATGGTTTAGAAGCTTTCCATCACGGTTTTGTGAAGCTTTTAGAAGCTTTCAGCTGGATTTATGAAGCCTCCGGAAGCTTTTGACCGTCTTTGTTTCTTTTTTCATTTTTATTTTTTGTTTTCGAAAACTTCTTTTCAAATGTGTGAACTTTTTTTAGAAACATGAATTTATTCAAATCCATGAACTATTTTTGAACGCATGCACTTTTAAAATTCCACGAACTTAATTTTAATTCATATAATTTTTAAAACTCATGAACATTTTTTGAGTTAGTAAACATTTTTTGCATTCATGGATTTTTTTTCATGAATTTTTTCAAGTTATGATCTTTTTCGAATTCATTCATTTATTTTGATTTTTATGAACTTTCCCAAATTTATGGAAATTTTTTATTCAGTGAATTTTTTAAAGTCAATGGTCAACCAGTCAGAAAAACAGATGAACCTGTAGCGGCTGGAGAGTAATCGACACTAAGGGCTCGCGACCCATCTAGCAATCCTGAAAAAACCAAAAATACATGTAGAAAACACTATGCTCCTACGGGGTGCACCCGACATGTGACATGTGGCAACGACTAGGTGCACTATGCCTACCTTCCCGCTGGGAGCCCTTCTAGGGGGTACCGGTTGGTTATTTGCCCCCCGTACTTTCTACTTCTTAGTGACAAGGCATGGTGCTTCGTGGGATAATTAGTTCTTGTTAGGGACACACTAGGGATCTCTCGAATAATAGCAACAATCTCTCGCGGATACAAGTTTAGGTGGCGATTACAGGGAGATACAGAATGCGGTAGCTAGGGTTCGTCGCGAGACGGAAATGAGAAAGGGGAAAGAGCTGAGCCGCCGTTGCCTGATCCACTGGATGCCCCGTGCAGCTTCTCCTCCCCTCTCAAGTAGTAGAGCAGCTGGGCCTCAGTTAACCCAGGCCGGCCCGATGACGCGTGGGTTGGGCTTCCTGGGCCGGGTTGTCCGCGGAGCAGAGGCGACGCGGTCGTTGTTGCTGACTGGCGGGCCACTCCTGTCAAGGGCGTTGACATCCCCCTCTCCTTGAGACGAGGCTTGTCCCCAAGCCTCCACGAGCAGGAAGCGCTCCTGGAGACTAGACTTGTCCTCCCAAGTGTCTCCCAACACCTCGGAGTTGGACCAGCGTATGCGGACCTGCTCGCGCATCCGCGCCGTTGTTTTCAGTACCTTTCTTGTACTTGATGCGATACTGGAGTCCCAACAGCTTGGTAAAAGCTTTCTGTTGCCATGGCGTGTTCAGACGTTGTTCCTCTAGGTGAGTGAGGCTCTTTTGATCCGTATATATGACAAATTCTGCGTGTTGCAAATATGGGCGCCATTGATCTACGGCCACGATGATTGCCAGATATTCTTTTTCATATGTGGACAGACCCTGATATCTTGGGCTCAACGCTTTGCTCATGAACGCTATAGGGTGTCCTTGTTGCTGCAGGATTGCTCCGATGCCTGTGTCACATGCGTCCATCTCCACTGTGAAAGGCTGCTCAAAGTTCGGCAATGCTAGCACCGGTGCCAAGGTTAGGTGCTTCTTCAGGACTTGAAAAGTTGTCTCTGTGATCGATGTCCACTGAAATGGCATGCCTTTCTTCAACAAATTGAACAGCGGCCGTGCTATCACTCCGAAATTGCGCACAAAGCGGCGACAGTAGCCTACGAGACCCAGAAAGCTTCGGACTCCGTTGATATCTTGCGGTGGGGCCCAGTTGGCAACTGTTGATATCTTGGTCGGGTCCGTGGCTACGCCGCGAGCACTGATGACATGGCCTAGGTAGGATACCTGGCTTTGTCCAAATGCACACTTGCTGCACTTTACCATCCACTGATCTTTAAGTAGCAGTTCCAACACCTGCCTCACGTGGCACTTGTGCTCCTCTAATGTGGCACTGAAAATTAAGATGTCGTCGAAGAAGCATAGCACACAAACACGTATCACAAGTTTGAGAGTTGTAGTCAGCCCTTCTATAAATGTGGGGGGTGCCCCAGCCAATCCAAAGGACAAAACCTTGAAATCGAAGTGCCCCTGATGCGTGGAGAATGCCGTCTTCTACTCCTCCCCTGGTGCGAGCCTGATCTGATGATAGCCCGCGCGCAAGTCAAGCTTTGAAAACCACGCCGCACCATGTAGCTCATCCAGAAGCTCTTCGATAACTAGAACTGGAAACTTGCCGACCACTATAATGGCATTCAGCTGTCTGTAATCTATACAGAGATGCCAGGTCCCGTCTTTTTTCTTAACCAGGATGACCGGGGATGAGAAAGGACTGTTGCTTCGCTGAATGACTCCGGATTTCAGAAGTGCTTCGACTTGGGCTTCTATCTCCGTCTTCTGTTCCGGTTTGTAACGATATTGTCTGACATCGACTGGCTGTGCTCCAGGGATTAGAGGGATGCGGTGATCGCACGCCCTTCTAGGTGGGAGCCTGACTGGCTCTTCGAACACGTCCGAAAATTGCTCCAAGATTTCTTGAATGCACGCTGGTGTTTGCTCTAATTCTTCCTGCTGGGTGGCAACCACACAGAGGTGTATAATGTGTGTGATCGATCCGTTGCTGCACAGGTTTTGCAACTGCAAACTGTTGATGGACTGACAACTGGTGGAAGCCGTGTCGTGCCCCGTCAGACGTAGCGGGCCTGCTGGAGTGGGGATCTCAATGAAATGAGCGCGCCAGTCTACCTGCATCGGGCTGTGCTCCTCTAACCAATCCATGCCGAGTATAACGTCGTACATGCCCAGAGCCAGAACTTTCAGATCCGTGTAGAATTCGTGTCCTTGAGCATACCACGCGCATTGCGGCGCGACCTTAGTGCAGAGTACCCGATCGTATTAACCGAAAACATAATACATGTGTGAATACATAGACAAACAGAGTGTCACTAGTATGCCTCTACTAGACTAGCTTGTTAATCAAAGATGGTTATGTTTCCTAACCATAGATAAAGAGTTTTCATTTGATTAACAGGATCACATCATTAGTTGAATGATCTGATTGACATGACCCATTCCATTAGCTTAGCACCCGATCGTTTAGTATGTTGCTATTGCTTTCTTCATGACTTATACATGTTCCTATGACTATGAGATTATGCAACTCCCGTTTGCCAGAGGAACACTTTGTGTGCTACCAAACATCACAACGTAACTGGGTGATTGTAAAGGAGCTCTACAGGTGTCTCCAAAGGTACATGTTGGGTTGGCGTATTTCGAGATTAGGATTTGTCACTCCGATTGTCGGAGAGGTATCTCTGGGCCCTCTCGGTAATGCATATCACTTAAGCCTTGCAAGCATTGCAACTAATGAGTTAGTTGCAGGATGATGTATTACAGAACGAGTAAAGAGACTTGTCGGTAACGAGATTGAACTAGGTATGGGATACCGAGGATCGAATCTCGGGCAAGTAACATACCGATGACAAAGGGAACAACGTATGTTGTTATGCGGTCTGACCGATAAAAGATCTTCGTAGAATATGTAGGAGCCAATATGAGCATCCAGGTTCCACTATTGGTTATTGACCAGAGACGTGTCTCGGTCATGTCTACATTGTTCTCAAACCCGTAGGGTCCGCACGCTTAAGGTTACGATGACAGTTATATTATGAGTTTATACATTTTGATGTACCAAAGGTTGTTCGGAGTCCCGGATGTGATCACGGACATGATGAGGAGTCTCGAAATGGTCGAGACATAAAGATTGATATATTGGAAGCCTATGTTTGGATATCGAAAGTATTCCGGGTGAAATCGGGATTTTACCGGAGTACCGGGAGGTTACCGGAACCCCCCGGGAGCTATATGGGCCTAAGTGGGCCTTAGTGGAAAAGAGAAGGAGCAGCCCAAGATGGGCCGCGCGCCCCTCCCCTCCCTTGGTCTGAATAGGACAAGGAGAGGGGGCCGGCCCCCCTCTCTTTTCCCCCCTCCACGAATCCTATTCCAACTAGGATTGGGGGGGGGGGAATCCTACTCCTAGAGGGAGTAGGACTCCTCCTGGCGCGCCTCTCCTAGGCCGGCCGCACCCCCCCTTTGAGCCTTTATATATGGAGGCAGGGGCACCCCAGAGAAACACAAGTTGATCCACGTGATCATATCCTTACCCGTGTGCGGTGCCCCCTTCCACCATAGTCCTCGATAATATTGTAGCAGTGCTTAGGCGAAGCCCTGCTGCAGTAGTACATCAAGATCATCACGACGCCGTCGTGCTGACGGAACTCTTCCCTAACACTTTGCTGGATCGGAGTCCGGAGATCGTCATCGAGCTGAACGTGTGCTAGAACTCGGAGGTACCGTAGTTTCGGTGCTTGATCGGTCGGGCCGTGAAGACGTACGACTACATCAACCAAACGCTTCCGTTGTCGATCTACAAGGATACATAGATCATACTCTCCCCTCTCGTTGCTATGCATCACCATGATCTTGCATGAGCGTAGGAATTTTTTTGAAATTACTACGAAACCCAACAGTGCCTCCCCGCTGAGGCGCCTCTGGTGGTCGTGGAAGACTGCCGAACGCGCCTTCGACCACCTCTTCTTGAAGCAGCGCAAGAGCACAGGCAGTATCCAGGTCCTGTGGCCTCTGTACGAGCACCACTGCCCGAACATCCCTCCTCAGACCCTCGAGAAAACGAGTCAAGAAATAGAAAGGGTGAATCGTGTCAGAATACGATGATAAATGGTTTATGATCAATTCAAATTGCTCTATGTAGTGTGCTACTGAAGAAGTTTGGCGGACAGTATAGAACTGCTGAATCAGCGTCTGATGTCGATCGCGACCAAAACGGGTACAGAGTAAGGAAGTGAAAGCGTCCCAATCAAAATCTGCAAGTCTTTTTTGTATGGACTGAAGCCAGACAGCGGCCGACCCCGAGAAATTCAGGGCCGCCATGGGTACCCAGAACGAAGGTAAGATACCAAACATTTGGAAGTATTGTTCACACATAGTTTTCCACAAATTCGGGTTGTTGCCTGAGAACTGCGGAAATGCGATGGATGGGTGGGATTGACCCAGTCCGGATAGTAGTTGACTAGCATGAGAGAAACGTCGAGAGCGAAAGCGGAGATGCTGTCAGATGGGAGGACGGACCTGTTGCCGGGGGTGGCGTCGGTGTCTGTAAGAACACCGCCGCATTCCCCGTGGCAGATTGAAAACGCCGTGGCCATTGGGCCCTGGGAGGTCGCTGCCCGCGCCGCCACCAACCCCCGTGAGGACGCTGGTCGTCGCAGAAGGGCCCGACTTCGGAAGCGCGGCCACTTCACTGAAAATTATTTTTTGATTATGGTTGATAAGGCGGCCACTTCACTGAAAATTAGATTTGACGAACTTGAGTCATTCAAAAATATATTTGGATTTTTAATGAGTTCAACGGCCTTGAAGTCATTGGACCATTCTGAACTTAAAGACAGTTGTACAAAATTTGCAAGTGCTTTCTCTTCGGGTGGTTCATTTGATGTTGATTTAAATGATCTAATTTCTGAGTTAATTGTTATGCAGTCAACTTTGCCCGATAGAACAATGTCCGCTATGGAGATTTTTGAGTTTGCAAGGGAAGCTGATTGTTATCCAAATATTGCTATTGCATATCGGATTTTCTTTACTATGCCTGTTACTGTGGCATCAGCTGAAAGAAGTTTTTCGAAGTTGAAATTGTTGAAGAACTACTTGAGATCTACAATGTCGCAAGAGAGGTTAAATGGCTTGGCAACTTTATGCATCGAGAAAAATTTGGTTGATGAAATTGACATTGATACTATCGTTAGTGATTTTGCATCTTAGAATGTTAGAATAAAATTTTGAAGGTAATATGTAATACATTATTTGATATGCACAATCATTTTGGACGCACTTAATTATTTTCTTTGATACAAATTATATGTATATATGATGGTAATTAATTAGGCATTTATATTAAGGGCCCCGAAGGGCCCCGGATTGTAGTTTCGCCCCGGACCCTCAAAATCTCAGGACCGGCCCTGTCTGAGTATGCATGGACCATGAATAAATGACAGGTGTGTGTGTGTGTGATCGATCAGATCGGTGCTGGCCCGGCCCGGCCGGCCGGCCAACGCCCAACGCCGCGCCTGTCTGCTGTTAGCCAGCAATGCCGGCCCATGCAAGCATCCGTATGCCCATGATCATTATTCCATGTAGTACTAGGTGTGTCTAAAAAAACAGTGTTTCTCAAAAAAAAAGTAGTACGAGGTGATTCTTACCACTAAAAAAGGTGATTCTGAAAAAGTAGTACTATGTGGCTTGTGTATTTTTTTCCTTCAAGAAAAATGGCTTGTGTGTGAGTTGAAGCTAAAATGATATTGCGAGTGACTAACTGACTATCTCTGCTCCTAGTTGGGGAGTTGGTAAGCGGTATCGTCGCTTCGTCCCCCCGGTTTTTGTTGATTAAGGCGTTTTTTCTCCATTTTTTCATCAAGGTGCAGGGTGGGAATCAGCCCGTTGCCAATCTGAACTTGCCAAACTGCTCCTCCTTCGACACCCCCTCCTCTATCATAGTATACAAATTAACCGCAATATCTTAATTTTCTTTTCATGGGTTTGGCCATAATTAGAAACCTAGCATTATGCGTGGATTACTTCGACGCGGCGTAACATGAGGGCTACGACGAGCATGGCCTGCAAACAGGAAACGAGAAACCAGTCTGTTTCAGATCCGATTTTAGGGATACTACGGAACCTAACAATTGGCAATCACCAGGTAAATCTTATGGCAAGTAGCAATCATATAAACAACATATGGCAATTGACAATGTGCAACTAATCCTCTACTAAAGCTCTCACACGACACATTCGGCAACAATCACCATTATCGACCACAAAAGCAAGCCGCCACACTGCCTTCGTAGGATGTGCGTGCACTCCAACATCACGAGGCACCACACCCTGCCCAAGGTGTGTCGCATCGCATTGGAGGAGAGGGCATGAGGAGCCATGCCGCAACTCAAATGGTATTCAGGAATTAGGTCAATGTGTCTACCTGCCGCCGTTTGGACCCCGCCAGCGTGGCCAATCGACCGCAACAGACCAAGGTAATCACTAAAAGGAACCCGTCGTCCATGTCATCGCCAGATCATCAGCACACCAGGATCTGGCGTCGTCCGCTTCCCATCCCCACCATACTGGAAGCCATCCGTGGTGCACCATCGTCTCAGGTACTCCCGTGCTGCATGGAAGCCTCGCCGCCGAACACGTCTTCGAGGAACCACGCCAGCAGCGGCTCCA
This sequence comes from Triticum aestivum, assembly GCF_018294505.1. Classification (NCBI taxonomy): domain Eukaryota; kingdom Viridiplantae; phylum Streptophyta; class Magnoliopsida; order Poales; family Poaceae; genus Triticum; species Triticum aestivum. The sequence goes on from NC_057803.1 coordinate 629,007,404, forward strand.
GAAGAATGACGCCGTCAATAGCTCCTTCTGAGGGATTCCGTTGGGAGAAGTCGTTGTCACCCAGCATCGCGATGGTGGAGGATGTTGTTGGACGCGAACTTGGCCCTTTAATTTTTGTAGTGTGCTTGTGGAACTTTGTGAGAACGAGTGTTATGAGTATACTGGTTTTGTAGGTAATCCTTTTCCAACAGTCTAATTAACAGTCCCTGAAGACCATCAGGAACCCTAATGTCGAGAATGAAAATTGTAAGATCAATATCTTACCAATTTTGATATTCTTTGAGAAACATCATTAAAGAATACCAGATATACTTATTGTTAGTTCTTCATTGACACCTATTGTTCTTAATGAACCTTAATTGTTAACGATATGTGTAGTACTCCCTCTGGTCCTTTTTAGTTCACATATAAGATTTGTCTGAAGTCAAGCCTCGTAAAGTTTGACCAACTTTATAGAAAAAATACCAACATTCACAATGTGAAATCAATACCAGTTTATGCATCATGACTTAAAGTTTCATATTGTATAACTTTAGCATGGTAGATGTTAATATTTTTTCATATAAATATGGTCAAACTTTGAGTAGTTTGACTTCAAGCAATTCTTATATGAAGAGTAAAAAGGACCGAAGGGAGTACTATAGGATCAATGGAAAGAATGTCCGGTTGTCCAATTGATGCTACTATTGTTGGCTCTACCAAAGTATCTCTTCTACATGATATATTCTTAATTATGGATCCTGTCATTTTGGGAAAGTCAGTATCTCGAGAGCAAGCAGGCAGCTTAACCAACGCTGTAGGATGATCCAGTGCTTTTAGAATCAAATTATTGGGTTGTTACTGTATAATCTGATTTCGTTTGTAAACAAATGTGAGGAGTGGGAGAGGATGTGCATTTATAAAATGTACTTAGGTTGAGGTTCCGTTTTCAAGATCCGATTGTTATTTATTCTTTTTCATTGTTGAGGGAGTCCTGTATTAGGAGGTCTCTGGACAGCCGGACTATATCCTTCGGCCGGACTATTGGACTATGAAGATACAAGATTGAAGACTTGGTCCCGTGTCCGGATGGGACTCTACTTGGCGTGGAAGGCAAGCTAGGCAATACGGATATGTATATCTCCTCCTTTGTAACCGACCTGGTGTAACCCTAGCCCCCTCCGGTGTCTATATAAACCGGAGGGTTTTAGTCCGTAGGACAACATACAATCATACCATATGCTAGCTTCTAGGGTTTAGCCTCTCCGATCTCGTGGTAGATCAACTCTTGTAATACCCATATTATCAAGTATAATCAAGCAGGACGTAGAGTTTTACCTCCATCAAGAGGGCCCGAACCTGGGTAAAACATCGTGTCCCCTGCCTCTTGTTACCACCCGCCTTAGACGCACAATTCGGAACCCCCTACCCGAGATCCGTCGGTTTTGACACCGACATTGGTGCTTTCATTGAGAGTTCCTCTGTGTCGTCGCCGTTAGACTTGATGGCTCCTTCGATCATCGATAGCGATGCAGTCCAGGGTGAGAATTTTCTCCCCGGACAGATCTTTGTATTCGGCGGCTTCGCACTGCGGGCCAACTCGCTTGGCCATATGGAGCAGATCGAGAGTTACGCCCCTGGCCACCAGGTCAGGTTTGGAAGCTTAAACTACATGGCCGATATCCGCGAAGACTTGATCTTCGACGGATTCGAGCCCCTTCCCAATGCGCCACACGGTCACGATGAGCATGATTTAGCTCTGCCATCGGACAGTGTTCAAGAGATTGCGCCGGCAACCGCTTCGACCCTCAATTCGGAGCCAGTTGTGCCATCCATGGGCGGGTGGATAGACCCCGCCACGGAGGCCGCACTCTCATCGGCGATCGAGCCGAGTATCGACCTTACCCTTCACGGGAGCCGTGACGCCGGACTACCGGATTCTTCCCCGGCCACGGACTCCGAACTGCCTGCGCCCGCACCTATCGAATCCGACTGGGCGCCGATCTTGGAGTTTACCTCTACGGATATTTTTCAGCACTCGCCCTTCGTCGACATACTGAACTCATTAAGGTCTCTCTCCCTGTCAGGAGAGTCCGGGCCGAACTATGTTCGGCAGGATTGGGGTTCGGATGATAAAGAGATCCATCACCATTATCTTAGCCATAAAATTCAAAACGAGTTGATTTCTCTTATGGCTAGTGACATTACAAATTCTATTCTCAAGATTGTCAAAGTGGCCAAATATTTCTCTGTTATCCTGGATTGTACCCCGGATGTGAGTCATCAAGAACAAATGAGTTTGTTGGTTCGATGTGTTCATATATCTGATGGAAAAATACAAATTGTGGAGTACTTCCTTGCTTTTTTGGTAGTGGAGGACACATCTGGTTTGGGAATTTTCAAGGTATTGGTTGATTCTATGAAGTCCTTCGGTCTTAATATTGATGATATTAGGGGCCAAGGTTATGACAATGGATCCAACATGAAAGGAAAATACAAGGGGTTGCAATGTCGGTTGCTTGAGGTAAATCCAAGAGCTTTGTATATGCCATGTGCTTGCCACAGTCTTAATCTTACCCTTTGTGATATGGCTAAATCTTGTGGTAGAGCTGTTTCTTTTTTTAGAATTGTGCAACGAATATATGTATTATTCAGGTTCTACGAAAAGATGGAAAGTTTTTGTTAGCCATGTGACAGATTTGACTGTGAAATCGTTGAGCAATACTCGTTGGGAGAGTCGTATCAAAAGTGTTAAAGCAATTAGATTTCAAGCTCCTAACATAAGATCAGCTTTACTTGAGTTAAGTGAAGATAGTGGTACCGAACCCAAGGATAGGAGTGATGCAAAAAATTTGTTCGATGTGCTTGGCAGCTATGAGTTCATACTTGGCATGGTCATTTGGCATGGCATTCTATTTGCTGTAGATTCAGTAAGCAGGAAGCTGCAATCACCATCCATGTGCATTGAGACTGCCTTAAAGCAAATAGATGGTATGAGGACTTATTTTGACACTTATAGAGAGGAAGGGTTTGATTCTAGTGTGATCATTGCCAAAGAAATCGCAGCTGAAATGGGTGTAGAGCCATCATTTCCAGTAAAGCGTCGTGTTTCTAGGAAGAAACAATTTGATGAAGATGACAATGATGAAGCGATATTGGAAGCTGAGAAGGATTTTAAAGTCAATTATTTTTTGATTATGGTTGATAAGGCGGCCACTTCACTGAAAATTAGATTTGACGAACTTGAGTCATTCAAAAATATATTTGGATTTTTAATGAGTTCAACGGCCTTGAAGTCATTGGACCGTTCTGAACTTAAAGACAGTTGTACAAAATTTGCAAGTGCTTTCTCTTCGGGTGGTTCATCTGATGTTGATTTAAATGATCTGATTTCTGAGTTAATTGTTATGCAGTCAACTTTGCCCGATAGAACAATGTCCGCTATGGAGATTTTTGAGTTTGCAAGGGAAGCTGATTGTTATCCAAATATTGCTATTGCATATCGGATTTTCTTTACTATGCCTGTTACTGTGGCATCAGCTGAAAGAAGTTTTTCGAAGTTGAAATTGTTGAAGAACTACTTGAGATCTACAATGTCGCAAGAGAGGTTAAATGGCTTGGCAACTTTATGCATCGAGAAAAATTTGGTTGATGAAATTGACATTGATACTATCGTTAGTGATTTTGCATCTCAGAATGTTAGAATAAAATTTTGAAGGTAATATGTAATACATTATTTGATATGCACAATCATTTTGGACGCACTTAATTATTTTCTTTGATACAAATTATATGTATATATGATGGTAATTAATTAGGCATTTATATTAAGGGCCCCGAAGGGCCCCGGATTGTAGTTTCGCCCCGGACCCCTAAAATCTCAGGACCGGCCCTGTCTGAGTATGCATGGACCATGAATAAATGACAGGTGTGTGTGTGTGTGATCGATCAGATCGGTGCTGGCCCGGCCCGGCCGGCCGGCCAACGCCCAACGCCGCGCCTGTCTGCTGTTAGCCAGCAATGCCGGCCCATGCAAGCATCCGTATGCCCATGATCATTATTCCATGTAGTACTAGGTGTGTCTAAAAAACAGTGTTTCTCAAAAAAAAAAGTAGTACGAGGTGATTCTTACCACTAAAAAAGGTGATTCTGAAAAAAGTAGTACTATGTGGCTTGTGTATTTTTTTCCTTCAAGAAAAATGGCTTGTGTGTGAGTTGAAGCTAAAATGATATTGCGAGTGACTAACTCACTATCTCTGCTCCTAGTTGGGGAGTTGGTAAGCGGTATCGTCGCTTCGTCCCCCCGGTTTTCGTTGATTAAGGCGTTTTTTCTCCATTTTTTCATCAAGGTGCAGGGTGGGAATCAGCCCGTTGCCAATCTGAACTTGCCAAACTGCTCCTCCTTCGACACCCCCTCCTCTATCATAGTATACAAATTAACCGCAATATCTTAATTTTCTTTTCATGGGTTTGGCCATAATTAGAAACCGAACATTATGCGTGGATTACTTCGACGCGGCGTAACATGAGGGCTACGACGAGCATGGCCTGCAAACAGGAAACGAGAAACCAGTCTGTTTCAGATCCGATTTTAGGAATACTACGGAACCTATTTTAGGCAATTGGCAATCACCAGGCAAATCTTATGGCAAGTAGCAATCATATAAACAACATATGGCAATTGACAATGTGCAACTAATCCTCTACTAAAGCTCTCACACGACACATTCGGCAACAATCACCATTATCGACCACAAAAGCAAGCCGCCACACTGCCTTCGTAGGATGTGCGTGCACTCCAACATCGCGAGGCACCACACCCTGCCCAAGGTGTGTCGCATCGCATTGGAGGAGAGGGCATGAGGAGCCATGCCGCAACTCAAATGGTATTCAGGAATCAGGTCAATGTGTCTACCTGCCGCCGTTTGGACCCCGCCAGCGTGGCCAATCGACCGCAACAGACCAAGGTAATCACTAAAAGGAACCCGTCGTCCATGTCATCGCCAGATCATCAGCACACCAGGATCTGGCGTCGTCCGCTTCCCATCCCCACCATACTGGAAGCCATCCGTGGTGCACCATCGTCTCAGGTACTCCCGTGCTGCATGGAAGCCTCGCCGCCGAACACGTCTTCGAGGAACCACGCCAGCAGCGGCTCCAGAAGAATGACGCCGTCAATAGCTCCTTCTGAGGGATTCCGTTGGGAGAAGTCGTTGTCACCCAGCATCGCGATGGTGGAGGATGTTGTTGGACGTGAACTTGGCCCTTTAATTTTTGTAGTGTGCTTGTGGAACTTTGTGAGAACGAGTGTTATGAGTACACTGGTTTTGTAGGTAATCTTTTTCCAATAGTCTAATTAACAGTCCCTGAAGACCATCAGGAACCCTAATGTCGAGAATGAAAATTGTAAGATCAATATCTTACCAATTTTGATATTCTTTGAGAAACATCATTAAAGAATACCAGATATACTTATTGTTAGTTCTTCATTGACACCTATTGTTCTTAATGAACATTAATTGTTAATGATATGTGTAGTACTCCCTCTGGTCCTTTTTAGTTCACATATAAGATTTGTCTGAAGTCAAGCCTCGTAAAGTTTGACCAACTTTATAGAAAAATTACCAACATTCACAATGTGAAATCAATACCAGTTTATGCATCATGACTTAAAGTTTCATATTGTATAACTTTAGCATGGTAGATGTTAATATTTTTTCATATAAACATGGTCAAACTTTGAGTAGTTTGACTTCAAGCAATTCTTATATGAAGAGTAAAAAGGACCGAAGGGAGTACTATAGGATCAATGGAAAGAATGTCCGGTTGTCCAATTGATGCTACTATTGTTGGCTCTACCAAAGTATCTCTTCTACATGATATATTCTTAATTATGGATCCTGTCATTTTGGGAAAGTCAGTATCTCGAGAGCAAGCAGGCAGCTTAACCAACGCTGTAGGATGATCCAGTGCTTTTAGAATCAAATTATTGGGTTGTTACTGTATAATCTGATTTCGTTTGTAAACAAATGTGAGGAGTGGGAGAGGATGTGCATTTATAAAATGTACTTAGGTTGAGGTTCCGTTTTCAAGATCCGATTGTTATTTATTCTTTTTCATTGTTGAGGGAGTCCTGTATTAGGAGGTCTCCGGACAGCTGGACTATATCCTTCGGCCGGACTATTGGACTATGAAGATACAAGATTGAAGACTTCGTCCCGTGTCCGGATGGGACTCTACTTGGCGTGGAAGGCAAGCTAGGCAATACGGATATGTATATCTCCTCCTTTGTAACCGACCTGGTGTAACCCTAGCCCCCTCTGGTGTCTATATAAACCGGAGGGTTTTAGTCCATAGGACAACATACAATCACACCATATGCTAGCTTCTAGGGTTTAGCCTCTCCGATCTCGTGGTAGATCAACTCTTGTAATACCCATATTATCAAGTATAATCAAGCAGGACGTAGAGTTTTACCTCCATCAAGAGGGCCCGAACCTGGGTAAAACATCGTGTCCCCTGCCTCTTGTTACCACCCGCCTTAGACGCACAATTTGGAACCCCCTACCTGAGATCCGCCGGTTTTGACACCGACATTGGTGCTTTCATTGAGAGTTCCTCTGTGTCGTCGCCGTTAGACTTGATGGCTCCTTCGATCATCGATAGCGATGCAGTCCAGGGTGAGAATTTTCTCCCCGGACATATCTTTGTATTCGGCGGCTTTGCACTGCGGGCCAACTCGCTTGGCCATATGGAGCAGATCGAGAGTTACGCCCCTGGCCACTCGATCAGGTTTGGAAGCTTAAACTACATGGCCGATATCCGCGAAGACTTGATCTTCGACAGATTCAAGCCCCTTCCCAATGCGCCACACGGTCACGATGAGCATGATTTGGCTCTGCCATCAGACAGTGTTCAAGAGATCGCGTCGGCAACCGCTCCGACCCTCAATTCGGAGCCAGTTGCGCCATCCATGGACGGGTGGATAGACCCCGCCACGGAGGCCGCACTCTCATCGACGATCGAGCCGAGTATCGACCTTACCCTTCACGGGAGCCGTGACGCCGGACTACCGGATTCTTCCCCGGCCACGGACTCCGAACTGCCTGCGCCCGCACCTATCGAATCCGACTGGGCGCCGATCTTGGAGTTTACCTCTACGGATATTTTTCAGCACTCGCCCTTCGGCGACATACTGAACTCATTAAGGTCTCTCTCCCTGTCAGGAGAGTCCGGGCCGAACTATGTTCTGCAGGATTGGGGTTCGGATGATGAAGAAATTTGTCGCCCACCCACCACCCACTTAGTAGCCACTGTCGACGATTTGACCGACATGCTCGACTTCGACTCTGAAGACATCGACAGTATGGACGACGATGCAGGAGACGAACAGGAACCACTGCCCAGAGGGCACTGGACGCCCACTTCATCATATGACGTATACATGGTGGACACACCCAAAGAAAACGACGACGAGGAACGGAAGGACGCAACGAAGGGTTGTTCCCTTGAGAAGTAGTCAAAGCGGCGGCATAAGCGCCGCTCCAAATCCTGCCTCGGCAGAAACAGCGGTCATATAGACCCAGCGATAGAGCAGGCTGAACCATCGCCCGACCAGGGCAACACGGAGAATCAAACCGAACAACCCAACCCCGTCAAACATAACAGTCCGAACGACATCACATCGGACAAGCACCCGGAGCAACAGAATGCCCATCAAAGGCTGGTTGCCACTGCGAGGAGTCTGAAAAAGTAGAAGCAAAGGCTCAGGGCTGCACAAGACACACTCAGAATCAGATGGAGTGAAGTACTCAACACTCCAGCGAAGTACGGTGGTAATCGCCACATCAAGAGCTACCCGAAGCGAAAGCTGCTACCTGAATTCGATGAGGAGGCCTTAGATCCCCCGCAATCAAAAAACAAAACGGCCATCCAGTCGGATAGACGACCTCGTGGCCAACATAGAACGACAAACGACGCCGCACATAAGCCGGTACGCGATCCACGTGAGGACTCGCATCAAAAGTACGGCGCAACCAGATCCATCTACGGGCCACGCCAGCGCGCTCCAGCATGCAATGCAACACAACAAACATCTCAATACCACGGTACACCCAAATACATGGGTGCCGCACACCCCCTATGTTTCACCGATGAGGTGCTGGACCATGAATTTCCAGAGGGATTCAAACCCGTAAACATAGAGGCGTATGATGGAACGACAGACCCTGGGGTCTAGATTGAGGACTACATCCTCCATATCCATATGGCTCGAGGAGACGATCTCCACGCCATCAAGTACTTACCCCTCAAGCTCAAAGGGCTAGCTCGGCACTGGCTTAAAAGCCTCCCCCAAAACTCCATTGGAAGCTGGGACGAGCTCGAAGACGCCTTTCGGGCAAATTTTCAAGGGACCTATGTCCGACCACCGGATGCAGACGATTTAAGTCATATAACTCAACAGCCCGGAGAGTCAGCCCGAAAGCTTTGGAACAGGTTCCTCACTAAAAAGAACCAAATAGTCGACTGTCCGGACGCCGAAGCCTTAGCAGCTTTCAAGCACAGCGTTCGAGACGAATGGCTTGCCAGACACCTTGGCCAAGAAAAGTCGAGAACAATGGCAGCAATAACAAGCCTCATGACCCGCTTTTGCGCGGGCGAGGACAGCTGGTTAGCCCGATGTAGCACCAGTGACCCAAGTACATCCGAAGTCCAGGACGGAAACGGGAAATCACGACGCAGCAAAAACAAGCGCCGGAATAAAGAAGACAGCCCGAAGAGCACAAGGTAAACGCCGGATTCAAAAGCTCTCGGCCAGGTCAGCAAAAGCTGCCCCAAGGGCAACAGAGACGAACTGTCCAGCCTAAACAAGATTCTGGACCAAATATGTCAGATCCATAGCACCCCCGATAAACCTGCAAATCATACCCATAGAGAATGTTGGGTCTTTAAGCAGTCCGGCAAGCTCAACGCCGAACACAAGGGGCACGATACACCAAGCGAAGACGAGGACGAGCCTCGCAAGCAAAGTACTGGGGAACAGAAGAAGTTCCCACCAGAAGTCAAAATAGTAAACGTATTACACGTGACAAAGGGGAGAAACAAAGCTGCACTCCTAGAGACACATGCCCCAGGGCCTATCATAGCGGAGTTCTGCCACTGGTCGTCCCAACCGATCACCTTCGACCATCGGGATTACTCGGCAAGTATCCGACGTGCAGGATGGGCTACCTTGGTATTAGACCCAATAATTGAGGGATACCACTTCACACGAGTCCTGATGGACGGTTGCAGCAGTCTAAACCTGATATATCAGGACACAGTCCGCAAAATGGGGATAGACCCAACAAAAATTAGCCGCAGCAATACTACCTTTAAAGGAGTAACGCTAGGCCCATTGCTACTAGAGGTTATATTCGGCTTTCCCGATAACTTTCATAGCTAAAATTTAACGTTCCACATCGCTCTGTTCCAAAGTGGCTATCAAGCACTACTCGGACGCGAAGCTTTCGCCCGCTTTAACGCAATACCGCATTACGCTTCCCTCATGCTTAAGATGCCCGATCCACATGGCATCATTACAGTAAATGGAAATATTGAGCGCTCCTTGCGCGTGGAAGACCGTGCGGCTGCCTTGGCAGCCGCACACTAAACGGCCTCACCAACTAAAGCATCTGACAGGTCATTAAGACCACAGACATGGTTGGACGAGTCTGGTACTGCTATATGTAATTGATACAGCTTTGATGGCTATACCCCTATTACAATACAAGGGGCTCAACGCGCGCGCACAAGTGACAATTAGGCTCAACTTTACTCATATTGTTTATTTAGTATAACTTACCTTTTGCACGACAACTTTCCAATTTAGTTCCTCTCTTTTTCAGATGACCATCGTGCTACACCCGTCCAGAATACGGCACAACGGAGACACAGGCGCAGACGTGCAGCAGGGACCCATTCCAAGGATTCTTTTTAGATTAAGACCATGCGTAAATCTTTTTTACTGTCTCTTGTTGATACACATCCCTCGGATTCTCAGTACAATTGAGAAGGATGCTGACGTATTGGCATGTGGCCACGTCAGAATATTGCACGTACCTAGACACTAGGGGCTTATTACAAAGGGCACTGTTTAGGCCCGGTTTACACCATAAAGACCGAATACCTTAGGGAGTGTTCGGCGTCGCGAGTTTGGCCTTATATGCATCAGCTCCAAATCATGTCTTTGGTCAAATGTTGGGTTTGCCCGGCTCCTGTGTTTTGCTGCCTTATGTTCCGCTCTATCGGCTAAGGCGGCACCAGGAGAACTACTGCGATTGTGCCCTGGTTCATCCGGACGAGCACCTCAGTAGAGAAAGCCGAAAATTGACTGTCATGATATAGCGTGAGACTGGTCAACCACTCGATGACCTATCGGAATCTTCGGGATTCCTCCGCCTTAACAAAGGGCCGTTTCCCGGCCAGGCATGTACGCACCCCGAATTCGGATAAGTGCGGAGCCACCAGGGGCTATATAGTAGCCCTACTGTGAAACTCCTCTGGCTAAGTGAAAGTGTTAAAGCATTATAGTCCGGTTGCCTAGTTCGCTGCGCTATCACCTCCTTAATGGACCAAGACGTTGGGTCAAGTGTGAACATGCGTCTTCTGCGAACACCCCCGCATTATATGTGTGGGCGCTGAAGCCGACGACTGCAATCTTTCAGGTTATATACATATATACATAAATGGCCGCACATGAGGCATCATAATACTTTCGGGAAAAAGTATAAATACAGCCTTGATAAACTTAATAAAACATTGTTTTTACAATGGGAATACATGTCACTCAAACATAATATTCTTCGAGCATTGGGCCTCTATCGAACGAGCGCCTTCAAGAACTTCTTCAAAATAGTGCTCGGCAGCCACTCGGCCTATGGCCGAACCCTGCGCCACAACAGTGGTGGCATCCATCTCCACCCAGTATGTTTTAACACGGGAAAGGGCCATCCGCGAGCCTTTGATGCACGCCGACCTCTTCATCGCATTAATTCGCGGCACCGCACCAAGGAACTGCTGCACCAAACTAAAATAGCTGTTCGGCTTTGGCCTTTCCGGCCATAGATGATCCACAACAGACCTCATGGCGAGTCCGGACAATCTATTCAGCTCGGCCCATTCGGCAAGCCGAATAGTCAATGGAAGCAGACGCTCTGGAACATTAAATTTTGACCAGAATAGCTTGTCCACTTCACGACCTGTTTGATCTCGGAAGTATTCGGCCGCATCGACAGCACTCGTCGCCAAGTCCAAATATGCGTCCACCGAACTCCACAGCCGGTCCAGAGGGGCATACTGAGGATCTCCAAACTTCCTCCACAGCATAAAGGGTTTCCCAGCCGCGATATCCCCAGCTTGACGCAGCTCCTCCTTTTTCGCTCTCATCGCAGAGCGGGTATCTTTGGTTGCCATCGTGGCCTTTTCCAGGTCTGTTGCCTTTGCCCGGTTTTCTTCTTCAAGAAGCTGGCAACGGTCGGTAGTATCTTTTAACTTTACAGCCATCTTGGCCATTTTCTCTTTGCTCTCGCAATGTGCGGCCTGTTCGGCCCTTAACTCTTCGGCCGCTTGCAAAGCAGCCGCATTGCTACTCCTTGCTTGCTCCTTGGCTCGGGCAAGCTCCGCCCGAAGGGTCTCCACGATGGCCGCTCCATCTGCAGTCACACCATATTAAAGATACTGGCATCATGCTGCTCTTATTATGTGACGATTACTAGAAGGGACACTCACCCTGTGCCTCGTCAAGCCGCTCGTTGACAAGCACGATGTCGACATCTGCCGCATCTAGCTGCCGCTTTAGTTCGGCATACCCATCAGTCCGGCTAGCCACCGAAGCCTCCATCACCTGCACATAAAGGCAGTCTGGTTATTACCTGGGACTATGATCCTCTGTTTGCCGCCGTTTTCGACGACAACTAGACTCTGAGGGGCTACTATCTACATAGGGCACATCTAAAAATGTGCGGTACTTTCAAAAATATACATCATTTCACGTACCTCAAAACCCGCTAGTAGACTCATAAAGGCTTCATGCAGCCCGCTTTCGGCGGACGAAATCCTTTCAATCACCATACCCATCAATGTGCGGTGCTCTTCTAAGATAACCGCCTTCTCCAGCAGATCCCTCCCTACATCCGACCGTGCACCAGACGGTGCCAGACTCTTTTGATTGCTCTCTTCGAGAGCCGGATACTGAGGACTTCTGGTGGCCATAGGATTACCTTCTGGCCTTACCGGATCAGGAGAAGCCCTCCGCGACGACACCTCAGGGTCGCCCGCTTCGTAAGGCGGTGTGGCAGGGGGAGGCGTTTCGCTCTCCATCATCTCCGGAAGAAGATCCCCCCAAGACGAGCTCAGCTGGGAAGGGCTAAGATCCGAACTGCAAGATAAATACTTCGGTTATTTTCCATAGAAGTAAGGTAGGATATCTTCACTATCAAATACCTTTTGATTACTTACAGCTCGTTAGAGGGCTGATCCCCGTGCGGGCATTGTGCGGCAAGAACACCCTCCGAGGCAGGACCCTCTGGTGGAGATTTCTTCTCCCGTTTAGAAACCTTGATTTCCGGATCTTCGGAGGTAGTCCTCTTCCTTCCCCGGGGAGAAAGAATGTCAGATTCTTCCACTCAGTTGTCCTCCCTCGCGGAGGCGCTCATTCCCTCGGTTGGAATAGGTAGCGATGGAGGCCCGCTTTCGCCCTCTTTATTCCCCCCTCCGTCTTCCTTTGAGGGCACCGGACAAGGTGCTGGCTCGAGCATCTTTTCCAGCACCGGATTGTCCAAGCCTTCAGGAAGGGGGGCCGAACACCGAATCATCTTCGCCTTTGTTATCCAGTCCTGGTCAAAGAGCGATTCTTCAGAATGATGTCATGATAAATAAAAAGACGGTGTGTTCGGCCATGGGATTATTTACTTGGGCAGCGGTGTGGTTGCTGCTCAGGCCCACGTCCTCGGTGGTGTCCGGACACTCTATTTGGGGTCCGGAGAACGATTTGTACATCTCCTCGTGCGTTATGCCAAGGAAATTCTGAATAGTGCACGTCTGGGTTGAATTCCCACATGCGGAGGGGCCGGCGTTTGCAAGGCTGGACCCCAGCTCAGTCCCCTGCTGATCCATGACATCAGTTGTGGTGGAGGGCCCGAGCGAAAGGTGGGGGCAGCTACCCACTTGGCACTTCGGGGAGCTGTGACATAAAACCACTCCCGTTGCCACAATCCAGACATGTCTAGAAAGGAATCCTTTGGCCATGGAGCATCAGCAATTTTGCTTATTAAAGCACCTCCGCACGCTGCATACTATCCCTCGACCATCTTCGGCTTCACATCGAAGGTCTTGAGCCACAAGCCGAAGTGAGGGGTAATGCGGAGGAAGGCCTCACAGACGACAATAAATGACGAGATGCGGAGAAGGGAGTCCGGGGCCAGATCGTGAAATCCAGCCCGTAATAGAACATAAGACCCCTGACAAAGGGATCCAGAGCGAGGCCTAGTCCTTAGCGGAAGTGGGAGATGAACACAACGCTCTCGTTGGGTTCGGGAGTAGGGACGACCTGCCCTCGGGCGGGCAGCCTATGCGAAATTTTGGCGGTCAGATATCTGGCCTCCCTCAACTTCTTGATGTCCTCCTCCGTGACGGAGGAGGGCATCCACCGGCCTTGAAGGCTGGATCCGGACATGATTGAAGGTCCGAAGCACCTGACCTTGGCTTTGGGTGTTAGAACTCAAGGTGGGGGAAGGATTCGATTGAGCACGGGAGGGAAAAAAGTAACAGCCTTGTCCCTTTATAAAGAGGGTGAATATCAAGCATCCTCCTCGTGGCCGTTTGGGACTTGCCTAAAATCTAGGAGTCCTAGGCAGGGTTGGGTTACCCACGTCTGTATTGATGAGAATCCCGTAATAAGGGGAACACAATCTCTGCTTTGACAAGACGTGTCAAGAAACCGCCTCGCGTCATGTGTGGGCTAGTTAAAGAAAAACGGTTCAAATAATTACCGGACCGCGGCGTGATGTCATGCTGCCAAAACGTGTCAACAGATTAGATTTGTGGTAATATTATTCTCTCTACGATGGTATGTGGAACTTATTTTGCAGGGTCGGACACTATCCTTGTATTCAAATTCTTCCGTGGTGTATTCGGAGGAGGAACCCGCCTTGCAATGCCGAAGACAACACTGTGCGCCGGACTCATCGTCATTGAAGCCTAGTTCAGGGGCTACTGAGGGAGTCCTAGATTAGGGGGTCTCCGGACAGCCGGACTATATCCTTTGGCCGGACTGTTGGACTATGAAGATACAAGATTGAAGACTTTGTCCCGTGTCCGGATGGGACTCTACTTGGCGTGGAAGGCAAGCTAGGCAATACGGGTATGTATATCTCCTCCTTTGTAACCGACCTGGTGTAACCCTAGCCCCCTCTGATGTCTATATAAATCGGAGGGTTTTAGTCCGTAGGACAACATACAATCATACCATAGGCTAGCTTCTAGGGTTTAGCCTCTCCGATCTCGTGGTAGATCAACTCTTGTAATACCCATATTATCAAGTATAATCAAGCAGGATGTAGGGTTTTACCTCTATCAAGAGGGCCCGAACCTGGGTAAAACATCGTGTCCCCTGCCTCCTATTACCATCCGCCTTAGACGCATAGTTCGGGACCCCCTACCCGAGATCCGCCGGTTTTGACACCGAAAATTGTAATAATTTACTAATTATAATATTTTTATTTGTTCTGGATATAATCTACTATTTTTGGATTCATGGGGCATGATGGAAGAGTTAACATTCGTTGTTTTACACCAGTACAATTGCTCTTGAGAGGTGGAGCAATCGGAAAGTGGGTGCATTAAGGAGTAGATCAAGTGGGCTGAGGCCATGTGGCTATGTTAGATGTTGGAACAACAATGATATGGGGATAAATGGAGAGATTTTAAAGGAGAAACTACATTATTTTTCTATAAAAAGTTCACCAATTGTTGATGAAAATGTGGATGTTGTAAGTCCACGATATGAAGTTTGTGTATGAGTCAAGTACTATTGGGTTGATGGATCTTATGTAGGCGATGCTGAAATGGAGAATGCAGGCATGTCTCTGCTTACTTTCGTCATCCCCTAATCTCCAAAAAAGTTTGGTGATGGAAGCCATCAAATTTTGTACTAATCTTACGATGCGCGGAGATCATTGTTGTTACTCTCAAAAGTTCCATCGAATTTATCTATGCTATTTATTATTTTTGTTTTATTCATTTTATTACATTGTTTCTCTTTAATGTTATATCTTCTAGGATATACTGTAGCCGACAATGTTAACACGAGCAAAAGTTAAGCTGTACCAAACTAAAATTTGAGTCTTGATAGGGAGAGGGGGAGAGTCCGTGTGTATGTTCGCGTGCGCGCGCGCGCACGCGTGTGTGTGTGTGTGAGAGAGAGAGAGAGAGCTAGAGAGAGAGGGGGTGGGAGAGAAGGGAAGGGAGAGAGAGAGGGGCAAGGTAGAGAGAGTGTGGGAGCGAGAGACAGGTATCAATTGTATTCATAGGTGCAAACGGAAAAGTACATTAAAAGGCCCGTGGCAACGCATGGCCTTCTACTAATATCTATGGGTGAAAAATTAACACAACGGCATGCAGTAGTATATACTATACATATATTTCCGCTAATCCATTGGGTCAATAGAGCATCTTTCCTTAAAAGTTCATGCCTTACATTGGTTTTATGGAGAGTTTGTGAACACATTAGGGTTGCTTAACAAAAATAACACACTACTTATAATAAATTCCTTATAATTTTTGTGCCTAGACACCGAAAAAACAAAGCCCTGATGACCACAAGTATAGGAGATCAATTGTAGTCCTTTCAATAAGTATGAGTGTCAAATCCAACAAGGAGTGGAAGGAATTAATAAGTGATTTCAGCAAGGTAATCTCTGCAAGTGCTGTAAAGTGGTAGTAACAGATAATTTGATAACAAGATAATTTGGAGCAAGTAATAAGGTGCGGCAAGGTGGCCTAATCCTTTTATTGCAAAGGACAAGCCAGAAGTTTCTCTTATAATAAGCAAAGCGTTCTCGAGGACACATGGAAATTTCGCCTAGTCAAGTTCATCATATTTAGTTGGTTCGCGCTCACTACTTTAATAAATTGATATGTGTGTGGACCGGTGCTATGGTGTTGTTCTTACTTGAAGAAACAACCTAGTTATGATTACCCCCTATCGCAAGCATCCAGAACTACGGAAGAAGAATTAAGATAGATCTAACAATAGCATGAAACATATGGATCCAAATCAACCACTTACGGAATAGCACATAAACTAGGGTTTAAGCTTATGTCACTCTCGCAATTAATCATCTACTTACTACTCCATAATGCCTTCCCCTACACCCAATTAAGCATGGTGAAGTGTCATGTAGCACATGACACCACTAGAGAAAGAACAACATACACTTCATCAAAGTATTGAACGAATACCAACTTCACATGATTACTTATAACAAGACTTCTCCCATGTAGTGAAGAACAAACAGAATTACTCACAAATCATATTCATGTTCATGATCAGAGGAGAATAATATGTGATTAACAATTTGAACATATGATTTTCCACAAATTAAAACAACTAGCATCAATCACACGATGTAATCAACACTACTAGCAACCCACAGGTACCAATCTGGGGTTTTGAGACAAAGATTTAATACAAGAGATGAACTAGGGTTTGAGATGAGATGGTGCTCGTGAAATTGTTGATGGAGATGAGTCCTCTCATGATGAAACGAATGTTGGTGATGACGAAGGCTTCGATTTCTCCCTCCCAGAGGGGAGTATCCCTAGCGGAATCACTCCGTCGGAGAGCAAAAGTGCTCCTACCAAGGTTCCATCTCGGGATGGTGGTGCTTCATCCCAAAAGTCTTCTTGTATTTTTCCTAGGGAAAATGGCCTCGTATAGTGGAAGGAGGGCACATGAGGGCATCTGGGGGACCCACAAGGGGTAGGGCGCGTCCCCTGCCTTGTGGGCCAACTATTGATCTTCTCTGTTACTTTTTACTTCTAGTATTTTTTATATATTCAAAAATAATTATCCATAAAATTTTAGGTCATTTGGAGCTCCGGAGAATAGCTATCTCTATTGTAGCTCTTTTAGGTCCAGAATTCTAGCTGCCGGTAATTTCCCTCTTTATGTATATCTTGCATATTAAGAGAGAAAAGGCATCATATTGCATCATATAGTGAAATATTGATCCAAAACATTACAAATAAAAGTAGGAAAACATGATGCAAAATGTACGTATCAACTCCCCCAAGCTTAGGCCTTGCTTGTCCATAAGCGAGTGCCGAACTCAATAATCATGACCACATGTTTATGGAGAGAGGTGTCGGTAAAAGAAAATATGGACATGGTGGCATCATGATCATATTATAACAACAATTATTCATCATAAAACTTCGCATGATCAAGTAACAACTCACTCACAAGCTAAAGTACAAACAATAAACTTTCTTGGAAACTAACAAACTAGGTTCTTATGAAGGAAATATGCCCTAGAGGCACTAGTGCAGAACCGGGCAATAGCACCGGTTCGTAAGACCCTTTAGTGCCGGTTTGGTAACCGGCGCTAAAATGTAGGCACTAAAGGTCCCCCCTTTAGTACCGGTTCAGCACGAACCGGTGCTAAAGGGCAACCACGTGGCACGAGCCAGCTTCGGGGGCAGGGAGCCCTTTAGTACCGGTTGGTGTCACCAACCGATATTAAAAGGTTGGGGGGGGGGTTTGGGGTTTATGATTTCTTTTTCATTTAATTTTGTGTTTTCCATTTAATTATTTTTCGTTTGCTGGTATTTTACGATACTACATATTGTACACGTTATGCATATATATAAATAGAATTTCTAGTAGAACCGATCATAATATATATATATATATATATATATATATATATATATATATCATCGAATGTCTCACAACCACCATTAATTAATTCACACATATATACACACATGTATATATATATATATACAATTTCTCCTAATTGGTGCCTTCGGAGCCAGTGGCATTAGCCTAGCTAATTGGTGCCTTCGGAGCACGATAACAATTGGAAGTGGTTCATGGGGGCAGTAGCGGGTAATAGTATTCTCCTTTGGGATCTATGACCTGGTCGAGCAAAAATCCCGCTATTTCCTCTTGAATTGCTTCTATGCGGTCCTGTGCTAGGAGCTTGTCCCGCACCTCTTTGAACTGTTAAGAAGGAGATCAATATGCATGTGTATTAGTTGTGTGACTAGATATCGATAATGGTGTAAAAATTGTGAATAGTGTTCTGACAATCGATATCGTACCCACTCCTGTCTTTGAGATTTGCTCCTTTCGGACGCCATCATGCGAATGTTCTCGCAAATGTAGTATGCACATAGATCATTCCCCGGCGCCTGCTTCAGGGCCTTTACGAGAATGGAATTTGATCAGATAATAATTAATCAAGCATGATAATTAAAGAGATGGCAGCTAGCTAGTACTACTTAATTACTTACCTTGGGTCGATACCATTTCAGATTTTGTTTCCATGGGCCTGGAGTGGCCCTGATGAACTTTGCCCAAGCCCTGCCCGCCGACAAAGAAAATGAATAAATGGGTTATTAAATAGTTGTTATCAGGAAATGACGAACTAATTAAATAGGCCGAGATATAGTTAATAATGATTGAAATTACCTGTTGACTATCCCCTTCACGATGGTGTAGTCACTTGCTTTCTTAAGTAGTGAGTCTAGTACTTCAACTGTTCCTTCATCAACTTTAATGATTAACAAGATCTAGTGAAATCTGCATGCACACACGTTTGCATGTCTTAATTAAGCGGACATATGTAAGCAAAAACATGTAGCTATAGCTAGTAGGGAAAAACAGAATTTGTAGTACAAGACAGTGTGACTCACTGGAAGTTGTAAGGAAGTAGTATATCTTCATTGTATTTGAGTTCCTTGAAGAACTGTAGCATGCTTTCCTCTACACTTTTTTCGTGATATGGATCTATTTTCCATGTGTATTCATTAATGGTATTTGGGTAAATGAACCCAATGCCATAGCGTCCCCCTTTTTTCATTTCATAAATCTTCATCCTGCATAATACCACAGAAAAGAATATAGTGAGGATAATTACAGGTAATGATTGATCAAAATGATCACTACAGCTAGCTTGAGACTTAAATTACAGAAAGAAATCACTTACAGACAATAGCAACTGACGATAGATTTGTCGAGTGCGTCTTTATTAAATAGCTGAAATAGTTCTGAATACTCAACGGTCACAGCTTTCTCATGGTAGTAATGCTCCTTGTTGACATTCACCATGAGGGACTCTTGATTGGAAATCTTGGTAATGTCCATGTACCATTGACACAATTCATACATTCTCGTTGGGAGCTTATTGACCTCCTCTGGCTCGAACAAAGGTTGGCCCCGGGCATATTTCTGTTTTATTTCCTCCTCTCTAGTCGGAGACATGGGCTCTATATCGAGGAGTTGTCCAACAATGATCCCGATCGATTCAACCTTCGCAATATGCTCCTCGGTTATTACCACATTGCCCACCCCGGGAACGTTAACGGTTTGCCCACAATAATATTGGGTGCGCCTACTCTCATGTGTTGTTGGCACAACAAGCGGGGGGATTGATTGCGCCGCCTGTTCTCCCAGCTGGGGAACGGTTTTACCACTCCTTTTGCCAGATGATTTGCTCAAGCTCGATCTCGCCTCTTTCTATAGACGTGCTCGATTTAACTTCTTGATGTGGCGCTCATAGTCTATGTCAACAGGCTTGGGAGCTGGTGCTCTAGCCATACGAATGAAGTGGTCAATCTTTTCCACAGGCACTTTCTCCCTTGGCGGCCGTGGCGGTTTCGGTGCAAAATGGGCTTCCACCTCGGCCTTCGATATGGCTACGTTTTCCTCCTCAGACTTGTCGTAAGGCCTCTACGAAAGAGGCGCGAGGCTTGGACCATATTGAAATCGCTTGCCTCCGCCTGTACCTCCAGTACTACCTCGACTTGTACTGCTACGCACCATAGCTGAGGCGGCTCTCTTCCGTGATTGCTGAGGCGGCGAAGATGGCTGACGTGGCTGAGTTGGAGGAGGAGGAGTGGCCTGAAGCTGTGCCGGACTTGGAGGAGGAGTGGCCTGAAGCTGTGCCGGACTTGGAGGAGGAGTGGCCTGACGCTTTGCCGGACTTGGAGGAGGAGGAGTGGCCTGAAGCTGTGCTGGACTTGGAGGAGTGGCCTGACGCGTTGGTGGACTTGGAGGAGCGGGAGTCTGCTGACTCGGTGGCGGACTGCGACGAGGAGTCGGATGACGCGGTGTCGGTGGCCTTTGAAAGATGATGCAATCCTTTCTCCATAGGATGATACGATGGTTGGCCTCTCCTAGTGTGTGCTCATCGTCACCCCCAGGAATGTCAAGCTCTAGCCCCGAATATTGGTCCACCACCTCATCAACCAAGACACGAGCATAGCCCGCTGGAATCGGGTTACAATGGAAGGTTGCCTCGGGGGGATTTGTAAAAGCAAGGGCGTCCGCCACCTTCATGGACATGTTCTTCATTTTGAAGTGTAGCTCGCAGTTAGTGTTCTCCATGATGTCATCCACTGGGTAGCTATCCAGCAATGCGTCGCCCGGGGCGGAACCCACGCTGCTTCTCGGCATGGATGGGACGGTCCTATCCAATGGTGGATCATCCGCTAGCTGCTGAGACCCCCTTTGCTGGCTAAGTGAGTCGATCTGCTCCTGCTGCCGCTGGAATTTGACTGCCAAGTCCGCGTGCACTGATTCTAGGCCTTGAAGGCGTTCATAGTCTAGCTTCCTTTGCTCCTCCTCCATCTTCCTCTTCTTCTCCTCCGCAATCTTCTTTCTCGCACGGGTTCTGTAGTCGGCGTTCCAGTCCGAAAACCTCTCATACCATGGAATAGCGGCCATGCCTCGTGTTCTTCTCGGGTGTTCAGGATTTCCCAGGGCACGCGTAAGCTCGTCGTTCTCTCTGTTGGGATCGAACAACAACGATCGAGCCTCTTCTATTGCAACAAGTAGCTTATCTTCGGCTCCGTCCAGACATGCCTTCTTCAAAACTTTGCCTGTCTTCGGGTCCAACTCCCCCCCATGCGCATAGAACCAAGTCCTGCACCTGGGGGGCCAGCTCAATGTTTCTGGAGTGACACCTACATCCACCATCTCTTTCTCAGACTTATCCCACTTAGGCATTCCTGAAGGAAATATGCCCTAGAGGCAATAATAATGTTATTATTTTATTTCCTTATATCATGATAAATGTTTATTATTCATGCTAGAATTGTATTATCCGGAAACATAATACTTGTGTGAATACATAGACAAACCAAACGTCACTAGTATGCCTCTACTTGACTAGCTCGTTAATCGAAGATGGTTATGTTTCCTAACCATAGACATGTGTTGTCATTTGATTAATGGGATCACATCATTAGGAGAATGATGTGATTGACATGACCCATTCCATTAGCTTAGCACCCGATCGTTTAGTATGTTGCTATTGCTTTCTTCATGACTTATACATGTTCCTATGACTATGAGATTATGCAACTCCCGTTTGCCGGAGGAACACTTTGTGTGCTACCAAACGTCACAACGTAACTGGGTGATTATAAAGGAGCTCTACAGGTGTCTCCAAAGGTACATGTTGGGTTGGCGTATTTCGAGATTAGGATTTGTCACTCCGATTGTCGGAGAGGTATCTCTGGGCCCTCTCGGTAATGCACATCACATAAGCCTTGCAAGCATTACAACTAATGAGTTAGTTGCAAGATGATGTATTACGAAACGAGTAAAGAGACTTGCCGGTAACGAGATTGAACTAGGTATTGAGATACCGACGATCGAATCTCGGGCAAGTAACATACCGATGACAAAGGGAACAACGTATGTTGTTATGCGGTCTGACCGATAAAGATCTTCGTAGAATATGTGGGAGCCAATATGAGCATCCAGGTTCCGCTATTGGTTATTGACCGGAGACGTGTCTCGGTCATGTCTACATTGTTCTCGAACCCGTAGGGTCCGCACGCTTAAGGTTTTGATGACAGTTATATTATGAGTTTATGCATTTTGATGTACCGAAGTTTGTTCGAGTCCCGGATGTGATCACGGACATGACGAGGAGTCTCGAAATGGTCGAGACATAAAGATTGATATATTGGAAGCCTATATTTGGATATCGGAAGTGTTCCGGGTGAAATAGGGATTTTACCGGAGTACCGGGAGGTTACCGGAACCCCCTGGGAGGTATATGGGCCTTAGTGGGCTTTAGTGGAAGAGAGGAGAGGTGGCCAGGGCTGGGCCGTGCGCCCCTCCCCCCTAGTCCGAATAGGACAAGGAGAGGGGGGCGGCGCCCCCCTTCCTTCTCTCTCTCTCCTCTTTCCCCCTCCCGAATCCTATTCCAACTAGGAAAGGGGGGGGGGGGAATCCTACTCCCGGTGGGAGTAAGACTCCTCCTGGCGCGCCCTCCTCCTGGCCGGCCGCACTTCCCCTCTCCTTTATATACGGGGCAGGGGGCACCCCTAGACACACAAGTTGATCCACGTGATCATATTCTTAGCCGTGTGCGGTGCCCCCTTCCACCATAATCCTCGATAATATTGTAGCGGTGCTTAGGCGAAGCCCTGCGACGGTAGTACATCAAGATCGTCACCACGCCGTCATGCTGACGGAACTCTTCCCCGACACTTTGCTGGATCGGAGTCCGGGGATTGTCATCGAGCTGAACGTGTGCTAGAACTCGGAGGTGCCGTAGTTTTGGTGCTTGATCGGTCGGGCCGTGAAGACGTACGACTACATCAACCGCATTGTGCTAACGCTTCCGCTGTCGGTCCACAAGGGTACGTAGATCACACTCTCCCGTCTCGTTACTATGCATCACCATGATCTTGCGTGTGCGTAGGAATTTTTTTGAAATTACTACGTTCCCCAACAGTGGTATCAGAGCCTAGGTTTTATGTGTTGATGTTATATGCACGAGTAGAACACAAGTGAGTTGTGGGCGATATAAGTCATACTGCTTACCAGCATGTCATACTTTGGTTCGGCGGTATTGTTGGACGAAGCGGCCCGGACCGACATTACGCGTACGCTTACGCGAGACCGGTTCTCCCGACGTGCTTTGCACAAAGGTGGCTAGCGGGTAACAGTTTCTCCAACTTTAGTTGAACCAAGTGTGGCTGCGCCCGGTCCTTGCGAAGGTTAAAACAACACCAACTTGACAAACTATCGTTGTGGTTTTGATGCGTAGGTAAGATTGGTTCTTGCTTAAGCCCGTAGCAGCCACGTAAAACTTGCAACAACAAAGTAGAGGACGTCTAACTTGTTTTTGCAGGGCATGATGTGATGTGATATGGTCAAGACATGATGCTAAATTTTATTGTATGAGATGATCATGTTTTGTAACCGAGTTATCGGCAACTGGCAGGAGCCATATGGTTGTCGCTTTATTGTATGCAATGCAATCGCGCTGTAATGCTTTACTTTATCACTAAGCGGTAGCGATAGTCGTGGAAGCATAAGATTGGCGAGACGACAACGATGCTACGATGGAGATCAAGGTGTCGCGCCGGTGACGATGGTGATCACGACGGTGCTTCGAAGATGGAGATCACAAGCACAAGATGATGATGGCCATATCATATCACTTATATTGATTGCATGTGATGTTTATCTTTTATGCATCTTATCTTGCTTTGATTGACGGTAGCATTATAAGATGATCTCTCACTAATTATCAAGAAGTGTTCTCCCTGAGTATGCACCGTTGCGAAAGTTCTTCGTGCTGAGACACCACGTGATGATCGGGTGTGATAGGCTCTACGTTCAAATACAACGGGTGCAAAACAGTTGCACACGCGGAATACTCAGGTTATACTTGACGAGCCAAGCATATACAGATATGGCCTCGGAACACGGAGACCGAAAGGTCGAGCGTGAATCATATAGTAGATATGATCAACATAGTGATGTTCACCAATGAAACTACTCCATCTCACGTGATGATCGGACATGGTTTAGTTGATTTGGATCACGTAATCACTTAGAGGATTAGAGGGATGTCTATCTAAGTGGGAGTTCTTTAAGTAATATGATTAATTGAACCTAAATTTATCATGAAACTTAGTACCTGATAGTATCTTGCTTGTTTATGTTTGATTGTAGATAGATGGCCCGTGCTGTTGTTCCGTTGAATTTTAATGCGTTCCTTGAGAAAGCAAAGTTGAAAGATGATGGTAGCAATTACACGGACTGGGTCCGTAACTTGAGGATTATCCTCATTGCTGCACAGAAGAATTACGTCCTGGAAGCACCGCTGGGTGCCAGGCCTGCTGCTGGAGCAACACCAGATGTTATGAACGTCTGGCAGAGCAAAGCTGATGACTACTCGATAGTTCAGTGTGCCATGCTTTACGGCTTAGAATCGGGACTTCAACGACGTTTTGAACGTCATGGAGCATATGAGATGTTCCAGGAGTTGAAGTTAATATTTCAAGCAAATGCCCGGATTGAGAGATATGAAGTCTCCAATAAGTTCTATAGCTGCAAGATGGAGGAGAACAGTTCTGTCAGTGAGCATATACTCAAAATGTCTGGGTATAATAATCACTTGATTCAATTGGGAGTTAATCTTCCAGATGATTGCGTCATTGACAGAATTCTCCAATCACTGCCACCAAGCTACAAGAGCTTCGTGATGAACTATAATATGCAAGGGATGAATAAGACTATTCCCGAGCTCTTCGCAATGCTGAAAGCTGCGGAGGTAGAAATCAAGAAGGAGCATCAAGTGTTGATGGTCAACAAGACCACTAGTTTCAAGAAAAAGGGCAAAGGGAAGAAGAAGGGGAACTTCAAAAAGAACAGCAAGCAAGTTGCTACTCAAGAGAAGAAACCCAAACCTGGACCTAAGCCTGAAACTGAGTGCTTCTACTGCAAGCAGACTGGTCACTGGAAGCGGAACTGCCCCAAGTATTTGGCGGATAAGAAGGATGGCAAGGTGAACAAAGGTATATGTGATATACATGTTATTGATGTGTACCTTACTAATGCTCGCAGTAGCACCTGGGTATTTGATACTGGTTCTGTTGCTAATATTTGCAACTCGAAACAGGGACTACGGATTAAGCGAAGATTGGCTAAGGACGAGGTGACGATGCGCGTGGGAAATGGTTCCAAAGTCGATGTGATCGCAGTCGGCACGCTACCTCTACATCTACCTTCGGGATTAGTATTAGACCTAAATAATTGTTATTTGGTGCCAGCGTTAAGCATGAACATTATATCTGGATCTTGTTTGATGCGAGACGGTTATTCATTTAAATCAGAGAATAATGGTTGTTCTATTTACATGAATAATATCTTTTATGGTCATGCACCCTTAAAGAGTGGTCTATTCTTATTAAATCTCGATAGTAGTGACACACATATTCATAGTGTTGAAACCAAAAGATGCAGAGTTGATAATGATAGTGCAACTTATTTGTGGCACTGCCGTTTGGGTCATATCGGTATAAAGCGCATGAAGAAACTCCATACTGATGGGCTTTTGGAACCACTTGATTATGAATCACTTGGTACTTGCGAACCGTGCCTTATGGGTAAGATGACAAAAACACCGTTCTCTGGTACTATGGAGAGAGCAACAGATTTATTGGAAATCATACATATAGATGTATGTGGTCTGATGAATGTTGAGGCTCGTGGCGGATATCGTTATTTTCTCAGCTTCACAGATGACTTAAGCAGATATGGGTATATCTACTTAATGAAACATAAGTCTGAAACATTTGAAAAGTTCAAAGAATTTCAGAGTGAAGTTGAAAATCATCGTAACAAGAAAATAAAATTCCTACGATCTGATCGTGGAGGAGAATATTTGAGTTACGAGTTTGGTGTACATTTAAAACAATGTGGAATAGTTTCACAACTCACGCCACCCGGAACACCACAGCGAAATGGTGTGTCCAAACGTTGTAATCATACTTTACTAGATATGGTGCGATCTATGATGTCTCTTACTGATTTACCGCTATCATTTTGGGGATATGCTCTAGAGACGGCCGCATTCACGTTAAAGAGGGCACCATCAAAATCCGTTGAGACGACGCCATATGAACCGTGGTTTGGCAAGAAACCAAAGTTGTCGTTTCTGAAAGTTTGGGGCTGCGATGCTTATGTGAAAAACCTTCAACCTGATAAGCTCGAACCCAAATCGGAGAAATGTGTCTTCATAGGATATCCAAAGGAAACTATTGGATACACCTTCTATCACAGATCTGAAGGCAAGACTTTTGTTGCTAAGTTTGGAAACTTTCTAGAGAAGGAGTTTCTCTCGAAAGAAGTGAGTGGGAAGAAAGTAGAACTTGATGAGGTAACTATACCTGCTCCCTTATTGGAAAGTAGTACATCACATAAACCGGTTTCTGTGACACCTACACCAATTAGTGAGGAAGCTAATGATAATGATCATGAAACTTCAGAACAAGATACTACTGAACCTCGTAGATCAACCAGAGTAAGATCCGTGCCAGAGTGGTATGGTAATCCTGTTCTGGAAGTCATGCTACTAGATCATGATGATCCTACGAACTATGAAGAAGCGATGGTGAGCCCAGATTCCGCTAAATGGCTTGAAGCCATGAAATCTGAGATGGGATCCATGTATGAGAACAAAGTATGGACTTTGGTTGACTTGCCCAATGATCGGCAAGCAATTGAGAATAAATGGATCTTCAAGAAGAAGACTGACGCTGACGGTAATATTACTGTCTAGAAAGCTCGACTTGTCGCAAAAGGTTTTCGGCAAGTTCAAGGGATTGACTACGATGAGACCTTCTCACCCGTAGCGATGCTTAAGTCTATCCGAATCATGTTAGCAATTGCCGCATTTTATGATTATGAAATTTGGCAAATGGATGTCAAAACTGCATTCCTGAATGGATTTCTGCAAGAAGAGTTGTATATGATGCAGCCGGAAGGTTTTGTCGATCCAAAGGGAGCTAACAAAGTGTGCAAGCTCTAGCGATCCATTTATGGACTGGTGCAAGCCTCTCGGAGTTGGAATAAATGCTTTGATAATGTGATCAAAGCATTTGGTTTTGTACAGACTTTTGGAGAAGCCTGTATTTACAAGAAAGTGAGTGGGAGCTCTGTAGCATTTCTGATATTATATGTAGATGACATATTGCTAATCGGAAATGATATAGAATTTCTGGATAGCATAAAAGGATACTTGAATAAGAGTTTTTCAATGAAAGACCTCGGTGAAGCTGCTTACATATTGGGCATTAAGATCTATAGAGATAGATCAAGACGCTTAATTGGACTTTCACAAAGCACATACCTTGACAAAGTTTTGAAGAAGTTCAAAATGGATCAAGCAAAGAAAGGATTCTTGCCTGTGTTACAAGGTGTGAAATTGAGTAAGACTCAATCCCCGACCAATGCAGAAGATAGAGAGAAAATGAAAGATGTTCCCTATGCTTCAGCCATAGGCTCTATCATGTATGCAATGCTGTGTACCAGACCTGATGTGTGTCTTGCTATAAGTCTAGCAGGGAGGTACCAAAGTAATCCAGGAGTGGATCACTGGACAGCGGTCAAGAACATCCTGAAATACCTGAAAAGGACTAAGGATATGTTTCTCATATATGGAGGTGACAAAGAGCTCATCGTAAATGGTTACGTTGATGCAAGCTTTGACACTGATCCGGACGATTCTAAATCGCAAACCGGATACGTGTTTACATTAAACGGTGGAGCTGTCAGTTGGTGCAGTTCTAAACAAAGCGTTGTGGCGGGATCTACATGTGAAGCGGAGTATATAGCTGCTTCGGAAGCAGCAAACGAAGGAGTCTGGATGAAGGAGTTCATATCCGATCTAGGTGTCATACCTAGTGCATCGGGTCCAATGAAAATCTTTTGTGACAATACTGGTGCAATTGCCTTGGCAAAGGAATCCAGATTTCACAAGAGAACCAAGCACATCAAGAGACGCTTCAATTCCATCCGGGATCTAGTCCAGGTGGGAGACATAGAGATTTGCAAGATACATACGGATCTGAATATAGCAGACCCGTTGACTAAGCCTCTTCCATGAGCAAAACATGATCAGCACCAAGGCTCCATGGGTGTTAGAATCATTACTGTGTAATCTAGATTATTGACTCTAGTGCAAGTGGGAGACTGAAGGAAATATGCCCTAGAGGCAATAATAATGTTATTATTTTATTTCCTTATATCATGATAAATGTTTATTATTCATGCTAGAATTGTATTATCCGGAAACATAATACTTGTGTGAATACATAGACAAACCAAACGTCACTAGTATGCCTCTACTTGACTAGCTCGTTAATCGAAGATGGTTATGTTTCCTAACCATAGACATGTGTTGTCATTTGATTAATGGGATCACATCATTAGGAGAATGATGTGATTGACATGACCCATTCCATTAGCTTAGCACCCGATCGTTTAGTATGTTGCTATTGCTTTGTTCATGACTTATACATGTTCTTATGACTATGAGATTATGCAACTCCCGTTTGCCGGAGGAACACTTTGTGTGCTACCAAACGTCACAACGTAACTGGGTGATTATAAAGGAGCTCTACAGGTGTCTCCAAAGGTACATGTTGGGTTGGCGTATTTCGAGATTAGGATTTGTCACTCCGATTGTCGGAGAGGTATCTCTGGGCCCTCTCGGTAATGCACATCACATATGCCTTGCAAGCATTACAACTAATGAGTTAGTTGCAAGATGATGTATTATGAAACGAGTAAAGAGACTTGCCTGTAACGAGATTGAACTAGGTATTGAGATACCAACGATCGAATCTCGGGCAAGTAACATACCGATGACAAAGGGAACAACGTATGTTGTTATGCGGTCTGACCGATAAAGATCTTCGTAGAATATGTGGGAGCCAATATGAGCATCCAGGTTCCGCTATTGGTTATTGACCGGAGACGTGTCTCGGTCATGTCTACATTGTTCTCGAACCCGTAGGGTCCGCACGCTTAAGGTTTTGATGATAGTTATATTATGAGTTTATGCATTTTGATGTACCCAAGTTTGTTCGGAGTCCCGGATTTGATCACGGACATGATGAGGAGTCTTGAAATGGCCGAGACATAAAGATTGATATATTGGAAGCCTATATTTGGATATCGGAAGTGTTCCGGGTGAAATCGGGATTTTACCGGAGTACCGGGAGGTTACCGGAACCCCCCGGGAGGTATATGGGCCTTAGTAGGCTTTAGTGGAAGAGAGGAGAGGTGGCCAGGGCTGGGCCGCGCGCCCCTCCCCCTAGTCCGAATAGGACAAGGAGAGGGGGCGGCGCCCCCCTTCCTTCTCTCTCTCCTCTTTCCCCCTCCCGAATCCTATTCCAACTAGGAAAGGGGGGGGGGATCCTACTCCCGGTGGGAGTAGGACTCCTCCTGGCGCGCCCTCCTCCTGGCCGGCCGCACCTCCCCCTGCTCCTTTATATACGGGGGTAGGGGGCACCCCTAGACACACAAGTTGATCCACGTGATCATATTCTTAGCCGTGTGCGGTGCCCCCTTCCACCATAATCCTCGATAATATTGTAGCGGTGCTTAGGCGAAGCCCTGCGACGGTAGTACATCAAGATCGTCACCATGCCGTCGTGCTGACGGAACTCTTCCCCGACACTTTGCTGGATCGGAGTCCGGGGATCGTCATCGAGCTGAACGTGTGCTAGAACTCGGAGGTGCCGTAGTTTCGGTGCTTGATCGGTCGGGCCGTGAAGACGTACGACTACATCAACCGCGTTGTGCTAACGCTTCCGCTCTCGGTCTACAAGGGTACGTAGATCACACTCTCCCCTCTCGTTGCTATGCATCACCATGATCTTGCGTGTGCGTAGGAATTTTTTTGAAATTACTACGTTCCCCAACAATTCCCACCGCATAGCCACCTGGCCCCAGCTTATGGAACTTATCCTTTTTTGCGGCATTGGCCTTGTTTATTCTCGACCGGTCCTTAGATAATTCTGAATCCTTGAATTTCACAAAATCGTCCCAATGAGCACTTTGGTTCTCTAGTGTTCCCTCAAATACTGGAGTCTTCCTTCCTCCGTTGACGTACTTGGCCCATTCACGAATCTTGTGGTTCTTGAATGCAACCGCCATCTTCCTAAGAGCAGCGTCCTTGACTTTCTCCACATCTGCATCTATGAAATGATCTGGTAGGGTGAAATGTTCCATGAGCGTTTCCCAAAGCAAATGTTTTTGTCTGTCGTCGACAAAAGTAACTCCTGGACGTGGCTTTGCTGGCTCTCTCCATTCTTGAAGGGAGATCGGGAGTTGGTCCTTCACAAGAACTCCGCACTGACGAATGAACTTGTCCGCAATCTTCTTAGGCGCTAATGGTTGGCCATTAGGTCTGATTGCCTCGATATTGTACTTTACGCCCTCCTTCAACTTTTTGTTCGGGCCTCGTTTCTTCCCGTTGCCTGAAGATTTGCTCGATCTGGATGTCTGAAAGAAGAAAGATCGATTTGTTAATATATCTTCTAGTCATTTAAAACATGTGATGATCACCAGATGCCTACTTATATAAATATATATACCTCGCCGGTCTTTGTTGTTTCAAGATCAACATTTTCTTCGTCATGTTCATAGTTCATGACTTCATCAATTCGGTCGTCGCGATCGAATATCATATCACCCTCCCCGGTGTTGTTTAGATATTCGGAGCCGTCATAATCTTCTTCATTCTGATCATCATCTGGCCCGCGAGGATTGCGTATGATATTGAACAGGGCCTCTTCTCCCTCTCTGCCGGTATTGTCCGCCATAGGTTTTGTTTAACTAATCCAAAAGAAATATATTCAAATTACAATGCATGGATGCAATCAATTAATAAGGAAAAACTGAATCAATCATAGTACATAATAAGCATCATCGAATATAATCTCGAATACGTCGTCTCGAATAATAGATATAATCTCGAATACATCATCTCGAATAATAGATATAATATCGAATACATCGTCTCGAATAGTAGATATAATCTCGAATACATCGTCTCGAATAATAGATATAATCTCGAATACATCATCTCGAATAATATATAATCTCGAATACATCGCCTCGAATATTATATATTGAATACATCACTGGCTAGGTAGCTAATAAAGATCGAATACTACAGAAGAATCTAGGACACTCGCGGTTCATGCGGCGCGGGCGGTGGACACCCAAAGAGAAGGAACCCTCACAGGATCATAGCTGAAGTGAGATCCCTGAAGAAACTGCCAGGTATTGGAGAACCTGCCGCCCTCTAACGCAACCATGTAGAGATGGACGTGCTCGTCCTCCTCGCTGACATGGCGACGTACCACCTCCGGCGGGGCCGGCTCCCTTCACACCGAAACTGGCCCACGCGAACGCCACCAAACGAGATCAGGGTCGACGACGGGACCCGGGGCCGGGTTCCTCATCAAGCGGCGCGCCCCTCTAGGCAGCACCTCCCAGTGCCAGCCCAGCGGAGCCCAGTCCCGGACATGGGTCAGCCGGACATCGTCGCGGACCGGTCGACGGCGAGGATGCGGGCCGGGCATCGTCGGGAACAAATACTAGCTATATGCCTGCAAAAAGTACCATTTTTTTAATGATTGGATTTTGATAACTAAAATTTCTAACATTTCTATATAACTAACATTCCTATAACATTTCTAACAATGCTATATAACTAACATTTCTAATATTTCTATAACTAAAAAACAGAAAAAATTTATAACATTTCTATACATATAACTAACATTTGTATAACATTTCTAATATTTCTATAACTAAAAAAAGAAAAATTTCTAACTTTTTTATAACTATTTCTATAACTAAAAAACAGAAAAATTTATAACAATTCTAACTTTTTTATAACTATTTCTATAACTAAAAAACAGAAAAATTTCTAACAATTCTAACATTTCTAACAATGCTATATAACTAACTATTTCTATAACTAAAAAAAGAAAAATTTCTAACATTTTTATAACTATTTCTATAACTAAAAAACTAAAAAATGTATGTGTGTGTGTGCTCACCGGCGAGGCGAGAGGCGATGGGGGGCGGTGACGGGCGCGGCGACGACAGGGATGGCGACGACGGGGACAGGGACAGGGCGGCGACGACGGGGACGGGGACGTACGGGCCGGTGCGGCAACGACGGGGACGGGGCGGCGATGACGGAGACGGGGACGACGCGGGACGGGCCGGGACATCGCGGCGGTGACGACGGGGATGACGGGGATGGGGACGACGGGGCGGCGACGACGGGGACGGGGCGGCGACGGGGGCGGCGACGAGGGATATGGAGACGGGGGCGGCAGGCAACGGGGCAGAGGAGAAGAAGCAGATGAGAAACTGAAATTTTTGAAGTGTTTAGTTATATAGGAGGGACCTTTAGTACCGGTTGGAGCCACCAACCGGTACTAAAGGCCTGTTTTGGCCAGGCCAAGCGGCGGGAAGCGCACCCCCTTTAGTATCGGGTGGTGGCTCCAACCGGTACTAAAGGCCCCCCTTTAGTACCGGTTGGTGCCACCACCCGGTACTAAAGGGGGTGCACTGGCGCAGGTGCGGTGCGGCAAGTTTAGTCCCACCTCGCTAGCCGAGGGGCGTCCGCACTGGTTTATAACCCCCCGTGCGGTAGCTCTCTCGAGATCCTCTCCAAAGCAGGCCTATTGGGCCTACATGTTCTGTGCTGTCCTGTGGGCCTACTAGGCCTTTGCGGGCCTGCATCCTGGCCCAACAACAGGTTGGGTTTCTAGTCATATGCAGGCCGCTCTGGCCCAGTAGGCGGGCTTTTTTTTATTTTTTGCTTTATTTATTTTTGAGTTGTTTTTTTGTGTATTTAGAGTTTCTTTGTGAATATTTTTGCTTTAGGTACAAAAAATTACAAACTTTCTGTTAGTGCCCGTAGTTTTCAAATTTGAATAGTTTAAATTTTGAATTATTTGAAATTAGTGTGAATCACTAGTTTGTGAATAACTTAACTTTAAAAATCAGTGTATTTAGAGTTTCTTTGTGCATATTTTTGCTTTAGGTACAAAAAATTACAAACTTTCTGTTAGTGCCCGTAGTTTTCAAATTTGAATAGTTTAAAATTTGAATTATTTGAAATTAGTGTGAATCACTAGTTTGTGAATAACTTAACTTTAAAAATCAGTAAAGGCATGAAAGAATTTGTTTGCACATAAAATTTCTTCGCGTTTCAAATGCCAAAACACATAACTACCCTAACTATTACAGAGATTCCCTCCTGGGTGTGAAACACAGAAGAAAGTGATGATAGTGAAGCCGATCACATCCCAGATCTTTGGGTGTGAAACTTTTTCTTTGCGTGTGTCCCTTTGCGCCGTAACCATGGAAAATCTTCATCATTTAACGGGATGCTCGGGTCAATATTCACTGTGAATGGAGCAATTTCATCAAACTTTTCATAATCTTCTGACATGTCTGTCTTGTCATCCACTCCCATGATGTTTCTCTTCCCAGAAAGAACTATGTGCCGCTTTGGCTCATCGTACGATGCATTCGCTTCCTTATCTTTTCTTTTTCTTGGCTTGGTAGACATGTCCTTCACATAGAAAACCTGTGCCACATCATTGGCTAGGACGAATGGTTCATCTGCATACGCAAGATTGTTGAGATCCACTGTTGTCATTCCGTACTGCGGGTCTTCCGTTACCCCGCCTCGTGTCATATTGACCCATTTGCACTGAAACAAAGGGACCTTCAAACCACGTCGATAGTCAAGTTCCCATATGTCCTGTATATAACCATAATATGTTTCCTTTCCCGTCGTGGTTTCTGCATCAAAGCGGACACCACTATTTTGGTTGGTGCTCTTCTTATCTTGGGCGATCGTGTAAAATGTATTACCATTTATCTCGTATCCTTTGAAAGTCATTATATTCGAAGATGGTAACTGGGACAGCAAGTACAGGTCATCTTCAATAGAGGTGTTATGCATGGTACGTGTCTGCAACCAGCTGGCGAAACTCCTGGTTTGTTCACGTGTAATCCAGTCATCAGACCGCTCCGGGTGTTTGGAGCGTAGCAAATTCTTGTGTTCATCCATATACGGAGCCACCAAGGCGGAATTCTGTAGAACTGTGTAGTGTGCTTCAGTGAGAGAATGTCTGTCCATACATATTATTTGTTCCCCTCCTAGCGTGCCTTTTCCATCCTGTCTACCCTTATGCCGCGATTTAGGAACACCAATCGGCTTAAGGTCAGGAATAAAGTCAATACAAAACTCAATGACCTCCTCATTTTCATGGCCCTTGGAGATGCTTCCTTCTGGCCTAGCACGGTTATGAACATATTTCTTTAAGACTCCCATGAACCTCTCAAAGGGGAACATATTGTGTAGAAATACAGGACCCAAAATGTTAATCTCTTCGCATAGGTGAACTAGGACGTGCATCATGATGTTGAAGAAGGATGGTGGGAACACCAACTCGAAACTGACAAGACATTGCACCAAATCATTCTCTAACCTTGGTATGATTTCTGGATCGATTACCTTCTGAGAGATTGCATTGAGAAATGCACATAGCTTCACAATGGCTAATCGAACGTTTACCGGTAGAAGCCCCCTCAATGCAACCGGAAGCAGTTGCGTCATAATCAGTGGCAGTCATGAGACTTTAGGTTCTGGAACTTTTTCTGTGCCATGTTTATTATTCCCTTTATATTCGACGAGAAACCAGATGGTACCTTAATACTGAGCAGGCATTCAAAGAAGATTTCCTTCTCTTCTTTGGTAAGAGCGTAGCTTGCATGACCCTGGTGTATCTTTTGTCTTCCCATACACGCCCAAGAAGCCAAGCAGGGTCACACAAAGATTCTTCATCACGTGCATCGATCACATCAATTGCGGAGCGGACCTCTAGGTCTTTCCAATAGGGCAGGTCCCAAAATCTAGATTTCTTCTTCCACATGGGTGCGCTTCCGTCAGCGTCATTCGGAACAGGCTGTCCACCAGGACCCTTTCCAAAGACCACCTTCAAATCCTTGACCATATCATGTACATCAGCACCAGTACGGTGGTGAGGCTTCGTCCGGTGATCCACCTCACCTTTGAAATGCTTGCCTTTCTTTCTTACGGGATGCCTGCTCGGAAGAAATCGACGATGTCCCAGGTACACATTCTTCTTACAATTAGCCAAATATATACTGTCGGTATCGTCCAAACAGTGCATGCATGCGCGGTATCCCTTGTTTGTCTGTCCTGAAAGGTTACTGAGAGCAGGCCAATCATTGATGGTCACGAACATTAACGCCTTTAGGTCAAATTCTTCCCCCATGTGCTCATCCCACGCACGTACACCTGTTCCATTCCATAGTTGTAAGAGTTCTTCAACTAATGGCCTTAGGTACACATCAATGTTGTTGCCGGGTTGCTTAGGGCCTTGGATGAGCACTGGCATCATAATGAACTTCCGCTTCATGCACAACCAAGGAGGAAGGTTATACAAACATAGAGTCACAGGCCAGGTGCTATGGTTGCTGCTCTGCTCCCCAAAAGGATTAATGCCATCTGCGCTTAGACCAAACCATACGTTCCTTGCGTCATCTGCAAACTCCTTCCCGTACTTTCTTTCGATTTTTCTCCACTTCGACCCGTCAACGGGTACTCTCAACTTTCCGTGTTTCTTACGGTCTTCTCTGTGCCATCACATCGCCTTGGCATGCCCTTTGTTTTGGAACAAACATTTCAACCGTGGTATTATAGGAGCATACCACATCACCTTGGCAGGAATCTTCTTCCTGGGGTGCTCGCCCTCGACATCACCAGGGTCATCGCGGCTGATCTTATAGCGCAATGCACCGCATACCGGGCAAGCGTTCAAATCCTCGTACTCACTGTGATAGAGGATGCAATCATTAGGGCATGCATGTATCTTCTGCACCTCTAACCCTAGAGGGCAGACAACCTTCTTTGCTTCGTACGTACTCTCGGGCAATTTGTTGTCCTTTGGAAGCATATCCTTTATCATTACCAGCAACTTTCCAAATCCCTTGTCAGATACACCATTCTCTGCCTTCCATTGCAGCAATTCCAGTGTGGTGCCCAGCTTTTTCTTGTCACCTACGCAATTCGGGTACAACAATTTTTTGTGATCCTCTAACATGCGCTGCAACTTCTTCTTCTCCAAATCACTTGCGCAGTTTCTCTTTGCATCGGCAATGGCCCGACCTAGATCATCAACGGGCTCATCCGATGCCTCTTCTTCAGCTTCTTCCCGCATTGCCGGCTCATCTTCTTCCCGCATTACTGGCTCAGCTTCTTCCCTCATTGTTGTATCATCGTATTCAGGGAACCCATGGCCAGGATAGCTGTCATCGTCCTCTTCTTCTTCATTGTCTTCCATCATAACCCCTCTTTCTCCATGCTTGGTCCAAACATTATAGTGGGGCATGAAACTGGACTCAAACAGGTGGATGTGAATGGTTCTTGACGTAGAGTAATTGTGACCATTCTTACAGCCAGCACATGGACAATGCATAAAACCATCCGCTTGCTTGTTTTCCTCAGCCGCAAGCAGAAAAGTACGCACGCCATTAATGAACTCGGGAGAGCATCGGTCATCGTACATCCATTGCTGGCTCATCTTCAATACACAGCATCGAAAACATCAAATTAATACAATACATAAAGTTCATACATAAAGATCATACAACACTTAAATGCAACAAACAAATAACTCTCTAGCTAAAGAATTTAAATGAAACAACAAATGCGATCAAGATCGCAACTAAGGTAACAATTGATCCAACAACATAATGATACCAAGCCTCACTATGAATGACATATTTTCTAATCTTTCTAATCTTCAAGATCATTTTCTCCATCTTAATCTTGTGATCATCGACGACATCGGCAACATGCAACTCCAATTCCATCTTCTCCCCCTCAATTCTTTTCAATTTTTCCTTCAAATCCTCGTTTTCTCTTTCAACTAAATTTAACCTCTCGACAATACGGTCGGTTGGAATTTCCGGTTCAACTACCTCCTACATACAAATATCTATGTCAACTTGATGGGCATAATTTGTCATAAACACGAAATGCAATGAATAGTTTTAAAAGAGAATATACCACATCCGAATCATAACCCGGACGAGGGCCGACGGGGACGGATATCAAAACCATGGCACTATGTATAACAAACAATGTATGGGTAAGATAATTATATGAGTAACTATATACCCAAATCACACAAACATCAATTTTTTATATAAAACTTCATGAACAAGAGGCTCACCACAAGGTGGTGCCGGCGACGGGACGTTGCGAGCGATCGACGGTGGTTACGACGGAGATTTAGAAGGTACTAAGTAAACCACACCTACATATGCAAACTAAGTGTTATTTTTGACCTCAAATTGCATATAAATCAAATACTAGCACACACACACACACACACACACACACACACACACACACACACACACACATATATATATATATATATATATAATTCCTCCCGAATTACTAAACTCAAAAATCAATCACTATATAAAGCATTGCACGAGCTAATCTAGCAATGAGAGATGAAAGGAAAAAGTTGCTAACCTTTGTGATCGTTTGAATGGATGGGGGCCTTCAAATCTTGACAAATTTTGGGCAAAATGTGTGATGAGCTTGAGAGGAAGAGGGAAAAGAACAGAGAGGAGAGGGGAAAGGGGAAGAACAGAGCGAGCTCGGGTGGACGAAGGGTCTATGTAGGATGACCTTTAGTACCGGTTCGTGATACGACCCAGTACTAAAGGTGCTGGAGGGGCCCCGGACTGACAACATCCTGCCACCACTCACTTTAGTACCAGTTCGTCGCATGAACCGGTGCTAAAGGTTCGCCACGAACTGGTACTAATGAGAGCGGCCCGGCTAGCCATTGGAACCGGCACTAATGTACACATTAGTGCCGGCTCAAATTCAAACCGGCACTAATGTGCTTCACGTTTGACCCTTTTTCTACTAGTGAGGCAATAATAAAGTTATTAATTATTTACTTATATCATGATAAATGTTTATTATTCATGCTAGAATTGTATTAACCGGAAACATAATACATGTGTGAATACATATACAAACAGAGTGTCACTAGTATGCCTCTACTTGACTAGCTCGTTAATCAAAGATGGTTAAGTTTCCTAGCCATTGACATGGGTTGTCATTTTATTAATGTGATCACATCATTAGGAGAATGATGTGATTGACTTGACCCATTCCGTTAGCTTAGCACCCGACCGTTTAGTATGTTGCTATTGCTTTCTTCATGACTTATACATGTTCCTATGACTATGAGATTATGCAACTCCCGTTTACTAGAGGAACACTTTGTGTGCTACCAAACGTCACAATGTAATTGGGTGATTATAAAGGTGCTCTACAGGTGTCTCCGGAGGTACTTGTTGGGTTGGCGTATTTCAAGATTAGGATTTGTCACTCCGATTGTCGGAGAGGTATCTCTGGGCCCTCTCGGTAATGCACATCACTTAAGCCTTGCAAGCATTGCAACTAATGAGTTAGTTGCGGGATGATGTATTACAGAGCGAGTAAAGAGACTTTCCGGTAATTAGATTGAACTAGGTATTGAGATACCGACGATCGAATCTCGGGCAAGTAACATACCGATGACAAAGGGATCAACGTATGTTGTTATGCGGTCTGACCGATAAAGATCTTCGTAGAATATGTGGGAGCCAATATGAGCATCCAGGTTCCGTTATTGGTTATTGACCAGAGACGTGTCTCGGTCATGTATACATAGTTCTCGAACCCATAGGGTCCGCACGCTTAACATTTCGATGACAGTTATATTATGAGTTTATATGTTTTGATGTACCAAAGGTTGTTCGGAGTCCCGGATGTGATCACGGACATGACGAGGAGTCTCTAAATGGTCGAGACATGAAGATTGATATATTGGAAGCCTATGTTTGGATATCGGAAGTGTTTCGGGTGAAATCGGGATTTTACTGGAGTACCGGGAGGTTACCGGAACCCGCCCGGGGACTTAATGGGCCTTAGTGGGCCTTGGTGGAAGAGAGGAGAGGCGGCTAGGGCAAGGGCCACACCCCCTCCCCCCTAGTCTGAATAGGACAAGGAGAGGGGGTGCCCCCTTCCTTCTTCTCCTCCACCTCTTTCTCCTCTCTCTCCTAGTCCAACAAGGAAAAGGGGGGAGTCCTACTCCTGGTAGGAGTAGGACTCCTCCTGGTAGGAGTAGGACTCCTCCTGGCGCGCCCTCTCTCTAGGCCGGCCGCACCCCCTTGCTCCTTTATATACGGGGGCAGGGGGGCACCCCGGAGACACAACAATTGATCAGTTGATCTTTTAGCCGTGTGCGGTGCCCCCCTCCACCATAGTCCACCTCGATAATACTGTTGTCGGTGTACTAGAGTAGGGGTACCCTAGTATCCTGAACTTGTGCACGGGAAGTCGCAGCATCCCGCGACAAGGCTTGCCGGGTGACCGCCAAGGTCCTCCGTGGTTCCTTTGGAGCCATTGAAGAACAAAGTATCCAAGCTAAGGAGACAAGACCCCGGCAAGAGGAGCTTGCCGGGAAGGCCAACCAAGGCAAGGCGCTTAAGGAGACAAGACCTCGGCAAGAGGGGCTTGCCGGGAAGGCCACCCAAGGCATCTCAAGGAACTTGCCGCGGCGCGCCACGCGTCCCGGCAAGGCCCGGCGAGCGACAAGCTCCCGGACGCGACAAGACAACGACCGCGGCAAGGCGCTTGCCGCGGCAAGCCACTACTCTGTGCCCGCGCTCCAGCACATCCACCAACGTGTCGCTCTGGGACCCTTCCAGGCGTGCGTGGCGGGAGGCTGTGCAGCCAGCGGTGCGTGGTGGCAAGCGTTGCTGACAAGATTGCCATCGTGGCGAGCGGTGGCGTCCCTGACGGTCCCTTTTACACTTTTTAGGTGACGCAGACGGGCATTTAATGCCCTTGTCCCCTTCCGTCAGGGTTAGGTATGATACACTATAGCAGGTAGCTGTACCTACCGCAGCACCTTTCCATTTTTACCCTTTGTCTCCGTTGCCACCTGTCGGTGACCCCTTGAGCATATAAAAGGAGGCCCATGTGCAATGTAGAGGAAAAAAAGGGGAGAAACAGAACACTCACGCTCGGTCTCGTTAGCTGCTGGTGTGTACTGTAGCACTCCACGCTCCCGAGCAAGAACTCAATACAAACCACAAAGCAGGAGTAGGGTTTTACGCATCCGTGCGGCCCGAACCTGGGTAAACTGCTCATGTGTTTCGCCTCGATCTGCTCTTCGTGCGACCTCCGCCCCCGCCGAACCGAAAGGGACCCGGCCCACCGGTCCCATAGGTGTTCGTGGATCAGTCCCCCGACATCTGTAGCGGTGCTTAGGCGAAGCCCTGCATCGGTAGAACATAATCATCGTCACCACACCGTCGTGCTGATGAAACTCTCCCTCAACACTCGGCTGGATCGGAGTTCGAGGGATGTCATCGAGCTGAACGTCTGCTGAACTCGGAGGTGCCGTGTGTTCGGTACTTGGATCGGTCGGATCGTGAAGACGTACTACTACATCAACCGCGTTGTGCTAACGCTTCCGCTTTCGGTCTACGAGGGTACGTGGACAACACTCTCCCCTCTCGTTGCTATGCATCACCATGATCTTGCGTGTGCGTAGGAAAATTTTGAAATTACTACATTCCCCAACATCTTAGTCATTGAAACAATTACAATTCATCATATTTCCAGGAAGAGTCTATGTAAGAGCTTTTGCTTTAGCAAATTTCACACACTCAACTATCATATAGTCTTCCATGATTGCTGACGCTCAAAGCATATTTTAGAACAAACGTTTCAGTCAGACACATAGGAAGATGGAGGTTTAATGTTTCACCACCAACTTATTTACTATTGGAAATATTCCCTAGAGGCAATAATAAATAAGTTATTATTATATTTCCTTGTTCATGATAATCGTTTATTATCCATGCTAGAATTGTATTGATAGGAAACTCAGATACAT
Organism: Triticum aestivum; assembly: GCF_018294505.1. Classification (NCBI taxonomy): domain Eukaryota; kingdom Viridiplantae; phylum Streptophyta; class Magnoliopsida; order Poales; family Poaceae; genus Triticum; species Triticum aestivum. The sequence goes on from NC_057803.1 coordinate 629,048,513, forward strand.
GTGTGGATACATAGACAACACCATGTCCCTAGTAAGCCTCTAGTTGACTAGCTCGTTGATCAATAGATGGTTATGGTTTCCTGACCATGGACATTGGATGTCGTTGATAACGGGATCACATCATTAGGAGAATGATGTGATGGACAAGACCCAATCCTAAGCATAGCACTAGATCGTGTAGTTCGTATGCTAAAGCTTTTCTAATGTCAAGTATCATTTCCTTAGACCATGAGATTGTGCAACTCCCGGATACCGTAGGAGTGCTTTGGCTGTGCCAAACGTCACAACGTAACTGGGTGGCTATAAAGGTACACTACGGGTATCTCCGAAAGTGTCTGTTGGGTTGGCACGAATCAAGACTGGGATTTGTCACTCCGTGTGACGGAGAGGTATCTCTGGGCCCACTCGGTAAAACATCATCATACTATGCACAATGTGATCAAGGAGTTGATCACGGGACGATGTGTTACGGAACGAGTAAAGAGACTTGCCGGTAACGAGATTGAACACGGTATCGGGATACCGACGATCGAATCTCGGGCAAGTGTCGTACCGATAGACAAAGGGAATTGTATACGGGATTGATTAAGTCCTTGACATCGTGGTTCATCCGATGAGATCATCGTGGAACATGTGGGAGCCAACATGGGTATCCAGATCCCGCTGTTGGTTATTGACCGGAGAACGTCTCGGTCATGTCTGCATGTCTCCCGAACCCGTAGGGTCTACACACTTAAGGTTCGGTGACGCTAGGGTTATAGAGATATTAGTATGCGGTAACCCGAAAGTTGTTCGGAGTCCCGGATGAGATCCCGGACGTCACGAGGAGTTCCGGAATGGTCCGGAGGTAAATAATTATATATAGGAAGTGCTGTTTCGGCCATCGGGACAAGTTTTGGGGTCACCGGTATTGTACCGGGACCACCGGAAGGGTCCCGGGGGGTCCACCGGGTGGGGCCACCTGCCCCTGGGGGCCACATGGGCTGTAGAGGGTGCGCCTTGGCCTATATGGGCCAAGGGCACCAGCCCCAAGAGGCCCATGCGCCAAGAGAAGAGGAAAAGGGGAGAGTCCTAAAGGGGGAAGGCACCTCCGAGGTGCCTTGGGGAGGATGGACTCCTCCCCCCTTGGCCGCACCCTTTCTTGGAGGAAGGGCCAAGGCTGCGCCTCCCCCCTCTCCCTTGGCCCTATATATAGTGGGGGGAAGGGAGGGCAACCATACCTAAGGCCTGGCGCCTCCCTCTCCCTCCCGTGACACATCTCCCTCCTCCCGCAGCGCTTAGCGAAGCCCTGTTGGAATCCCGCTACTTCCACCACCACGCCATCGTGCTGTTGGATCTCCATCAACCTCTCCTTCCCCCTTTCTGGATCAAGAAGGAGGAGACGTCGCTGCTCCGTACGTGTGTTGAACGCGGAGGTGCCGTCTGTTCGACGCTAAGATCATCGGTGATTTGGATCACGACGAGTACGACTCCATCAACCCCGTTCTCTTGAACGCTTCCGCGCGCGATCTACAAGGGTATGTAGATCCACTCCTCCCTCGTTGCTAGATGACTCCATAGATAGATCTTGGTGACACGTAGGAAAATTTTGAATTTATGCTACGTTCCCCAATAGTGGCATCATGAGCTAGGTCTATGCGTAGTTTCTATGCACGAGTAGAACACAAAGTAGTTGTGGGCGTTGATTTTGTTCAATATGCTTACCGTTACTAGTCCAATCTTGATTCGGTGGCATTGTGGGATGAAGCGGCCCGGACCGACCTTACACATACTCTTACGTGAGACAGGTTCCACCGACTGACATGCACTAGTTGCATAAGGTGGCTAGCGGGTGTCTGTCTCTCCCACTTTAGTCGGATCGGATTCGATGAAAAGGGTCCTTATGAAGGGTAAATAGCAATTGGCATATCACGTTGTGGTTCTTGCGTAGGTAAGAAACGTTCTTGCTAGAAACCCATAGCAGCCACGTAAAACATGCAAACAACAATTAGAGGACGTCTAACTTATTTTTGCAGGGTATGCTATGTGATGTGATATGGCCAAAAAGGATGTGATGAATGATATATGTGATGTATGAGATGATCATGTTCTTGTAATAGGAATCACGACTTGCATGTCGATGAGTATGACAACCGGCAGGAGCCATATGAGTTGTCTTAATTTATTTATGACCTGCGTGTCAACATAAACGTCATGTAATTACTTTACTTTATTGCTAACCGTTAGCCATAGTAGTAGAAGTAATAGTTGGCGAGACAACTTCATGAAGACACGATGATGGAGATCATGATGATGGAGATCATGGTGTCATGCCGGTGACGATGATGATCATGGAGCCCCGAAGATGGAGATCAAAAGGAGCAGTATGATATTGGCCATATCATGTCACTATTTGATTGCATGTGATGTTTATCATGTTCATACATCTTATTTTCTTAGAATGACGGTAGTAAATAAGATGATCCCTCATTAAAATTTCAAGAAAGTGTTCCCCCTAATTGTGCACTGTTGCGACAGTTCGTTGTTTCGAAGCACCACGTGATGATCGGGTGTTAGATTCTAACGTTCACATACAACGGGTGTAAGACAGATTTACACATGCAAACACTTAGGTTGACTTGACGAGCCTAGCATGTGTATATACATGGCCTCGGAACACAGAAGACCGAAAGGTCGAGCATGAGTCGTATAGAAGATACGATCAACATGAAGATGTTCACCGACGTTGACTAGTCCATCTCACGTGATGATCGGACACGGCCTAGTTGACTCAGATCATGTAATCACTTAGATGACTAGAGGGATGTCTATCTGAGTGGGAGTTCATAAGATGAACTTAATTATCCTGAACATAGTCAAAAGGTCTTCGCAAATTGTGTTGTAGCTCGCGCTTCAGTTCTACTGTTTAGATATGTTCCTAGAGAAAATTTAGTTGAAAGTTGATAGTAGCAATTATGCGGACTAGGTCCGTAAACTGAGGATTGTCCTCATTGCTTCATAGAAGGCTTATGTCCTTAATGCACCGCTCAGTGTGCTGAACCTCAAACGTTGTCTGTGGATGTTGCGAACATTTGACATACACATTTTGATAACTACGTGATAGTTCAGTTAAACGACTTAGAGTTGAGACACCGAAGATGTTTTGAAATGTCGCGAAACATATGAGATGTTTCGAGGACTGAAATTGGGATTTCAGGCTCGTGCCCACGTCAAGAGGTATAAGACCTCCGATGATTTTCTTAGCCTACAAACTAAGGGAGAAAAGCTCAATTGTTGAACTTGTGCTCAGATTGTCTGAGTACAACAATCATTTGAATCAAGTGGGAGTTGATCTTCCAGATGAGATAGTGATGTTTCTCTGAAGTCATTACCACCAAGCTGCTAGAGCTTCGTAATGAAATATAATACATCAGGGACATATATGATGATCCTTGAGATATTCGTGATGTTTGACACCACAAAAGTAGAAATCAAGAAGGAGCATCAATTGTTGATGGTTGGTGAAACCACTAGTTTCAAGATGGGCAAGGGCAAGAAGGGATGCTTCATGAAACGGCAAATCAGCTGCTGCTCTAGTGAAGAAACCCAAGGTTGAACCCAAACCCGAGACTAAGTGCTTCTGTAATACAGGGAACAGCCACTTGAGCAGAATTACCCTAGATACTTGGTAGATGAGAGGGCTGGCAAGGTCGACAGAAGTATATTGGATATACATTGTGTTGATGTGTACTTTACTAGTACTCCTAGTAGCACCAGGGTATTAGATACCGGTTCGGTTGCTAAGTGTTAGTAACTCGAAATAAAAGCTACGGAATAAACGGAGACTAGCTAAAGGTGAGCTGACGATATGTGCTGGAAGTGTTTCCAATGTTGATATGATCAAGCATCGCACGCTCCCTCTACCATCGAGATTGGTGTTTGCGTTGAGCATAGACATGATTGGATTATGTCTATCACAATACGGTTATTCATTTAAAGAGAATAATGGTTACTCTGTTTATTTGAATAATACCTTCAATGGTCTTACACCTAAAATGAATGGTTTATTGAATCTCGATCGTAGTGATACACATGTTCATGCCAAAAGATAGTAATGATAGTACCACCTACTTGTGGCACTACCACGTAAGTCATATCGGTATAAAACGCATGAAGAAGCTCCATGTTGATGGATCTTTGGGCTCACTCGTTTTTGAAAAGTTTGAGGCATGCGAACCATGTCTATTGGTGTATATGCATGAAGAAACACCATGCAAATGGACCGTTTGGACTCACTTGATTTTGAATCACTTGAGACATGCAAATCATACCACATGGGCAAGATGACTGAAAGCCTCATTTCAGTAAAATGGAACTAGAAAGCAACTTGTTGGAAGTAATACATTTTGATGTGTGCAGTCCAATAAGTGCTGAGGCGTGTAGTGGATATCGTTATATTCTTACTTCACAGATGATTTGAGTAGATGTTGAGTACATTTACTTGATAAATCACGAGTCTGAATTATTGAAAGGTTCAAGTAATTTTAGGGTGAAGTTGAAAGATCATCGTGACAAGAGGATAAAATATCTATAATATGATCATAGAGATGAATATTTGAATTACGAGTTTGGCACAGAATTAAGACATTGTGGAAATTGTTTCACAACTAATACAGCCTGGAACACCATAGTGTGATGGTGTGTCCGAACATCATAACTGCACCCTATTGGATATGATGCATACCATGATGTCTCTTATCGAATTACCACGATAGTTTATGGGTTAGGCATTAGAGACAACCACATTCACTTTAAATAGGGCACCACGTAATTCCGATGAGATGACACCGTATGAACTATGGTTTAGAGAAACCTAAGCTGCCATTTCTTAGAAGTTTGGGGCTGCGACGCTTATGTGAAAAAGTTTCAGGCTGATAAGCTCGAACCCAGAGCGGATAAATGCATCTTCATAGGACACCCAAAACAGTTGGGTATACCTCCTGTCTCAGATCGAAAGCAATAAGGGATTGTTTCTAGAATCGGGTCCTTTCTCGAGGAAAAGTTTCTCTCGAAAGAATTGAGTGGGAGGATGGTGGAGACTTGATGAGGTTATTGAACCGTCTCTTCAACTAGTGTGTGACAGGGCACAGGGAGTTGTTCCCGTGGCACCTACACCAATTGAAGTGGAAGCTTATGATAGTGATCATAAAACTTCAGATCAAGTCACTACCAAACCTCGTGGGATGACAAGGATGCGTACTACTTCAGAGTGGTACGTAATCCTGTCTTGGAAGTCATGTTGCTAGACAACAATGAACCTACGAGCTATGGAGAAGCGATGGTGGGCCCGGATTCCAATAAATGGCTCGAAGCCATAAAATCTAAGAGAGGATCCATGTATGAAAACAAAGTGTAGACTTTGGCAGAACGGCTCGATGGTCGTAAGGCTGTTGAAGTACAGATGGATTTTTTAAAAGGAAGACGGACAATGATGGCAAGTATCACCATTAAGAAAGCTCGACTTGTCGTTAAGATGTTTTCCGACAAGTTCAAGGAGTTGACTACGATGAGACTTTCTCACTCGTAGCGATGCTAAGAGTCTGTTGGAATTATATTAGCGATTACTGCATTATTTATGAAATCTTGCAGATAGGATGTCAAAACATTGTTTCCTCGACGTTTTTTGAGGAAAGGTTGTATGTGATACAAACCGGAAGGTTTTGTCAATCCTGAAAGATGCTAATAAGTATGCAAAGCTCCAGCAATTCTTCTAGGGACTGGAGTAAGCATCTCGGAGTTGGAATGTATGCTTTGATGAGATGAGCAAAGATTTTGGGTTTGTACAAGGTTTATGAGAAACTTGTATTTCCAAAGAAGTGAGTGGGAGCACTATAGAATTTCTGATAAATATATGTTGTTGACATATTGTTGATCAGAAATGACGTAGAATTTCTGGAAAGCATATAGGGTTATTTGGAAAGTGTTTTTCAATGGAAAGCCCGGATTAAGCTACTTGAACATTGAGCATCAAGATCTATAAGGATAGATCAAAACGCTTAATGGTACTTTCAAATGAGCACATACCTTGACATGATCTTGAAGGTGTTCAAGATGGATCAGTCAAAGAAGGAGTTCTTGCCTGAGTTGTAAGGTATGAAGTTAAGACTTAAAGCTCGACCACGGCAGAATAGAGAGAAAGGACGAAGGTCGTCCCCTATGCTTAAGACATAGGCTCTACAATATGCTATGTTGTGTACCGCACCTGAAATGTGCCTTCCCATGAGTCAGTCAAGGGGTACAAGAGTTATCTATGAATGGATCACAGGACAGCGATCAAAGTTATCCTTAGTAACTAGTGGACTAAGGAATTTTCTCGATTATGGAGGTGGTAAAAGAGTTCGTCGTAAAGGGTTACGCCGATGCAAATTTTGACACTAATCCAGATTATTCTGAGTAGTAAAGTGGATTCGTATAGTAGAACAGTTATTTGGAAAGCTCCAAATAGAGTGTAGTAGCTGCATCTAGGAGATGACATAAAGATTTGTAAAGCACACACGGATCTGAAAGGTTCAGACCCGTTGACTAAAACCTCTCTCACAAGCAACAGGATCAAACCCAGAACTCATTGAGTGTTAATCACATAGTGATGTGAACTAGATTATTGACTCTAGTAAACTCTTTGCATGTTGGTCACATGGCGATGTGACCTGTGAGTGTTAATCACATGGCGATGTGAACTAGATTATTGACTCTAGTGCAAGTGGGAGACTGTTGGAAATATGCCCTAGAGGCAATAATAAATAAGTTATTATTATATTTCCTTGTTCATGATAATCGTTTATTATCCATGCTAGAATTGTATTGATAGGAAACTCCGATACATGTGTGGATACATAGACAACACCATGTCCCTAGTAAGCCTCTAGTTGACTAGCTCGTTGATCAATAGATGGTTACGGTTTCCTGACCATGGACATTGGATGTCGTTGATAATGGGATCACATCATTAGGAGAATGATGTGATGGACAAGACCCAATCCTAAGCATAGCACTAGATCGTGTAGTTCGTATGCTAAAGCTTTTCTAATGTCAAGTATCATTTCCTTAGACCATGAGATTGTGCAACTCCTGGATACCGTAGGAGTGCTTTGGCTGTGCCAAACGTCACAACGTAGCTGGGTGGCTATAAAGGTACACTACGGGTATCTCCGAAAGTGTCTGTTGGGTTGGCACGAATCAAGACTGGGATTTGTCACTCCGTGTGACGGAGAGGTATCTCTGGGCCCACTCGGTAGGACATCATCATAATGTGCACAATGTGATCAAGGAGTTGATCACGGGATCATGTGTTATGGAACGAGTAAAGAGACTTGCCGGTAACGAGATTGAACAAGGTACCGGGATACCGACGATCGAATCTCGGGCAAGTGTCGTACCGATAGACAAAGGGAATTGTATACGGGATTGATTAAGTCCTTGACATCGTGGTTCATCCGATGAGATCATCGTGGAACATGTGGGAGCCAACATGGGTATCCAGATCCCGCTGTTGGTTATTGACCGGAGAACGTCTCGGTCATGTCTGCATGTCTCCCGAACCCGTAGGGTCTACACACTTAAGGTTCGGTGACGCTAGGGTTATAGAGATATTAGTATGCGGTAACCCGAAAGTTGTTCGGAGTCTCGGATGAGATTCCGTACGTCACGAGGAGTTCCGAAATGGTCCGGAGGTAAAGAATTATATATAGGAAGTGCTGTTTCGGCCATCGGGACAAGTTTCGGGGTCACCGGTATTGTACCGGGACCACCGGAAGGGTCCCGGGGGGTCCACCGGGTGGGGCCACCTGCCCCGGGGGGCCACATAGGATATAGGGGGTGCGCCTTGGCCTATATGGGCCAAGGGCACCAGCCCCAAGAGGCCCATGCGCCAAGAGAAGAGGAAAAGGGGAGAGTCCTAAAGGGGGAAGGCACCTCCGAGGTGCCTTGGGGAGGATGGACTCCTCCCCCCCTTGGCCGCACCCTTCCTTGGAGGAAGGGCCAAGGCTGCGCCTCCCCCCTCTCCCTTGGCCCTATATATAGTGGGGGGAAGGGAGGGCAACCATACCTATGGCCTGGCGCCTCCCTCTCCCTCCTGTGACACATCTTCCTCCTCCCGCAGCGCTTAGCGAAGCCCTGTTGGAATCCCGCTACTTCCACCACCACGCCGTCGTGCTGTTGGATCTCCATCAACCTCTCCTTCCCCCTTGCTGGATCAAGAAGGAGGAGACGTCGCTGCTCCGTACGTGTGTTGAACACGGAGGTGCCGTCCGTTCGGCGCTAAGATCATCGGTGATTTGGATCACGACGAGTACGACTCCATCAACCCCGTTCTCTTGAACGCTTCCGCGCACGATCTACAAGGGTATGTAGATCCACTCCTCCCTCATTGCTAGATGACTCCATAGATAGATCTTGGTGACACGTAGGAAAATTTTGAATTTATGCTACGTTCCCCAACATTTACCTCAGGGACAATGTCGACAATAATAACACATGATCACCTACATCCAACTGGATATATGTGCCTAGATCTTTCTCTGCCATATGAATGCTTGCTGGGTGCCCGTGGCAGCCACGTAAAACTTGCAACAACAAAGTAGAGGACATCTAACTTGTTTTTGTAGGGCATGTTGTGATGTGATATGGTCAAGACGTGATGAGATATAAATTGTTGTATAAGATGATTATGTTTTGTTAAAGTTATCGGCAACTGGAATGAGCCTTATGGTTGTCTCTTTATTTCATAAGATGCAAGCGCCATATAATTGCTTTACTTTATCGCTATGTGACAGCAATAGTTGCAAAAGCAATAGTTGGCAAGACGACCATGTGACGACACGTTGATAAAGATCAAGATGATGGAGATCATGGTGTCATGCCGGTGACGATGGAGATCATGACGGTACTTTGGAGATGGAGATCAAAGGCACAAGATGATGATGACCATATCATGTCACATATTTTTATTGTATGTGATCACTAGTGCAGAACCGGGATTTAGCACCGGTTTTTAAGGGCCTTTAGTGCCAGTTCTGTAACCGGCACTAAAGGGTGGGGACTAAAGGTCCCCCCTAGTACCGGTTCGGCACGAACCGCCACTAAAGTGCCACCACGTGGCACGAGCCAGGCCCGGGTGCGGGGAGAGCATTGGTACCGGTTGGTAACACCAACCGGTACTAAATATTTGGGGGGGGGGTGGTTTTATTTTTTATTTTCCTTTAATTTCGTGTTTTCAATTTAATTTACAGATTGTTTTTACATTATAATGAGTTGTTAAATCATTAGGTGAAAGTACCACAGATTAGTTTTGACTGGATGCATGGATCCTAGCTAAGTGATCAAGTATATGCCATATCCATATTACTTGATAACCTAAGTGATATGGCATACACTTGATCACTTAGGTAGGATCCATCCAGTTGAAACTAATCCGCGGTTTCTTTCATAAATGATATAATAACTCATCATCATCATATTAATATTAAAACACTTGCATCATATGATCACCAACAACAGTATACTAGCTAGCTAAAAATCATCATATGTAGTCATCATTACCTATTTAGTCATCATAGTCATTACCGCTATCTAATCACCACCAACACTAGCTTAAAGAAAAAACACTCACTTATACCAGAATCAAAGATATCATCGAGTTCAACATGGTCATGAGATTATAAGCGTTCATAAGACCACAAAAGGAAATCACTCTTTGAGATTAAGTTCAGGACGAAGAACACATACATGATAGGACAAGTACTAAGAGCATGAACTAGCTAATCACTCTTGCTGCTCTCTCTGAGGTAAAATAGCATAGAACATGTATAGCTCTCCCGATTCATCATATTGGAGCATGCAGATGAACCTATCTCCTAATCATGGGCTGCGCTTCTAATTGCTGCCCCCTAGTACTTCTCTGCGATCGTTAACAATTTTGCTCCAATCTTTCACTATTAAGCATTCCTCGCTTTTAGAAATCCTAAATGCACTCATGTGCATTGTAGTATGTCTTGGTCGTAAGCTAACCACTGACATGCGACCTTTAGTACCGATCCACTGAGGCACAACTGTCATCGGGAGTCCCTGTTGAAACTAATTCATCTAATTTCGATCATCTAATTAACAATTTGACATGAATTAATCTAATTCATTTAGCTAGCTAAAACTTTGACATTAACAATTTAACATTATTCTAAATAACAGAAAACAGAAAATAAGTCAAAAGTGTGTGTGTATGTGTGTGCACGTGTGTGTGTGTGTACGACCGGGCTCGACCGGCGCGGCGACGGGGCGGTGGCGGAAGATGTACGATGACGACAGGGCGGCGGCGTACGGGGCGGTGGCGCGAGACGTAGGAGGATCGACCGGCACGGCGATGGGACGGCGGCGTACGGGGTGGCGGTGCGAGACGTACGGGGATCGACCGGCGCGGTGACGGGGCGGCGGCATAAGGGGCGTCGACAGGGACGGGGGCGGTGGCGACAGGGATGGCGCGCGGCGGGGGTGGCAACGAGGACAGCGACAGGCGACGACGCAGGACCGGGGCAGCATACGGGCCGACGACGATGTCGAAAGAGATTGGAGAAGTGGGAGATGAAACTGAATTTTTTTGAAGTGTTGTATATATAGGATGTACCTTTAGTACCGGTTGGAGCCACCAACCCGTACTAAAGGTGAAATTTGGTCAGGCCAGACGGCGGGAAGCGACCCCCTTTAGTACCGGTTCATGGCTGAAATCGGTACTAAAGACCCCCCCTTTAGTACCGGTCGGAGCCATGACCCGGTACTAAAGGTGGTACACTCCCATCCCGTGGTGCACAAAGTTTAGTCCCACCTCGCCGAGCGAAGGGCTGCCTCACTGGTTTATAAACCCAGCCGCGGCTGCTCCTTCGAGCTCCTCTCTAAAGCAGGCTTCTGGGCCTAACTTTCCCACTGCCCTGTGAGCCTGCTGGGCCTTATGGGCCTGCATATCCACGCCCAAGGCCAAGCAGGCCCACTGGGCAGCGCTAAAATATATTTTATATAGTTTTTTCTTTTCTACTTTACATATTTTCTTCTATTTATTTCTGAGTAGTTTTTTGCTGTATTTAGAGTTTCTTTGTGAATATTTTAAATAGTTTAAATTTGAACCATTTGGAATTTGTGTGAATCACTAGTTTGTGAATAACTTAACTTTAAAAATAGTTTTTTCAGTGATTATTTTTTCTTATGTTTAATATTAGTATGTTTTATCATTATATTCAAATTGGTAATACGTTTGGAGTTGTAATAAGTCATTAAAATTTTGAATTGCCGGTGTAACAGATGAGTTTTCGTCCGAAACCCTGATACTTTGAAAGAGATTGTCCAGTTTGTACACGAAGTGCATCCAGTTTTTGCCGTGACTCTCTCTACTTTTTTGCACATGCTATGTGGGTGAAATGATGACACCATGCCAAGTTTCAACCTTTTTAGAGTTCATTTTGTAGTGCTTTTCAATTTCAGGGCCATTTAGCTCAAAACAAATAAATAAATGCATTAAAAATAGCAAATTATGTCAGAAAGGGTTGAAAGTTGATGATGTGGCTTTGAATGATGCATGCTGAACGCAAAAAAGTCTGGAGTTGTAATAAGTTATTAAAATTTTGAATTGCCGGTGTAACAGATGAGTTTTCGTCCGAAACCCCGATACTTCGAAAGAGATTGTCCAGTTTATACACGAAGTGCACCCAGTTTTTGTCGTGATCCTCTCTACTTTTTTGCACATGCTATGCGGGTGAAATGATGATACCATGCCAAGTTTAAACCTTTTTAGAGTTCATTTGTCGTGCTTTTCAATTTCAGGGCTAAGTTTCAACCTTTTTAGAGTTCATTTTGCACATGCTAAGTCAGGAGAGAGTGAGGGGCGGCCTGTGGGGGAGGACCGACACGGGGGGATTGAGGGGGGAGACCGAGTGAGTGTGAGTGTGAGTGGAGAGAGGAGAGAGTGAGGGTGTAAACATGTAAATATATACATCAAAAATACATTGATCATCAATGATCTTTTCGTGTACAATCTGAATTGTCAATATGAGTCCTCAACGGTTTAGAAATCGGTAAAGACTCATACTGCGGCCACAAATTCTACACATAGAGTTCAATGAAGACCAAGTGCTTGTGATAGTTTGAGAAGTAACATATTTAAGGTGGTAAAAACCCTATTAGGGGAGCGAGGTGGGACTAAAAACAGCCTGCCACAACCTCTTTAGTACCAGTTCATGCCAAGAACCAGTACTAAATGGGCTGGTCGGGCCCCAGCCTGACAACAACCAACCACTACCTCTTTAGTACCGGTTCATGGCATGAACCGATACTAAAGGTTCGCCACGAACCGGTACTAATGAGCGCTCACCGCTTAGTGATACGTCTCCAACGTATCTATAATTTTTGATTGTTCCATGCTATTTTATTATCTGTTTTGGATGTTAATGGGCTTTATTTTACACTTTTATATTATTTTTGGGACTAACCTATTAACCCAAGGCCCAGTGCAAATTGCTGTTTTTTTCCTATTTCAGTGTTTCGCAGAAAAGGAATATCAAACGGAGTCCAAACAGAATGAAACCTTCGAAAGCATGATTTTTGAAACAAACGTGATCCAGAGGACTTGGAGTGGACGTCAAGAAACCTACAAGGAGTCCATGAGGTAGGGGGCGCGCCCTCCCCCCTCGTGGCTCAACTGACCTACTTCTTCCTCCTATATATGTTCACATACCCCGAAAACATCCTGGGGCACCACGAAACCCTATTTCCACCGCCGCAACCTTCTGTACCCAAGAGATCCCATCTTGGGCCTTTTCTGGAGCTCCGCTGGAGGGGGCATCGATCACGGAGGGCCTCTACATCAACTCCATGGCCCCTCCGATGATGTGTGAGTAGTTTACTTCAGACCTTCGGGTCCATAGTTATTAGCTAGATGGCTTCTTCTCTCTCTTTGGGTCTCAATACAAAGTTCTCCTCGATCTTCTTGGAGATCTATTTGATGTAACTCTTTTTGCGGTGTGTTTGTCGAGATCCGATGAATTGTGGGTTTATGATCAAGTCTATCTATGAACAATATTTTATTCTTCTCTGAAATCTTTTATGCATTATTGGTTATCTTTGCAAGTCTCTTCGAATTATCAGTTTGGTTTGGCCTACTAGATTGATCTTTCTTGCAATGGGAGAGGTTCTTAGCTTTGGGTTCAATCTTGCGGTGCTCGATCCCAGTGACAGAAAGGGAAACGACACGCATAGTATTGTTGCCATCGAGGATAAAAATATGGGGTTTATATCATATTGCTTGAGTTTATCCCTCTACATCATGTCATCTTACCTAATGCGTTACTCTGTTCTTATGAACTTAATACTCTTGATGCATGCTGGATAGCGGTCGATGTGTGGAGTAATAGTAGTAGATGCAGGCAGGAGTCGGTCTACGTGTCACGGACATGATGCCTATATACATGATCACGCCTAGACATTCTCATAATTATTCGCTTTTCTATCAATTGCTCGACAGTAATTCGTTCACCCACCATAATACTTATGGTATCTTGAGAGAAGCCACTAGTGAAACCTATGGCCCCTGGGTCTATTTTCCATCATATAATTTTCCAATCTATTTTACTTTGCAATCTTTACTTTCAATCTATATCATAAAAATACCAAAAATATTTATCTTATCATTATTATCTCTATCAGATCTCACACTCGTAAGTGACAGTGAAGGGATTAACAACCCCTTTATCGCGTTGGTTGCGAGGTTCTTATTTGTTTGTGTAGGTACGAGGGACTTGCGTGTGGCCTCCTACTGGATTTATACCTTGGTTCCCAAAAACTGAGGAAAATACTTATGCTACTTTGCTGCATCACCCTTTCCTCTTCAAGGGAAAACCAACGCAGTGCTCAAGAGGTAGCAAGAAGGATTTCTGGCGCCATTCACGGGAGTCTACGCACAAGTCAAGACATACCAAGTACCTATCACGAAATCTTATCCCTTGCATTACATTATTTGCCATTTGCCTCTCATTTTCCTCTCCCCCAATTCTAAATCGATTTTCGAAAACCTTTGCCTTTTCTTTGCCTTCTTCCCGTATGTATCTTCGTTTGTGTTTCCATGTGCCTTCTATTTGCTTGCATCTTTGTTTGGTAAAAATCTATTGATATGGATCCACTTAAAGTGTTCTACTTGGATCATCTTTGATCCTTATGCGCTCGTGCTGAAACCCCAACTAGCCTAGTTGATGGGAAATCTTTAGATGAGCATGCTCATTTTGTGCCCCACCGTTTATCTGAAAAAGGGAGACTCTTATGGGATCAAATAAATAGATTGGTATGTTATGCTTGGAATCTTTGTGAAATTTTTGATTTTACTTGTTGCTCTAAGAACCCTAAAAAACACCTCCCCTACCTATGTGAGTTTAATGATAATGAAATCTTATCTTCTTATGATAAGGGTGTTTATAGTTACTGTGGTATCGAACAAATTGAAGAATTTGTTGCTTTTAAGGGTGCTTATGAAGTTGCTTCTTTGATTGAAAAGTATGATATTACTCTCTACGAATCTGAAAATTTTGACATACTTAAATATTGCTATGAAAACAATGCTCATAATGTCTATGTCAAAGAATTTATGGAAAGAATGACCGTTGCTTCAGAAGAAAATAATGATATGCATGAATCTATAGATAATTATGATTCCGATGATTTGATTGAAATATCCCTTGATGAACATGATGCTTGCTATTCTTGTGGCCATGATGGCAATATTTATGAAGATGAATTTGATATAGTTCCTTATGTTAAACATGAGATCGTTGCTATTGCACCCATACTTGATAGTTCCTTCGATGAAAAGCATGATTGCAATGATGTTATTATAAATTCTCTTAATGTAAATTGTGTTAATGATATGCAAAACCTCAAGCTTGGGGATGCTAGTTTTGCTATGACTACCATTTGTTGCAATGATCATGATTGGGGTGATTCTTCTTTTGATCTTGAAAATTTATTTAAGCCCCATGATGAATTTGAGATTGATAATAGTGTTTGCGATATTATTGAAAGTGGGTTTGGAAGAGTGTCAAATTTAGATCCCACATATTTGTAGAATGTTCAATCTTATGAAATTTTTGATAAAAGTGGGTTTGGAGAGGTCATGACTTTAGTTAATGTTAATCCCACTATTTTGGAAGAGTGTCAACTTTGCATGCATGTGGACCGTGTTGAAAATATTTTATGTGATAGCTATTTCGTTGAATTTGCTTATGATCCCACATGTAATTATTATGAGAGAGGAAAATATGATTGTAGAAATTTTCATGTTACTAAATTACCTCTCGTTATGTTGAGATTGCTATTGTTTCCTTCCGCTTCCTTGCATATGCTAGTTTTTGCTTGCCTTGATAATTTGTCTGCCTATAAGATGCCTATGCATATGAAGTATGTTAGACTTAGATGTGTTTGTCACGTGTTTTATGATGCTCTCTTTGTGCTTCAATTCTTGTCTTTCATTCGAGCATCACTGAAATCTTATGCCTAGCTAGAGGCGTTAAACGATAGCGCTTGTTGGGAGGCAACCCAATTTTATTTTTGTTTCTTTCCTTTTGATTCTGTTTAGTAATAAATAATTCATCTAGACTCTGTCTAGATGTGGTTTTATGCTTTTAATTAGTGTTTGTGCCAAGTACAACCTTTGGGAAGACTTGGGGAAAGTCTTTGAGATCTTGCTGTAAAAAAAGAAACTTTAGCGCTCACGAGATTTGCTGCCATGTTTTATTGGAGAGTGTTATTTAGTTAATTCTTTTTGAAGATGATTAATATATAAATTCCTCACGTCCAAAAATTTATTTTAGAATTTTTGGGGTTCCAGAAGTATTCGAAACCTACAGATTACTACAGACTGTTCTGTTTTTGACAGATTCTGTTTTTCGTGTGTTGTTTGCTTATTTTGATGAATCTATGGCTAGTAATAGAGTTTATGAACCATAGAAAAGTTGGAATACAGTAGTTTTAACACCAATATAAATAAAGAATGAGTTCATCACAGTACCTTGAAGTGGTGGTTTGTTTTCTTTTACTAACGGAGCTCACGAGATTCTCTTTTAAGTTTTGTGTTGTGAAGTTTTCAAGTTTTGGGTAAAGATTTGATGGATTATGGAACAAGGAGTGGCAAGAGCCTAAGCTTGGGGATGCCCAAGGCACCCCAAGGTAAATTTAAAGGAGAACCAAAAGCCTAAGCTTGGGGATGCCCCGGAAGGCATCCCCTCTTTCGTCTTCGTCCATCAGTAACTTTACTTGGAGCTATATTTTTATTCGCCACAAGATATGTGTTTTGCTTGGAGCGTCTTGTATGATTTGAGTATTTGCTTTTTAGATTACAACAATCCAAAATTGTTAGAATCACGATTTGAATCGGATCGGAGCTCGTATGCTAGGATCGCAAATCGTAGAATCTTCACTATGTGGATCGTAGAAACGTAGATTCTATGAACTAAAGTCGTAGAATCAAAGGGGTTAGTTTGGATCATAAAGTCGTAGAATCGTATAAGAGAATCGCGATTCTGAAAACCTTGCCACAATCATCCTTGCTGTACAAAACTTTTGGGAGAGACACACATGAATTAGAATTTATTAGAATACTCTATGCGCTTCACTTATATCTTTTGAGTTGGATAATTTTTGCTCTAGTACTTCGCTTATATCTTTTAGAGCACGACGGTGGTTTTATTTTATAGAAATAATTGATCTCTCATGCTTAACTTATATCATTTTGAGACTCCTTTAGAACAGCATGGTAATTCACTTTGGTTGTAAATTTTAAATGCTATGAGAAGTTGGATGCTTGATAGTTGTTTTGAGATATAAAGGTGGTAATATTAGAGGTGTGCTAGTTGAGTAATTGTGAAATTGATGAATACTTGTGTTGAAGTTGGCAAGTCCCGTAGCATGCACATATGGTAAACGTTGTGTGACAAATTTGAAGCAGGGGGTGTTCTTTGATTGCTTTCCTTATGAGTGGCCGTCAGGGACGAGCGATGGTCTTTTCCTACCAATCTATCCCCCTAGGAGCATGCGTGTAGTGCTTGGTTTTGATGACTTGTAGATTTTTGCAATAAGTATGTGAGTTCTTTATGACTATTGTTGAGTCCATGGATTATACGCACTCTCACCCTTCCATCATTGCAAGCCCCTTCGGTATTGTGCATTGCCCTTTCTCACCTTGAGAGTTGGTGCAAACTTCGCCGGTGCATCCAAACCCCGTGATATGATATGCTCTATCACACATAAGCCTCCTTATATCTTCCTCAAAACAACCACCATACCTACCCATTATGGCATTTCCATAGCCATTCCGAGATATATTGCCATGCAACTTTCCATCGTTCCATTTATTATGACACGCATCATCATTGTCATATTGCTTTGCATGATCATGTAGTTGACATCGTATTTGTGGCAAAGCCACCATGCTTAATTTTTCATACATGTCACTCTTGATTCATCGCAATCCCGGTACACCGCCGGAGGCATTCACATAGAGTCAGTATCGAGTTGTAATTCTTGAGTTGTAAGTAAATAAAAGTGTGATGATCATCATTAGAGCATTGTCCCATGTGAGAAAAGAATGATGGAGACTATGAATCCCCCACAAGTCGGGATGAGACTCCAGACGAAAAAAGAGGCCATAAAAAAGAGCTAAGAAGGCCCAAAAAAATGAGAGAAAAAATGAGAGAAAAAGAGAGAAGGGACAATGTTACTATCCTTTTTCCACACTTGTGCTTCAAAGTAGCACCATGATC
This sequence comes from Triticum aestivum, assembly GCF_018294505.1. NCBI lineage: Eukaryota > Viridiplantae > Streptophyta > Magnoliopsida > Poales > Poaceae > Triticum > Triticum aestivum. Next base: position 629,066,332 of record NC_057803.1, read on the forward strand.
TTCATGATAGAGAGTCTCTTATTTTGTCACTTTCATATACTAGTGGGAATTTTTCATTATAGAACTTGGCTTGTATATTCCAATGATGGGCTTCCTCAAATGCCCTAGGTCTTCGTGAGCAAGCAAGTTGGATGCACACCCACTTAGTTTCTTTGATGAGCTTTCATATATTTATAGCTCTAGTGCATCCGTTGCATGGCAATCCCTACTCCTTGCATTGACATCAATCGGTGGGCATCTCCATAGCCCATTGATTAGCCGCGTCAATGTGAGACTTTCTGCCTTTTTGTCTTCTCACACAACCTCAATCATCATATTCTATTCCACCCATAGTGCCATGTCCATGGCTCGCGCTCATATATTGCGTAAAAGTTGAAAGAGTTTAAAAAGGCTAAGTATGAAACAATTGCTTGGCTTCTCATCAGGGTTGTGCATGATGGGAGCATTTTGTGTGACGAAAATGAAGCATGGCCAAACTATATGACTTTGTAGGGATAAGTTTTCTTTGGCTATAGTATTTTGATAAGACATAATTGCTGGATTAGCATACTTGGAGTATTACTACTTTTATATCAACAATAAACTTTTATCTTGAATCTTTCGGATCTGAACATTCATGCCACAATAGAGAAAAATACATTGAAGAACATGCTAGAAAGCATTCCACATCAAAAAATTCTGTTTTTATCATTTACCTACTCGAGGACAAGCATGAATTAAGCTTGGGGATGCTGATACGTCTCCAACCTATCTATAATTTTTGATTGTTCCATGCTATTTTATTATCTGTTTTGGATGTTAATGGGCTTTATTTTACACTTTTATATTATTTTTGGGACTAACCTATTAACCCAAGGCCCAGTGCAAATTGCTGTTTTTGCCTATTTTAGTGTTTCGTAGAAAAGGAATATCAAACGGAGTCCAAATGGAATGAAACCTTCGGGAGCGTGATTTTTTGAACAAACGTGATCCAGAGGACTTGGAGTGGGCGTCAAGCAACCTACGAGGAGTCCACGAGGTAGGGGGCGCGCCTACCCCCTGGGTGCGCCCTCCCCCCTCGTGTCTCAACCGACCTACTTCTTCCTCCTATATGTGTTCACATACTCCGAAAACTTCCAGGGGCACCACGAAACCCTATTTCCACCGCTGCAACCTTTTGTACCCAAGAGATCCCATCTTGGGTCCTTTTTCGGAGCTCCACTGGAGGGGGCATCGATCACGGAGGGCCTCTACATCAACTCCATGGCCCCTCCGATGATGTGTGAGTAGTTTACTTCAGACCTTCGGGTCCATAGTTATTAGCTAGATGGCTTCTTCTCTCTCTTTGGATCTCAATACAAAGTTCTCCTTGATCTTCTTGGTGATCTATTCGATGTAACTCTTTTTGCAGTGTGTTTGTCGAGATCTAATGAATTGTGGGTTTACGATCAAGTCTATTTATGAACAATATTTGATTCTTCTCTGAAATCTTTTATGCATGGTTGGTTATCTTTGCAAGTTTCTTCGAATCATCAGTTTGGTTTGGCCTACTAGATTGATCTTTCTTGCAGTGGGAGAAGTGCTTAGCTTTGGGTTCAATCTTGCGGTGCTCGATCCCAATGACAGAAAGCGAAACAACACGTATTGTATTGTTGCCATCGAGGATAAAAAGATGGGGTTTATATCATATTGCTTGAGTTTATCCCTCTACATCATGTCATCTTACCTAATGCGTTACTCTGTTCTTATGAACTTAATACTCTAGATGCATGCTGGATAGCGGTCGATGTGTGGAGTAATAGTAGTAGATGCAGGCAGTAGTCGGTCTACTTGTCACGGACGTGATTCCTATATACATGATCATGCCTAGACATTCTCATAATTATTCGCTTTTCTATCAATTCCTCGACAGTATTTCGTTCACCCACCGTAATACTTATGCTATCTTGAGAGAAGCCACTAGTGAAACCTATGGCCCCCGGGTCTATTTTCCATCATATAAGTTTCCAATCTATTTTACTTTGCAATATTTACTTTCAATCTATATCATAAAAATACCAAAAATATTTATCGTATCATTATTATCTCTATCAGATCTCACTCTCGTAAGTGACCGTGAAGGGATTGACAACCCCTTTATTGCGTTGGTTGCGAGGTTCTTATTTGTTTGTGTAGGTACGAGGGACTTGCGTGTAGCCTCCTATTGGATTGATACTTTGGTTCTCAAAAACTGAGGGAAATACTTATGCTACTTTGCTGCATCACCCTTTCCTCTTCAAGGGAAAACCAACACATTGCTCAAGAGGTAGCACCTAGCCGTTAGAACCGGCACTAATGGTCACATTAGTGCCGGTTCAGTTGCAAACCGGGACTAATGTGCTTCACATTAGGCCCTTTTTCTACTAGTGGATGTTTATCTTTTATGCATCCTATTTTGCTTAGTACGACGGTAGCATTATGAGATGATCCCTTACTAAAATTTCAAGGTATAAGTGTTCTCCCTGAGTATGCACCGTTGCGACAGTTCGTCGTGCCGAGACACCACGTGATGATCGGGTGTGATAAGCTCTACGTTCACATATAATGGGTGCAAGCCAGTTTTGCACACGTAGAATACTCGGGTTAAACTTGACGAGACTAGCATATGCAGATATGGCCTTGGAACACTGAGACCGAAAGATCGAGCGTGAATCATACAGTAGATATGATATACATAGTGATGTTCACCATTGAAAGCTACTCCATCTCAAGTGATGATCGGACATGGTTTAGTTGATATGGATCACGTGATCACTTAGATGATTAGAGGGATATCTATCTAAGTGGGAGTTCTTAAGTAATATGACTAATTAAACTTACATTTATCATGAACTTAGTCCTGATAGTATTTTCATATCTATGTTGTAGATCAATTGCTCGCGTATAGCTTCCCCTTTTATTTATGATATGTTCCTAGAGAAAACTATGTTGAAAGATGTTAGTAGCAATGATGCGGACTAGCCCTGTGATCTAAGGATTATCCTCATTGCTGCACAGAAGAATTATGCCCTTGATGCACCGCTAGGTGACGCACCTATTGCAGGAGCAGATGCAGACGTTATGAACTTTTGGCAAGTTCGGTACGATGATTACTTGATAGTTTAGTGCGCCATGCTTTATGGCTTAGAACCGGGAATTCAAAAATGTTTTGAACGCTGATAACCCACAAGTATAGGGGATCGCAACAGTTTTCGAGGGTAGAGTATTCAACCCAAATTTATTGATTCGACACAAGGGGAGCCAAAGAATATTCTCAAGTATTAGCATCTGAGTTGTCAATGCAACCACACCTGGAAACTTAATACCTGCAGCAAAGTGTTTACTAGCAAGGTAATATGATAGTGGTGATAACGGTAGCAAAATGTAACAATAGTAAAAGTAATGTTTTTGGTATTTTGTAGTGAGGATTGCAATAGCAACGGAAAAGTAAATAAGCGGAGAACAATATATGGAAAGCTCGTAGGCAATGGATTGGTGATGGAGAATTATGACGGATGCGGTTCATCATGCAACAGTCATAACCTAGGGTGACACAGAACTAGCTCCAGTTCATTGATATAATGTAGGCATGTATTCCGAATATAGTCATACATGCTTATGGAAAAGAACTTGCATGACATCTTTTATCGTACCCTCCCGTGGCAGCGGGGTCCTTACGGAAACTAAGGGATATTAAGGCCTCCTTTTAATAGAGAATCGGAACAAAGCATTAACACATAGTGAATACATGAACTCCTCAAACTACGGTCATCACCGGTAAGTATCCCGATTATTGTCACTTTGCGGTTAACGGATCATAACACATAATAGGTGACAATAGACTTGCAAGATAGGATCAAGAACACTCATATATTGATGAAAACATAATAGGTTCAGATCTGAAATCATGGCACTCGGGCCCTAGTGACAAGCATTAAGCATAGCAAAGTCATAGCAACATCAATCTTAGAACATAGTGGATACTATGGATCAAACCCTAACAAAACTAACTCAATTACATGATAGATCTCATCCAACCCATCACCGTCCAGCAAGCCTACGATGGAATTACTCACACACGGCGGTGAGCATCATGAAATTGGTGATGGAGGATGGTTGATGATGATGATGGCGACGGATTCCCCTCTCCGGAGCCCCGAACGGACTCCAGATCAGCCCTCCCGAGAGGTTTTAGGGCTTGGCGGCGGCTCCGTATAGTAAAACGCAATTATTTCTTCTCTCTATTTTTTTTCTCCCCGAAACTCAATATATGGAGGTGGAGTTGGAGTCGGAGAGGCAACAGGGGGCCCACGAGGTAGGGGGGTGCGCCCTAGGGGGTAAGGCGCGCCCCCACCCTCGTGGCAAGACGGTGGGCCCCCTGGCCTTCATCTTTGGCAGGTATTGTTCTTATTTTCTGAAAAGTGTCTCCGTGAAGTTTCAGGTCATTCCGAGAACGTTTGCTCCTGCACATAAATAACACCATGGTAGTTCTGCTGAAACAGTGTCAGTCCGGGTTAGTTCCATTCAAATCATGCAAGTTAGAGTCCAAAACAAGGGCAAAAGTGTTTGGAAAAGTAGATATGTTGGAGACGTATCAACTCCCCCAAGCTTAAACCTTTGCTTGTCCTCAAGCAATTCAGTTAACAAACTGAAAGTGATAAAGAAAAACTTTTACAAACTCTGTTTGCTCTTGTTGTTGTAAATATGTAAAGTCAGCATTCAAGTTTTCAGCCAAGATTATAACTAACCACATTCACAATAACGCATATGTCTCAAGTTTACTCATATCAATAGCATAATGAACTAGCGAGCCATGATAATAAAACTCAGATGACAACACTTTCTCAAAATAATCATAATATGATATAACAATATGGTATCTCGCTAGCCCTTTCTGAGACCGCAAAACATAAATGCAGAGCACCTTTAAAGACCAGGGACTGACTAGACATTGTAATTCATGGTAAAACAGATCCAGTCAAGTCATATGATGACCCACAAGTATAGGGGATCTATCGTAGTCCTTTCGATAAGTAAGAGTGTCGAACCCAACGAGGAGCAGAAGGAAATGATAAGCGGTTTTCAGCAAGGTATTCTCTGCGAGTACTGAAATAAGTGGTAACAGATAGTTTTGTGATAAGATAATTTGTAACGAGCAACAAGTAACAAAAGTAAATAAAGTGCAGCAAGGTGGCCTAACCCTTTTTGTAGCAAAGGACAAGCCTGGACAAACTCTTATATAAGGAAAAGCGCTCCCGAGGACACATGGGAATATCGTCAAGCTAGTTTTCATCACGTTCATATGATTCGCGTTCGGTACTTTGATAATTTGACATGTGGGTGGACCGGTGCTTGGGTGTTGTTCTTACTTGAACAAGCATCCCACTTATGATTAACCTCTATTGCAAGCATCCGCAACTACAACAAAAGTATTAAGGTAAACCTAACCATAGCATGAAACATATGGATCCAAATCAGCCCCTTGCGAAGCAACGCATAAACTAGGGTTTAAGCTTCTGTCACTCTAGCAACCCATCATCTACTTATTACTTCCCAATGACTTCCTCTAGGCCCAAATAATGGTGAAGTGTTATGTAGTCGACGTTCACATAAAACCACTAGACGCTAGACAACATACATCTCATCAAAATATCGAACGAATACCAAATTCACATGACTACTAATAGCAAGACTTCTCCCTTGTCCTCAGGAACAAACATAACTACTCACAAAGCATATTCATGTTCATAATCAGAGGGGTAATAATATGCATAAAGGATCTGAACATATGATCTTCCACTAATTAAACCAACTAGCATCAACTACAAGGAGTAATTAACACTACTAGCAACCTACTAGCACCAATCCCGGACTTGGAGACAAGAATTGGATACAAGAGATGAACTAGGGTTTTGAGATGAGATGGTGGTGATGAAGATGTTGATGGAGATTGCCTTCTCCCGATGAGAGGAGCATTGGTGATGACGATGGCGATGATTTCCCCCTCCAGGAGGGAAGTTTCCCCAGCAGAACAGCTCTACCGGAGCTCTAGATTGGATCCGCCAAGGTTCCGCCTTGTGGCGGCAGAGTTTCGTCCCGAAAGGTTGCTTCCTATTTTTTTCCCGACGAAAGACTTCATATAGAAGAAGATGGTCATCGGAGAGCCACTAGGGGGCCCACGAGGTAGGGGGGCGCGCCCTGGGGGGGGGGGCGCCCCCCACCCTCGTGGGAAGGGTGTGGGCCCCCTGGTCTTCATCTTTGGCGAGGATTTTTCATTATTTATTATAAGGTATTCTGTGGAGTTTCAGGACTTTTGGAGTTGTGCAGAATAGGTCTCTAATATTCGCTCCTTTTCCATCCCAGAATTCTAGCTGCCGGCATTCTCCCTCCTTATGTAAACCTTGTAAAATAAGAGAGCATAGCCATAAGTATTGTGACATAATGTGAAATAACAGCCCATAATGCAATAAATATCGATATAAAAGCGTGATGCAAAATGGACGTATTAACTCCCCCAAGCTTAGACCTCGCTTGTCCTCAAGCGAAAGCCGATAACAATAAATATGTCCCCATGTTTAGAGGTAGAGGCTTCGATAAAAATAAAATACGGACATAAGGGCATCATGATTATTCTCATAACAACAACATACATAGATATTGTGATATGATTACTTATGTTCAAGTGATGATCTATTCACAATGCAAAAGTATGAATCAGAAACCTTATTGAGAACCAACAAACTATAACCTCAATCATTGAAGCAATTGCAATTTATCATAACATCAGAAAGAGTCTATGTCAGAGCTAAAAAGCAAGTCCACATACTCAACTATCATCTATTCCTTCATAATTGCTAACACTCGCGCAATACTTGTGGTTACGGAGTTTTAATCAGACACAGAGAAAGATAGGGGCTTATAGTTTCGCCCCACAACCTTTTACCTCGAGGGTAATGCCAACAATAATAACTCATGCCCCCCTACATTCAATTATATATAATATATATATATATATATATATATATATATATATATATATATATATATCAGGTTCTTTCCAACATGCTGGGCTTGCCAAAGGATAAAATGAAAAAGGAAAGGTGAAGATCACCATGACACTTTCATAAGGTAGAAGATAATAATAAAAGATAGGCCCTTCGCAAAGGGAAGCAGAGGTTTCCATGCGCTTTTATGGTTGGATGCACAAAATCTTAATGCGAAAGAACGTCACTTTATATTGCCCCTTGTGATATGAACCTTTATTATGCAGTTCGTCGCTTTTATTACTTCCACATCACAAGATCGTATAAAGCTTATTTCTCCCACACTAATCATACATATTTAGAGCAATTTTTATTGCTTTGCACCGATGCCAACTTACTTGAAGGATCTTACTCAATCCATAGGTAGATATGGTGGACTCTCATGGCAAAACTGGTTTAAGGGTATTTGGAAGCACAAGTAGTATCTCTACTTGGTGCTGAGAATTTGGCCAGCATGAGGGGGAAAGGTAAGCTCAACATGTTGGATGATCCATGACAACATACTTTATCTCAGATATAAGAAAACATAACCCATTACGTTGTCTTCCTTGTCCAACATCAACTCTTTAGCATGTCATATTCTGATGAGTGCTCCCAATCATAAAAGATGTTAATAATAGTATATTTATATGTGAAACCTCTCTTTCCTTATTACTTCCTATTAATTGCAACGATGGCTAAAGCTATGTCTACCAACTCCCAACAACTTTTAATCATCACACTCTTTCTATGTGAAGTCATTACTATCAATAAGATCAATATGAACTTTTGTTTCTTTTTATTCTTTTTCTCTTTTCTTTTATTCACCCAAGATCATAGCAAAAATAAACAAGCCCTTGACTCAATCACTAATCTTTATTATATACCTCAAGGACTCGATTACATAGAAGGATAATAAAGCAAAACTCATGACTAGATCATGCCATAAACTTTATTCTACTAGATCAAAATACTACTAATAGGATTGAACTAAGGAAAACGGTAAAGATAGGAGTTGTGATTGTGATACGATACCGGGGCACCTCCCCCAAGCTTGGCAGTTGCCAAGGGGAGTGCCCATACCAGATACTCAATTCTTCTTTGTTGGTGGAGACGGTGGTGATTTTGTTGATGGCGTAGGCTTCTTCCTTAATTTGCGCTTGAGGACAGAATTTTGGTCCCTTAAGTCCTCGATCTCCTGCTCCATGCTCAATATCTTTTTGCATAGTTCCTGCTTGTTTTCCTGCAAGAGGCGAAAAGGGATAAACTCGATCTTAGGTTTCTTTACCCTATTCGGGAGGCTTGACTTTTTGAACTCCACATGCATGTCCCCAGGTTGAGGTAGTGGGACTTCATCTTCATCTGAGCTCGTCCCCCCTTTCCCTTGGGTTCATAGTCCTCTTCTTCTTCTTCCGTAGTCCAACCGCAATGCTCCACCTCCCCATAGACCTTAGGATCTGCGAGGTAATCAGCTACGTAGCTTTCTCCTTCCGTATCCTGGGACGACATGTTGCTCTATCTGCAGCAGGACACCTCAAAACAAAGAAAGAGATTTTTGCGTGATACAGGAGTCAAAACCCCCGGGAGATTATATAATGAATTTTACCAACCAAAATATGTATCTGATAACCCACAAGTATAGGGGATCGCAACAACTTTCGAGGGTAGAGTATTCAACCCAAATTTATTGATTCGACATAAGGGTAGCCAAAGAATATTCTCAAGTATTAGCAGCTGAGTTGTCAATTCAACCACACCTGGAAACTTAGTATCTGCAGCAAAGTGTTTAGTAGCAAAGTAATATGATAGTGATGGTAACGGTAACAAAAGAGTAATGAAAGCAAAGTAATGTTTTTGGTATTTTGTAGTGATTGTAACAATAGCAACGAGAAAGTAAATAAGCATAAACCAGTATATGCAAAGCTCGTAGGCATTGGATCAATGATGGATAATTATGCCGGATGCGGTTCATCATGCAACAGTCATAACATAGTGTGACACAGAACTAGCTCCAATTCGTCAATGTAATGTAGGCATGTATTCTGAATATAGTCATACGTGCTTATGGAAAAGAACTTGCATGACATCTTTTGTCCTACCCTCCCATGGCAGCGGGGTCCTAATGGAAACTAAGGGATATTAAGGCCTCCTTTTAATAGAGAACCAGAACAAAGCATTAGCACATAGTGAATACATGAACTCCTCAAACTACGATCATCACCGGTAAGTATCCCAATTATTGTCACTTCGGGGTTAACGGATCATAACACATAATAGGTGACTATAGACTTGCAAGATAGGATCTAGAACTCTCATATATTGATGAAAACATAATAGGTTCAGATCTGAAATCATGGCACTCGGGCCCTAGTGACAAGCATTAAGCATAGCAAAGTCATAGCAACATCAATCTTAGAACATAGTGGATACTTGGGATCAAACCCTAACAAAACTAACTCGATTACATGGTGAATCTCATCCAACCCATCACCGTCCAGCAAGCCTACGATGGAATTACTCACGCACGGCGGTGAGCATCATGAAATTGGTGATGGAGGATGGTTGATGATGACGACGGCGATGAATCTCCCTCTTCGGAGCCCCGAACGGACTCCAAATCAGACCTCCCAAGAGGTTTTAGGGCTTGGCGGCGGCTCCGTATCGTAAAACACGATGATTTCTTTTCTTCTATTTTTTCTCCCCAAAAGCAGTTATATAGAGTTGGAGTTGGAGTCGGGGGACTTCCAGGGGGCCCACGAGGTAGGGGGGCGCGCCCTAAGGGGGGGCCCACCCTTGTGAGAAGGGTGTGGCCCCCTGGTCTTCATCTTTGGTGAGGATTTTTTATTATTTATTGTAAGATATCCCGTGGAGTTTCAGGTCATTCTGAGAACTTTTGTTTTCTGCACATAAAACAACATCATGGCAATTCTGCTGAAAACAACGTCAGTCCGGGTTAGTTCCATTCAAATCATACAAGTTAGAGTCTGAAAGATCGTGGATGTCGCCTAGAGGGAGGGGGGTGAATAGGCGCTTTAAAATAATTATGTTTTAGGCTTGAACAAATGCGGAATAAACCTAGCGGTTAATTTGCCAAGCACAAAACCTAAAACAACTAGGCTCACCTATGTGCACCAACAACTTATGCTAAGCAAGATAAACTACTAGGTGATAGCAAGATATATGACAAGAAACAATATGTCTATCACAAAGTAAAGTGCATAAGTAAAGAGCTCGGGTAAGAGATAACCGAGGCACGTGGAGATGACGATGTATCCCGAAGTTCACACCCTTGCGGATGCTAATCTCCGTTTGGAGCGGTGTGGAGGCACAATGCTCCCCAAGAAGCCACTAGGGCCACCATAATCTCCTCACACCCTCGCACAATGCAAGATGTCATGATTCCACTAAGGGACCCTTGAGGGCAGTCACCGAACCCGTACAAATGGCAACCCTTGGGGGAGGTCACCGGTACCCGTCAAATTGCCCGGGGCGATTTCCACAACCTAATTGGAGACCCCGACGCTTGCGCGGAGCTTTACACCACAATGATTGAGCTCCAAACACCACCAACCGTCTAGGGCGCCCAAGCACCCAAGAGGAACAAGCTCAAGGGTACCAAGCACCCAAGAGTAGTAAGCTTCTCAACTTGTAACTTCCACGTATCACACGGAGAACTCAAACCGATGCACCAAATGCAATGGCAAGGGCACACGGAGTGCCCAAGTCCTTGTCTCTCAAATCCCACCGAAGCAACTAATGCTAGGGAGGAAAACGAGAGGAAGAACAAGAAGGAGAACACCAAGAACTCCAAGATCTAGATCCAAGGGGTTCCCCTCACAAAGAGGAGAAAGTGATTGGTGGAAATGTGGATCTATATCTCCTCTCTCTTTTCCCTCAAAAACTAGCAAGAATTCATGGAGGGATTGAGAGTTAGCAAGCTCAAAGAAGGTCAACAATGGGGACAAAAATGAGCTAAAGAGATTGGGTTTATTGGGGAAGAAGACCCTCTTTTATTGGTGGGGAAAAATCCAACCATTATGCTCACATCCCGCACAGAGCGGTACTACCGCTCCAAGGAGCGGTACTACCGCTAGGGCGGAAGTACCCCTTTGAAAAACAACAGCGAGGAGGCAAAAGGCCAGTAGAACCGCCGGAGCGGTACTACCGCTCGTCCTCACGGTACTACCGCTCGACCTCACGGTACTTCCGCAAATGGTAGCAGTACTACTGCTTGCGAGCGGTACAAAAAAAACTTCCGTGCCTACTTCCGCTGAGCAAAACACGAGATTTTGGTCCGGAGCGGTACTACCGCTTAGGAGCCGCGGTAGTACTGCTCTGGAGCGGTACTACCGCTAGGAGCCGCGGTAGTACTGCTCTGGAGCGGTAGTAAAAAATTACATCCGCTCTAGCCACGGTAGTACCGCTGCAACCTTTACAAAAACAGCCATAACTTCTGCAAACGGACTCCGAATTCAACGAAACCAAGTTTGTTGGAAAGCTAACGACATGGGATAACACAATATTGATAGAAATATCAATAAGAAGCAAATGAGAAAAGGCCCATAAGAAAATGGTGAGAACCCTTCCTCGTAAAAGACCGGTAAAACCTCCAACACCGAAAACATCATAGAAGATGCATGTGAACTCCGTTTTCGATGAACTCAAGCTTGTCATCAAGATGACCATAAGCTCTAAGACTCACAAAGAGAACTAAACAAGAACCAAGAAAGATGATGCAAGGATGCAATGGTTTGAGCTTTCTATGAATGATACGATCAAGCTACTCATCGAGATCCCCCCTTGATAGTACGACAATCGATCCTATGACCCAGTCTCCCAACTACCATCATGAGACCGGTAAAATAGAAAACCTATCAAGGGAAAACCTTTGCCTTGCACATGGTCCACTTGAGCTAGATGATGACGATCTTGACTCCATCAAGTTGGACCACCTTTCTTGATTGTGTTGACTCGATGAAGACTAGTTGATTGCTTCCCCATACTCCACTATGGGTGAGCCACTCTTCCGCACATCCTCACAAGTCCATTGTCACCACAATGGACGGCAAGCTTCAAGCATTTGATCTCCTCATGATGCTTCACTTGAATTTGCACACCGCAACCTAACCCCACAAAGAACTCTCATGAAGACCATGGGTTAGTACACAAAGCGTAATGGACAATGCTTACCATATCATGGGATCACTTGATCCCTCTGTGATCGTTTATGCTTTATGTGTTGATCAACTTGATTCACTCTTGACTTAGTCTTGATAAACCTTGATTCTTTCCAACTCTCTTCATTTGGATGATGTCTTGAAGGTAAACATGAATGATCAAACAATCTTCTTCTTCAAGACATGCTTGCAATAAGCTCAACTCTCAAATGACCAATCTTTGGATAATTCCTTGAGTAGCACCTTGGTCGACACAAACTCTCCTTGAAACCAACACATGTACTCCAAGAAAAGCCGATGGACAAAACCTTCAAATATAACGCAAGGCAACCATTAGTCCATAGAGATTGTCATCAATTACCAAAACCAAACATGGGGGCACCGCATGTTCTTTCAATCTCCCCCATTTTGGTAATTGATGACAATCACTTTCACGAGAGTTTATACAAGGAATTATGCATCACCAAGCAATGCAACAACCAATAATGCATGCGTATGAGATGCAAATGCTTAGGAACAAAACCAAAGCAAGGAGAAAACTCTGAAGACTTCTCCACAAAACTCTCTGAAACTTCTCGCCCATTGGCATCGATTGCCAAAATGGGCGAAAAGCATAGAAGGCCAATATAAATTGTGTTCCTCCATAAATTGTGTATTTCTCAACAAGAGAGTGGAATGCAATACACACATCCAACGGTAATACTTGGAGGAAGACCAACTATATTGAGGGACCAAGATTGCTAAAGGAATGATATGCCACAAGGACATAACAAAGAGAGACATAAGCAATCAAGCAATCAAAAGGTACCAATTGAAGCAAGCAATCAACGGATGTCAATTGAACCAACTAGACCAAAGATCCTACGAGCTACATGAATAAAGGATATTATGATATGAGCAAAGGAGTGTTCTAAAGAAACTAGAGAAGCTCCCCATGATTTGTGCACACATAATAATTTTTGTATTTGGATACAAAGTGCACAAAATAGGATCATAGCTCCCCCAAAATAAATAGAAACTTACAACAAGTGCAAGTGAGCATATAGGAAACTAAGCCTAGTACATGTAACAAACACATGGTTGAGCAATAAGTGAAAGAGGCAACTTAAGAATGGGCTCAACCAAAATGATGTGTGTGAGTCAAGGCAATGCACTTGAGAAGACTAATGTACAGATGAGCATTTAGCATCAATAAAGTCTTGAAAGAATGAGGCAACACAGTGCAAGGCCTATCATTCCCACACACAACAAGTAAATGGGTTCACAAGCTTACTAATAAGCATATAAAGAACCTATGCTTGTGACAACCCGTGGTGAAGATAGAAGATGAAAGCCTCATCAAGACGGTGGATACCAATTAAGATGGCAAAAGCTTCATAAAGATAAGCATGACGAAAATAATCTTCACCACACAAGAGTGCATCAAGATGCAACGAGATAAGACACGCACTCAAGGCAAAAGCTTTCACAGAGCCACCAAAGAAATAACATAAGAAAGACAAGGTGGACGTGAAAGAAAGGATATCAACTAGATATGCAACTTCTCTCAAGTGAATAAGATTCTAGGCAGACGAAATCATGATGATATCTCTCCCTAATAATAAAGCACGGATTGAGTCTCCGGGTTCATCGTCGCGGTAAGTTTTTAGAAAAGCCCCTATACTTTTTGAGAATTAACCCGCAGTGAAGTCCCTATGTGTGAAATAACGGTTCGTCATTGAAAAAACAGATCTCCCGCACGCCTACGCCCAAACATCTGCTGCATCGCCCCATGGCTTCGCCTCGCTCAGCACCGGCGGCGGTGCTGCATCGCCCCAGGGCTTCGCCTTCCTCGGCACCGGCGGCAGGCCACCCAGCCACCCGACTCGCTTCTCTGCAGACCGGAGGCGACTGGTGGCAGGTCGATCTTCCCCTGCGCCGCCATCTACCACCACCATCGTTGCTGCTCCCTCCCTTCCTACAGCCCATGCGGCAACGGCGGCTCCTTCTGGCTGGATTGAGGCGCAGAGGGCCATGCTCCCCTCATCTGGTTGGATCCCCTCCTCCGGCGGGGTCTCCTCTCTGAGCAGGATGGTGAGTACAAGATCCCCTCCTCAAGCCTCCAACCATGCGGAAGCATCAACAAGAATTTTTGTTTGTTGGGGAATTGAATGCAAGATTGCGTTGTTACAGGGACGGAGAGTGGAACACCATCTTCAATTTCCCATTTGATCCCCCACCTTTTGTACTTGTTTCCATGTTTGCATTGCTATTATTGGTGAATAAGTTCATGAACAAGTAAACCGGAAGATCATGCAATAGATTTTCTCCTGCACTAAACATTTTTTCTCCAATCTTCCTATTTGTTGTGCTTGAAAATGTTAGGACTGATATTTTGGTCCATTTTCTGTCAATGAGTAAATGTTGTGTACAGAAAATTAGTGCTCGAGATTACAATTGCTCCATATATAATAACAAACTTGCTACATGAAGCAGATTTGGGGCTGCGCTCTAGTCCGCGGCGAGGTGGACAGGGAAAGCATCAAATCCAATCCAAACCACGAACTAGATCAGAAGAATCGAATAGCTCTTAACCGATTACCATGGAAGGCAAGCCATAATCTGACATCGAGCACAACTATTGTGGCACCTGACTGCATCCCTTGGTAATTATTTTATTCTGCTTTGGTGGTTCTATTGATTCTAATTATATTTTGTAATGGAACTTGGCAAGGGATAGAGATTGGCATGATTTTTTTCTGAGCAGCTAATAGGCGCAACCCTTCGTGATTTTTGAAGTTTGGACAGAGTTATGAACCCTTCGCCGCGTAATCCCTAGATTATTGGAGGATCGAGATGGTGGTCATCAGGGTTCCCATCATCGTGCGTGCCAAGCTTGAGTTCCTCAAGAACGCCACCAAGCTGGTAAGCTTCTCATATCTTCCATCCTTTAGTTAGCCTTTGCAAATCTGCATTCAGTTTACAGCATCAGAAGAACACTAACCCAGTCTAGCGTCATACAATAATCATCATTGTTATGGATACAAGAACATATAGATATTTTCTTAGGCAGTTTCTGAGCATTATTGGCTTGTGATTGTGGCCGATCATAAAATGACATAGTGACATCTTTCAGCAAAAGTATGTAGTGCTTCAAGTCTGAAAGTTGACACTTTAAATTTGACAATTGATTCATGTTGTAGTGCTTCAAGTCTGATCGCGACCTAGGAAGGACAAACAGGGTCGGTCGTCACCACTGATAAAAACATGGTCGAGCCTTACGTTTTGCAAGTTGCCTCATTTCTGTTTCTTTTAGAGGAAAGATAGCAATTTCAGTCATTACAGTCCTATTTATTCCACTAATATCCTGCTGCTTCCATCTACCTTGCTGCCCCATCTCCCCTCTACCAAATGCCAGCCTGATGGTGGATTCATCTACAGGTAGTTAATATCCAAGCGCCGAAGCACTGCACAACTGCACAAGAATTGTTATGGAACCATTTGTTTTTCTTTAGAAATCCACACCTACGGCAGTTCTCCTGGAGACCATCTGCTCGAAGTTCATCTCCCTACTACTCTATTCAGTACTTTTCTCGCCCCATACGCTCTTGGCAGATCCACCTTTCCCTCTCGTCTTACTCACAACTAATTGTTGTTTTGCTGCAGAGTTTGTGACAGAACACAGAATTGTTACAGCTGAGATTATAGACAAATCTTATGTTGCAACAGTAGGTTTGGAGGTTATACTGAGAATTAAAATGTCAACGTTCAAATAATAGATGCTTCAAGTATTTAATATCTTTCAACTACTCTTATCATGTTCCTTTCAACGGTTAGAACCCACAACTAAGATATGTTTGCTTCACCACTCATGTTTGTAATACACCTATATGGTTCCTTATTTTATCATGTCCACGTTTGTAATTCTCTGGTGCAATAGAGCAGAGGGATAGTAGAGGTTAACCTTTTTTGAGCCAAAGCTTCCAGTCTTGCACTAATTCTATGTGCTCTTTGGTGCAACACTCACTGGACATATTGATATGGTGGTGCAAATAACTATAACTCTTTGCTTTGTCATGGTGGCGCAAAATACATCAAATTTATATGCACCTAGAACCGAACATTCTTTTTGCCTGCATGTCAACACTATCGAAAATGATGATGACACTACATAGTTATCCAGTTAGTTTTGTGAGAACTAATAGGATAAACTATAGTAGTACTGTTGCATTGGAACACATGATTTTCTGGTTGATATTTGGCATGATGCTTGCATTCAATATCAAGAATCTTGCACCACAAACCATATGTTTGTCATCCCTATATGGTGTTCCAGTGGTGAAAACCGGAGCATATACTGTATTCAAATATTTTTTTGTTACACATCAGGCAGACATTGGTTGGACGAAGATTGAGTTTGTGCGTGTTGTGTGTGAGTTGCCAAGTCCAAAAAACAGTGCAAAATAAATTACAAATGAAATATAATATCCCAAAAAAGTTCGTCGCCTTAAAAATGATTCCATTAAAAAAACACCTTCTCAAAAAAAATATTTGTCTTTTTCTGAAGAACAAAAAATAAAATTGATTGAAAGACTATTCCATACACAACTACTCTTTTGGATGAAATGAAAGTGCAGATCTGAAATAGGTCATGGCGAACATTGTGGGTACGTCCAAATTTCATGGTCCAAAAAGAAATACTCAGTGTAAACTTATTTATGACGTTTGAAAATTTTGGATTAAAAAGGTGTTTCATAATGGCACGTGTGGCAAGTTACATTTAATATTTCGTCCGGTGCAACGCACGGGCATTTGCACTAGTATATCTACAAAGAAGGATGTACACCCGAAATAGTTACAACACGAGGAACAAGATATCCAAAGGGAGATCATACATATACCAATAAGATATTTGCTTGGAAGCATAGCACATGGCTAGATATGGTCTTATTGTATATAAATGGAGTCCACACACGAACAACAAAGACATCACAACTATCAACAAAAGATCATTGTTTGGATGCTTTGAGAAAGGAAACAAGTATCACAAGAATGAATGAATACCATGCCATGATACAACCTACACAAGGTTGATGCAAGAAATGTGTGCATGAAGAATATAAAGATACTTGTTACCGAGTTAACATTGGAAGGATGTAGTAGATACCAATTGAAGGTAGATAGTAGTTCATTGATCATCCTAGCTCGACTCCAATAAGCACATGATGACAACACCTTCCTTGTGAGTGAGCCGAGCATCCAATGTATCTCCAATTGTTCCTAGAACAACAACACAAACAAAATGGTACCCAAACTCATTGGGACCAAAGAGTTAGAGAACCAACAATACATAGGACAAACTCCACATAAAATGTGCATATAGATACGAAAATGAATTTCATGCACATCTCATCCAATTTGAGACTTGGTGGAGTTTCCCCTATATATTGGGTCAAAGAAAGAAAGCATGCCAAAGATACTACACGAAGTTAATATGCATGTTCAAGACTTTCAAGAACCGATACCAAATGACAAAGAAAAACCAAGTGAAGAAAAGATACCAAATGAATAAATCATCACTTGGAGGATATCAATAAAAGATACATCAAGGAATGAGATATCCACTGATACCCACTAAATAAAAGATATCAAACCCCCAAAAGAGAGGATGGTTCCAAACAAACCAAGCTCTCTAAAAAGTTTCATGATGGCACAAAGTACCCAAAAGAAACGACTTGCCTTCCACCGACACACACTTGATAAGGATCACAATATGAGTGTTTTATATAAAATAGGATAGCTCCCCCAAGACTAGTGCATTATAGAGAAATTGCATTTGAATACAAAATGCACAAGGTGGGATCACCACTTTCACTATATCTAGAAAACACTAAACAAGATCAAGAAATAAACAAGATCCACAAGTGGTATGGAAGACAAAGGGAGTTGATACAATCCTTGGCAAGAGAAAAGGCAAATAAAAGCAAAAGCCAATGTAAAGATGATCAATAAATTCTACCACAAAAGTGAGTACCAATTGTCAAAAGACAAGAAGTAAATGGGAATAATTCCCGGTGGTAGATAGCAATAATATCCGACATCATCTTCACACCAAACAAAAAGCAAATTGCAACTTGTAGAGCTAACATGCCACCTAGGAACAAGATAATTTACAATATCAACTCTAGATGACAATATCTCAAATGTACACATTTTCTAGGCTAGTAATATACACATAGCATATTACCCCCCATAATGTGATACCAATTAAAGATAGACAAGAGGCAAATAAAAGGATCCAACAAGAGATAATTAATGGACTATTTAGAATTTGAATTTTTCATGAGAAGACATACCACATAGTGACTAGATAATCTTGAAATATCAATACTAGATGGTATTACTCATGTACACACATTTATAGGATTGTGAGGTGCGCAAAGCACATCACTCCCCCATAATGGGATATTCCATTAATCTCTCACAAAAGCCAACTAAGAAATAAACAAGACACAAAAAGGCTCAACACACAACACACACATACATGATGTGCAAACCAACATACACATACTTGACTTCTCAAGATAAGCAAATTGGAAGCACAATATATACAAGCACATGCAAGGTACAAAACCACAACATGCTAAGGGGCAAGTAACTTTCAAGTAAACAATTTAAGCACGAGTTACCGCAAGGAGGAACACTGGATATAAGATAGAAACTTGATAACCCGAATGACTTGGCTTGAGACAATAAGAATGATGAAGTCCCCTTAATTCTTCATAATGTAGCCAAGTATCCAAAGACCTCCAACAACACATATTGATCAAGTATGAGCTAGTTGGTCCCCAACCAAGTTGGGTCCTAAGAGGTTAGTCACAATAGGCTTGGCTACCCAAATGGTTCTTTTCTTGACACCACTTTGAGCACCAACAAATTTGGCAAACACATTTCCAACCTTATCCTTCCCAAGAGAATAGATATCATCAATTAGAATAGGGTTGGATAAGGTACCATTTGTGCATGAAGAAGCGACGTGATCTTTTTCACGACATAGGTAGCAACGTCTACTCTTTACTTTCTTCTCACTTGATTTCTCAACTTGAGAAGCATTAGCTTGAGTTTTCTTGGGAAGAGGCCTTTCTTCAACTTGAGGTTGAGAATGAGAGTGAACTTGTGGCCGCTTCCCTTGTTGCTTGTCACTAATGGGCTTCTTCTTCAATGGGCAAGATCTAACATGATGCCTTTCTACTTTGCACTCGAAGCAAACAATCTTTGCCGAATTCTTGACTTGTTCTTGGCCCTTATTTTTGTTCAGTTTGGGCTTCTTCTTATTGTTGGAGTTGAATCCAAGTCCGCCTTTGTCATTGGAGGATTTTTGCACACTCAAGATATTGTTGAGTGTGAATTTCCCTTCATGACTCTTTTCCAAGTCTTTCTTCAAAGAAGTGACTTGGGCCTTGAGCTCTTTGATTTCCTCTGCATGGTTAGTCTCAACACAAGTACTAGAGGAAGTATAAGCTTCATCATTAGAGCAACAAGGCAAGGAAAGCAATTCATCACAAGATGTACCCATGTTATGCATGTATGAATCGCGAGGACTAGCACAAGGCAATATAGCATTTTGACCAAAAGTGGTGCTAGTATCCACATGAGGCTCACTTGATGTTACCTTAGCAAGCATGGCCTCGTGAGCTATCTTTAGCACATTATGGGATACTAGAAGATCATCATGAGAGCTTGTGAGCTTTACATGATTTTCTTCCAACATCCCATAATTGCTAGATAGCAACTCAAGTTGAGCCCTTAGCTCAACATTCTCTTTTAATATGGATGCTTCACAAGAGATAGAGTTAGTAGCACAAGCATCATCATTAGCAACAAGAGGAGAAGACAACTTGGCAAGATATTTTGAATATGAAGCTTTAAGTTGAGCATGAGACTCGGTGAGTTTGTTGAGCTCACCCTTAATGACCCTTGAGCCATTTTCGAGGTGCTCAAAGTCCTCAAGGATTTTAGCATGCGCAACTTCAAGCTCCTTGTCGGTGTCAAAACCGGCGGATCTCGGGTAGGGGGTCCCGAACTATGCGTCTAGGCCGGATGGTAACAGGAGGCAAGGGACACGAAGTTTTACCCAGGTTCGGGCCCTCTCGATGGAGGTAAAACCTACGTCTTGCTTGATTAATATTGATGATATGGGTAGTACAAGAGTAGATCTACCACGAGATCGAAGAGGCTAAACCCTAGAAGCTAGCCTATGGTATAATTGTTGTTGTGTATGTTGTCCTACGAACTAAAACCCTCCGGTTTATATAGACACCGGAGAGGCTTAGGGTTACACAAAGTCGGTTACAATGGCAGGAGATCTACATATCCGTATCGCCAAGCTTGCCATCCACGCCAAGGAAAGTCCCTTCAGGACACGGGACGAAGTCTTCAATCTTGTATCTTCATAGTCCAGGAGTCCGGCTAAAGGTATGGTCCGGCCATCTGGACACCCCCTAATCCAGGACTCCCTCAGTAGCCCCTGAACCAGGCTTCAATGACGATGAGTCCGGAGCGCAGATTGTCTTCGGCATTGCAAGGCGGGTTCCTCCTCCAAGTACTTCATAGAAGATTTTGAACACAAAGATAGTGTCCGGCTCTGCAAAATAAGTTTCCACATATTGCCATAGAGAGAATAATATTTACACAAATCTAATCTGCTGACGTATTCCGTAGCGCGACACACCATGGCCAAGCCTTTATCCGAGTCGTTTCATTATCCCACCTCAGCGCGTTATGCGAGGCGGTTTCCTTGGCACGTCTTGTTAAAGAAGAGATCGTGTCCCCTTATTCCGGGATTCTCATCAATACGGGTGTGGGTAACCCAACCGCGCCATTAATTACGACGCTTGGATATAAGCGAGTTTTACTAGGATGGTGGGGACACGTAGTTGCGTCCACCCATATAAGGGGATACGGATCCACCTTTTCACCTACACCTTCTTCCTCCCTTGCTTATCCATTCTCGCGCACTCGATCTCCAGCGCCCAAGTCCGCACTCCCCACCTCAACCTTCTCCAGCCATGTCTGGAGCGGGAAGCAAGTGGATGGTCTCCTCCGTCACGGAGGGACACATCAAAAAACTGAGGAAGGCTGGATACTTGTCTAACGATATTGCGTACCGGCATCCCGAAAAGGGGCAGCTCATCCACACCCCTAGGCCCCATGAGAGGGTGGTGTTCCTCCCCCATTTCCTCCGTGGACTGGGCTTCCCTCTTCACCCATTTGTCCGGGGGCTCATGTTCTACTATGGCCTGGATTTCCACGATCTGGCCCCGAACTTTGTCCTCAACATCTCGGCGTTTATCGTCGTGTGCGAGGCTTTCCTCCGCATCCGCCCCCATTTCCACTACTAGGGAAAAGGCTAGCAGCAGCGTGGGTTTTAGGTGTATCAGCAGCGCGGGGACCGGCGCTACTAATAAGGCGCTACAGCTAATAGTTAGTAGTAGCGTGGGAGAAACCCGCGCTACTACTAACTTTGTTAGTAGTAGCATGTGCCACCCACGCTACTGCTATTACAGACTCGCGCTACTACTAATGAAGTAGTAGAAGCGTGCCTACAATACCAGCGCTACTAGTATCCTAAATACTACACCACTAGGGAAAAGCCTAGCAGTAGCGCGGGTTTTGGGCCTATTAGCAGCGCGGGCGCCGGCGCTACTAATAAGGCGCTACAGCTAACGTATAGCAGCAGCGCGGGTGCTACCCGCGCTACTACTACGTCCGTTAGTAGTAGCGTGGGTAAAAACCCGCGCTACTAATAACCCGCGGATTTTTTTTCGAATTTTTTGCACGAATTTTCAAATTTTTGAATTATTTTAACCTCTAATCTCTAATCACCCTCATCGCTGCTCAATTTAATCTCTAATCACCCCTCATCATTCCAAATCATCTAACTTCCCGCACGGTCACCCATCCTCTCACTACTCCAGCCCGAGCATGCTTAACTTCCGGGTTCTATTCTCCATCGATTCCAAGTCTGCACTTGTTGTTTTCCTGACATTAGTAAGATGTCAATCCTATTAACCCTCGGGAGTTTAGCTTGAGCATGAAGTCACACATTTCGCTGTCTGAGTTTAAAACTGTTGTTCTAAAAAACAATAATTATTTAGTAACACTAATATTTCTTGAATAAGGAGTTTGACCACATTTTGACCAAAGTTTGACCACAGTTTGACCAGATTTGACCAAAATTCCAAAAAACTAAAATAATTATTTAGTAACACTAATATTCTTGAATAATTATTCAGTAACACTAATACTTCTTGAATAAGTAGTTTGACCACAATTTGACCAGATTTGACCAAAATTAAAAAAAACTGAAATTTGAGCATAACTTTTTTTCCTTTTAGAATTTGAGGATTCTAAAAATTTGCAAACAGGCCGTAGGCGGTCTCCATCATATGCGGATTTTCGTGCTGAATATTTTGATATATTATACGTTTTTTTCTCACATTTTCCCTACACTTTTTGCAAAACATGTCCAAATTTAAGTTTTAAAATTTTCCTAACTAGTAGATGTAGTAACATAACTACATCTCGAAGGATTTTAATTTTTGAAACATTTTGATATATTATACGTTTCTTTCTAACATCGTATGCAAAAGTTATAGCCATTTTACATTTTCCCTACACTTTTTGCAAAACATGTCCAAATTTAAGTTTTTAAATTTTCCTAACTAGTAGATGTAGTAACATAACTACATCTTGAAGGATTTTAATTTTTGAAGTTTTTATCATTTTCTTTTGCTTTTTACAAAACCGAAAAGGCGATCCACAGGGGGGGGGGGTAGAGTTTCGAAATGGGACCTTTAGTAGTAGCGAGGGATTTTACCCCTTGCTACTACTATGACATGTCCCGGAGGGGCACGGTTGAGACCTCTTAGTAGTTGCGAGGGGTAAAAACTTAGTAGTAGCGCGGGTTTATAACCCTCGCTACTACTATGGCATGGCCCAGGGGCACGGTAGAGACCGCTTAGTAGCAGCGAGGGGTAAAAACCAGCGCTACTGCTATCAACTTAGTAGTAGCGAGGGTTATAAACCCGCGCTACTAGTATGGCATGTCCCGGGGGGCACGGTAGAGACCTCTTAGTAGTAGCGAGGGTAAAAAACCAGCGCTACTACTATCAACTTAGTAGTAGCGAGGGTTAAAAACCCGCGCTACTGCTACTTAGCAGCAGTGCCTGATTTTAAAGTGCGCTGCTGGTAAGATTCTGTGTATAGGCTTTTCCCTAGTAGTGCTAGTAGGGAACTTTTTTCCCAACGCTACTAGTAGCAAATTAGGAATTAAAAAAATAAAAATAGATGCAGTATTCGTGAATGGAGATCAGAGACACGTCCAGTGCAAAATAAATTTCAGAGAACCATCTTAACACTTGCAGTGTTCATGGATGCAATATTCAACATCTCAATTCGAAGAGATCACGAAGACACACACAACCATCATCAAAAGGTTGGTACCTTCCCTAGCATTTCACCACCAACCTAACCAGACCACTTCTCTAGATGTATGTACAAAGCGTCGAGGTCCTCCACCTTGAGGAACTCCGGACGGTGGCGTCGTCCTCCACCTCGGTGACCTCCGGACGGTGGCGTCGAGGTCCTCCACCCCGGGGACCTCCTATGTCGCAATCACTTGGACGATAATCTCTATGACATGGTCGCGGGGCTTCACGGTGAAGTCTGCCTCCGAGTAGTTGAAGAGCACGACTCCCATCGGGCCGCAGTAGTCCTCGTCGATCACCCTGCACCCAGTTGAGAAAGTGAAAACTTGTTAGTTCGCGCCCTTGTGCAGATCTAGTAGGGTATTTTCTTCAATTATCTGTCTCTTTTAGTCTATTATGAATCTTCAAAACGAAAAACATCTACTAAATGCATACCCTAGCTGTACGTGTTCATGCTATCTTCTTGTTTTGGTGCATTCAAGAATACTAGTGTATTTGAGCTATATATGCTTGAAATATTTGACAGTTAACATCTGTTCAAAATTTATCATTTCATGGATAGGGAAATCGCCAACAAAGGACATCAGAAAATTGATTCCCGCTGCTCTTCAAAACAGCGCCGGGGTCAACGTTGACTCTCCACAGAGCACCATTTTAAATCGGGCAGAAAAATGTACACAAGGAGTGATCTAAACGCTCTTATATTAGTTTACAGAGGGAGTAGTATATAAGGATGCCCATCATCTTGTGGAAAAATGTACTAGCTACCAATAATTAACTATTCATGTTGAACAATTTAAATTCGAACAATTGTGAATAATGATTCAGCTTACACATCCTATAAACAAAATGGTCAACTCCATGATGTATCCATCAACTACCTAAATTTTAACATGGAAACCTTCCATAATATATAGACGGGAAAGAGATAGCAAAATGGATCATGCTTGAGATAGAGATTCTTACTGCAAATCTTAACAGAAGACATGACCTGCCAACACCTGAGTCTCCAATAAGCAATAGCTTGAAGAGGTAATCACTGCATGGTCAAATAAGAGAATGTTAGTCTCCAGCAAACACAATGCACAGAGAATAAAACAAGTAGTGGTGACATTTTCAAGATGATAAAAAAGGGTAGCGCGCTGCACATAGCTCCTGTTTGCGCAGGGTTCGCAGAAGGGTCTGGCCACTTCCAAAGATGATAATAAGATACAATAACTATGTCCAGGCTTGGAAGATTGAAAATAAATTAAAAGAGAAATGTATTCAAGATAATAACACTCAACAATTAGATGGAATAATATTGTCAGGCTTAGACAAGTAAGTAGCGACAGATGAAGGGACATTTTGCTGTTTAATACTCAGCCAAAATGCCAGTTTTGCTAAGCTAA
Source organism: Triticum aestivum (assembly GCF_018294505.1). Classification (NCBI taxonomy): domain Eukaryota; kingdom Viridiplantae; phylum Streptophyta; class Magnoliopsida; order Poales; family Poaceae; genus Triticum; species Triticum aestivum. The sequence continues at coordinate 629,091,387 of NC_057803.1, forward strand.
TAGATCCCTATGTACTAGTGTGTGATTACCGTGATAGAATGTAAAAATAGTTCCCCTTGCAGCATTAAGACTAGTACTATAACAACAACCAGCGCCCATTGATTCCTGCGATGAGAACCGTCTTTGAACAAAAGATCGCGCATTTGATGATCTGATACGAGCAAGTACTACAATACTAAAGATCACGCATCTCAGAAGTTTATAATGATATTACGCTTATGGTGCCTAAATTATTCTCCATATGCCGTAGTAGTAGCAGCAAACATGATTAAGTCAGTGCTGTAAAACAATTACACATGGTGCTAAGTAAGATACCCCAGCTCCAAACATCTAAAATACTCATTTCTTCTGTTTGGCACCTAGCAACATATCTAATGGCTACATTTAGTTTGTCTTCCGCAGGTTTCCACACGCATCCATATTTTCTCAAGCCAAGTATGCATGTATGTTGGTTAATTAATTGTGTTGTTGCAGTAAACAAGTACCCTCTACAAAATTCGTATTGAAACTTTTTTTAAAACAGCCTCTATAAGGCTGTAAACTGGCATACGAAAACAATGCGCTCAGGATACTAACTTTCGGGACAACAAACTAAAACGATGGCTGCTCTCAAACCATACATCCAAACGACGCAAATAAATACTCTACGGAAAGCTTGGAACTTTCTTTACAAATTTCATATAGAGGCAACTCGAAATTCTAAGAATAACTAACTCGTTTTTCACCTAGAAGCTGGCTGTCCAGATTTGACAGTGCAGTTTTTAACTGAACCAGATTCTTATCTGACAGAAGTAGCACCCAACAAAATGCAGATAGACATGAAACTAAATTATGCAACTGAACTTTTAGCAGGAAGCAAGCACTCACCAAAATTCAGACAGGCATGTAACTAACTTCTGTAATAACTGAATTTAGCAGGAAGCAAGCACTCACCAAAATTCAGATAGGCATGTAACTAAATTCTGCAACTGAATTTCTAGCAACAAGGAAGCACCCAGCAAAATTCAGATAGGCATTATACTAGATTCTGCAATGCAATGTTTATATTACTCAGAAGCAGAGCAGGTATCCACCAAAATTCAGTCTGACAGCTACATGTAACCCAAATTCAGACATACTACATGTAACCCAAATTCTTCTACAACTGAACTTGTAACCACCAAATTCAGACAAGCAAGCAACCAAATCAATTGGATCATCAGTGAGTCACCTGCAGCACGATGGAGTTGATGACATCGGCGTATCTGACGGCGAGGTTGAGCGACATACAGCGGGCGGGGGCCATGGCGTAGCACCTGGTGCGGCCCCTCTCGACCTTGCCGAGCTTGTCAAGGTTGAGCACGACGACCATGGTGAGCATGGCGGTGACGCCGGTGCCGAGGGAGTGGCCCGTGAAGGTGAGCGTGTAGGCGGGGTACCGGTCGAGGAGGTCCCGGAGCAGGTCGCACTCCCTGTCGAGCACCTAGCCGGCGGCGCAGAGGAGGCCGTTGTGGACGTAGCCGCCGTCGAAGCGGCGCTTGCCGAGGCGGTTGTCGAGGAGCAGTGCGTAGTCGGACTCGCGGCCGAGGTTGAGGCCGCGCAGCGCGAGCACGAAGTCGGCGTGCGCGTGGTTGAGGTAGACGAGGTAGGGCGTGACCCGGCCCCCCGTGTCGGCGTAGCTGCGGCAGCGCACGACGTTTGAGGGGTCGAGCAGGAGGGGCGGCGCAACGAGGAGGTCGGGCGGGGCGTAGTTGTCCATGACGAGGCGGCACATCCTGGGCACGGGCGCGAAGTCGGCGGCGGTGGCGTGGCCCTAGGTGGCGCTGTCGTGGTGGCCGGAGTGGACGCACCGCTTCCACACCCTGCAGCGGGGCGAGCCATAGGCGGCGGCGGCACTGGGGGGGCCCTGCGCGGGCGGCTCCCTCTCCATGGCGGGTTGGGACTTGGGAGAGGAGGAGAGGAGGTGGGAGTGGAGACGGGATTGGGGATCTGGATCGGGCGTTGAGTGTTTTTTTTGAGACATGGCATAGGATGGTTGGTGGGGTGGGGGCAGATGCAGGTGGTAGCGTGGGGTATATAACCCACGCTACTAGTACAGCTGGTCCCGGGAGGCATGGTGGAAATCACTTAGTAGTAGCAAGGGGTAAAAACCCGCGCTACTACTATCGGGTTATTAGTAGCGCGGTTTCCTCAAGCTCGCTACTGCTAATTAGCAGTAGCGTTTGTTTTTAAACCGCGCTGCTGCTAAGATTCTGTGTATAAGGTTTTCCCTAGTAGTGTTCGGCCTATGGCTCAAGACTTTCAATGTCAAGCCGAAGGTGATGCGTGGCAACCAGGCGGAGTGCAGAGGCGCCATGGTGGGCAATATGGCCAACGTCTTATGGCTCGAGGGTTCCTTTGTGGAGACCCTGAAGGGGTGGCAATCGGGATGGTTTTACATCACCGAGCCGCGCGACCCCGAATGGGTCGCAGCCCCCAAGTTTCGATCCGGACCCCCTACGCAGCTCACCTCCTGGAAGGAGATGGGCCTGTCGTGGGGTAAAAAAGGAGAGCTGACCGGACTCCAAACATGCATCCAAACCTTGGTGGACAAGAAACTCAAACTTGTCAACGTAGTCCAGGTTATGCTCATCCACCTGATCCTCCCGTGTCAACAACGGGCTTTCAACCCGTGGGAGTTCGACCCGGTGCGGCACCAAACTCTGAGCAGGCTCTTCGACACGACGTACGAAGATGCCTGGAAGGTGCTTTTCAAGGGCGCAAAGGCCCCCGCATCCGCTACCGAGGATCGTTGGATTCAGTATGCAGCGTCACGCGCATGCGGTAAGCTGTTTTTTCCTTTTACAGGGTATCCGTTTTTCATAGTTTGACTCCATGCGGGATCTAAGCTCCCTTACCTTTGACAGGATTGGCAGGTGACGTCCGAATAGATCAACTGTCCGGTTCCTTTGCCCGAACGCCCAGCGGACGCTCGCTTGGCGAAGCTGCTGGTTCCGGCACCCTATGTGGTACCGGAGAAGAAGGCCGCGAAAAAGGCCACGGGGACTCGGAAGAGTGCCCGGCGCCAGGAGGTGTCGGATCCATCATCCGACGGTTCCGAGGCACATTCCTCCTGTGAAGACGAGGAGGAAGAAGAAGATACCTCTCCCCCTCCAGCGGGAGGAGAGAAGAAAAGGAAGGCCGCCCTCTCTGGGGAGACCGGAGGGTCCAAGAAGGGGAAAATCCTTCCTCCGGACTACTCCACCGATGCCGACGATGGCGGAGAGGAATGGCCGCCCAGGACCAAGCCCCTGGCAAAATTGTAAGTATCCGGATACCAGAGTAATTCATAGTATTTGTTTATTGCACGGCTTTCCCTTATGTCGAATATGTTTATGCAGCCCACCCAAAGACCGGCTCGACACGTCGTCGAGCGGCTCACTGGACTCGTCGGATGTGAACTCGCTTCCGACGGCTTCCTCCCCCCTCCCTACAGACGACACCGAAGTGTTGTCCCAACAGGTTCCAAGCCGGGAGGAGGTGGTCCTGGAGGCGCCACAAGGCGACCTCCCAGACTCCAGGAGTAAAGGGGATGAAACCCCCCAGGGCTCCAAGTCTGGCTCTAGGCCGGACACCACTCCGGAACCTTCAAAGGTTCCAGAGTCCGGCGGGGGACCACCTTCCAAGAGGAGCAAGTCCACCGTGCCGGTGACCCCCGTCCAACCGGAGGCGCCGGACAATCTGTTGAAGGCGCTCCAAGGCGCCTCCATCGACGAGCAGCACCACACCATTATGAGTGCGGTGGTCCAGAAGGTTTAGTCCGCCAAGAGCGGACTGACTGAAGCTTGTACTAGCCTTTTAACAGGCTTTGAGGTAAGTAAAGAATGTGTAAATAATATTACCGCATAGACAGTAGCCCCTGACGCTCTGTTTGGCGTTCAGGAAGAAAAGCCGAATAGAGGATCAAATAAAATTCACAGGAGTCTAACAAAAAGGAGTCAATATGCGTATGCAGGCTTCTTTGCTTGCGTCCGCCGCACTGATGCGGAAGTGGACACGCTAAAGCAGAACCTCGAGCGGTCCGAGCAAGAGCTCGGGCGTGCCAAGAAGCAGCTCGAGGACAATGAAGGGAAGAAATACCTTGTTTAAATATAGATATAAAAAGTTGCAATTGCAAAAAATGACAGGATTATCATGGCTATTGTAGGGGCCACGTCTGAGGTGGCGACCCTTAAGCAAGCGCTGGTCGAGGCCGAGAAGAGGGCGGCCACGGAGCGCACCGAGCGGGAGAAGTATGAGGCCGAGGTTGGCAAGGTACGGCAAGAGCTCTAGGCTCTCATGAAAAAACATGAGAGTTTGGAGCTTGACTCAAAGACGCGAGCGTCCGAGCTCGCGGTGGCTATTGAAAATGCCAAGTCTGCCAAAGCCGAATCCCAGAAGACCCTCCAGGAGTTGGATGAGGTGAAGAAGATAGCAGCGGGTAAGGCATTCTTTATGCAAAGCAAACACATAAACGTGAGTTACTTGTTACTTACCCGAATCCGGAGCTCTCCAGGAGCGTTCGCAGATCTTCCCTGGAGTGTGTCCGATGCCGCCGCATTCTATCGAGCAGAGGAGGGCAACTCGACAGAGAAGGTGTTCTGGTCTCAGTATGCTGAGGCCAGACACCCCGTGCCCCTGAGCGACCAGCTGAAGCAACTGGTCGAGCTCCACAAGGCGGCCGAACAGGCCATGAAGGGCCTCATAGTTCGGCTGTGGCCTGGAGGGGCTCTGCCTGGGAGCTATTTCAGGCTGGTGCGGCAGCTGGGGGAGGCCTATTCAAGGCTCGAAGTCATCAAGCGCTCCGTCTGCATTGAAGGTGCCCGTAGGGCCCTTGCCCGTGCTAAGGTGCACTGGGGCAAGCTGGATGCTGAGAAGCTTGTGAAGGACGGGCCGCCGCCGGGGAAAGAGCATCGCAAGCCCGATAATTATTATAAGGATGTTCTGAAGGGTGCCTGCCTTGTGGTGGATGAATGTTCTAGGGATGTAATTTTTGAGTGAAACTTGCTCGTTTTGTCCTGTGCGCTGAAAACTTGTTCATATGCGCTAAGCAATGCTATTGGAATTTAAAATATTACCTTCTGTGCGGCTATTTATCAATTCTGAGAGATGGCAAGTCGTCGGCTTTTGCCCCCGTGCCGCTAGTGCTGGGGTGTTCGGGGATAAACCTGAGCGCTCTTTTTCCCATGTTTGGGTCCTTCGAGGGAGGCGCTCAGCCCAACGAACAAGGCAATCGGACTATAATGCGTGAACACTCTCACTTAGCCATAGAATTCTATAATTTTAAATTTCGGCGAAGCCCCTGGTATTCGGAAGACCGAGTTCGGGGTGCTATCCACGCCTTGGACGGAGAGAGCTGGCTCCTCACTCTAAGCGGCATAAGTCTTTAGGGACTCGAAAAACCTCTCGAACAGCGACCAGCTCTCGCTTCATCATGACAGTCAGTTTTAGCTTTCTCCACTGAGGTGCTCGACCCAGCTCAACTGGGGCACAATCGCAGTGGTTCTCCTAGTGCTACCTTAGCCGATATAGCGGAACATAAGGCACCAAAACATAGGAGCCGGGCAAACCCAACTATTGACCCAAGACATGATTCGGAGCCGATGCATATAATGCTATAAGTTCGGGGTGACGCACTTGTTAAAGTGTTCGGACTTCTCACACCATATTGAGGAGTACTAAAGCCGCGGGCGTATTTAGGCCGTACTAAAGTGTACGGGTGCAATATGTCGTTAAGGAACATATATATATATATATATATATATATATATATATATATATATATATATATAAGAGTAATGCAAAAATAGACAGAAGCTATGAACTATTTATTAAAGAGGGCTGCGATCAAAGCAGAACGATACAAATAATGCGATAAGCAAAAGGTTGGACTATGTAACATGTCCGTTCCAGGGGCAAGCTGCGGAATAGTATGCGAAACAGGTATACTGCTCGTGATAGAGACCACCTGGGAGTTCCGTAATGCGGCGTGGCTTGTCTGCTTCCCTAGTTCTTGCATCGTTTGTGCCGCAATTGAACTGCCGAACAGGCCTTCCAAAGAGTGGAGTCCTGAAAGTAAGAGAAAATTAAAAAATCGGCAGCCCTTGGTGCGGTTTAAGCCATGTTTCGGGCGTGCCGTGATGGTGCCCCTCCCCCTGTACCCATGGTATTTCTAGAGTGTAGTTATGTACGTGAAGTACTGGTATCACATTTTTGCGAGGGCTAGGGTTGGGGCCGCATTGCTACGCCTTCTCGGGTCGTGCCAGGCGGTCTTGTTGTAGGTTACTCCGGGCGCGCTTGACGGTGTCCGGTCGTTTAATGGACGAACTGGAGAACTTCCTAGACAAGCTGCTTTGTACTTTTGCTGCAAGGGCCGCCGTGTGCTCCTCCGTTCGGAGGGAGCGTTCGGTGTTTCCATTGACCGTAATTACTCCTCGAGGGCCTGTCATTTTGAGCTTAAGGTATGCGTAGTGCGGTATCGCATTGAACTTGGTGAATGCGGTTCGCCCAAGCAGTGCGTGATAGGCACTGCGGAATGGGACTATGTTGAAGATTAACTCCTCGCTTCAGAAATTATCCGGAGATCCGAAGACCACTTCAAGTGTGACTGAGCCTGTACAGTTGGCCTCTACACCTGGTATTACGCCTTTAAAGGTCGTTTTGGTGGGCTTAATCCTCGAGGGATCTATGCCCATTTTCCGCACTATATCCTGGTAAAGCAGGTTCAGGCTGCTGTCGCCGTCCATAAGGACTCTAGTGAGATGAAATCCGTCAATAATTGGGTCTAGAACCAATGCGGTGAATCCGCCATGACGGATGCTAGTGGGGTGGTCCCTTCGATCAAAGGTGATCGGGCAGGAGGACCATGGGTTGAACTTTGGGGCGACTGGCTCTACCGCGTATACGTCCCTTAACGCGCGCTTCCGCTCCCTTTTGTGGACGTGGGTTGCGTATATCATGTTCACCGTCCGCACTTGTGGGGGAAAACCCTTCTGTCCACTGTTGTTCGGCAGCCGGGGCTCCTCATCGTCATCGCTATGCAGCCCCTTGTCTTCATTTTCGGCGTTTAACTTGCCTGCCTGCTTGAACACCCAACAATCCCTGTTGGTGTGATTGGCCGGCTTTTCGGGGGTGCCATGTATCTGGCATAAGCGGTCGAGTATTCGGTCCAAACTGGACGGGCCCCTAGGATTCCTTTTGAATGGCTTTTTTCGCTGACCAGATTTAGAGCCTCTGAATCCGGCATTAACTGCCGTATCCTCAGTATTGTCGCTGTTAATGCGGCGCTTCTGCTTGTTGTGACGCGACCTGCCACTACTGTCCCTGGTATCCGAATTACCAGGGTTCTTGGTCATATTGTTGTTACGAGCAAGCCAGCTATCTTCTCCCGCGCAAAAGCAGGTCATGAGTGTCATGAGTGCTGCCATAGACTTCGGCTTTTCCTGTCCAAGGTGCCGGGCAAGCCACTCATCACGGATATTGTGCTTGAAGGCTACTAGGGCCTCAGCGTCCGGACAGTCGACTATTTGATTTTTCTTTGTTAGGAACCGTGTCCAGAATTTCCTGGCCGATTCCTCTGGCTGCTGAATTACGTGACTTAGGTCATCGGCGTCTGGGGGTCGCACATAAGTGCCCTGGAAATTGTCGAGGAATACGGCTTCCAGGTCCTCCCAACAACTGATTGATCCTGTTGGCAAGCTGTTAAGCCAATGCCGAGCTGGTCCTTTAAGCTTGAGTGGGAGGTATTTGATGGCGTGGAAATCATCGTCGCGGGCCATGTGGATATGAAGGAGATAATCCTCGATCCATACCGCAGGATCTGTTGTGCCACCATATGATTCGATATTTACGGGTTTGAAACCCTCGGGGATTTGATGATCCATTATTTCGTCTGTGAAGCATAGTGGGTGTGCGGCGCCTCTGTACTGGGCTATATCACGATGTAGCTCCAATGAGCTTTGTCTACTGTGTTCGGCACTGCCGAATTTGTGGCCGGTGTGACGGTTACCATCTCGAGCCGTGGGGCGCCCACGCGATCCGTAGATCGATCTTGTTTGCCTTGCCTTGTCCTCCAACATATCTCGTAAGTCTAGCGCATATTCCCGTGCCTTGGTACGGGGTGCGGCTTGAGTGGAGGGCCGAGAGGCCTCTCTGTCGCGGCCACGAGGTGGCCGGTCGGCTGCATCAAGTGCTTCCTCCTCTAATCGGGGTAGCAACCTGCGCTTTGGGTAGCTCTTGGAGGGGCGTTCGAGTTTATGCTCTTCGGCCGCAAGGACTTCAGTCCATCTGTCGAGTAGCAAATCTTGATCGGCTCTAAGCTGTTGCTATTTTTTCTTGAGGCTTCTTGCCGTGGCCATAAGCCTGCATTGAAAACGCTCTTGCTCGACGGGATCCTCTGGCACGACGAATTCGTCGTCGTCGAGGCTTGCCTCGTCTTCGGAGGGAGGCATATAATTATCGTCCTCGACCTCTCTGTCTGCCGCTCTCTCATGAGGGCTGGTTTCTCCATCCTCCTGTGCTAAATCTTGCTGGAGGGGGTTTTCTTCGGCACTTTCCGGAGTATTATTATCTCCCGTGCTGGAATCACCGTATTTGTTTTGGCGGGATTTTGAGTGGCGCCGCTGACGCTGGCGCTTAGGCTGTTTCCTGGAGGGGTCATCCTCCGCTATTCCATCGCCATCTCCTTCTTTTGGGGTGTCCACCATGTATATGTCATATGACGAGGTGGCTTTCCAGGGCCTGATAGGCGCTAGTTCTTCATCGTCTCCTTCATCAGCGTCCATACCGTCGATGTCTTCGGAGTCGAAGTCGAGCATGTCGGTTAAGTCATCGACAGTGGCTACAAAGTGGGGGGTGGGTGGGCTTTGAATTTCTTCATCGTCCGAATCCCAACCTTGCTGACCGTAGACCGGCCAGGGCTCTCCTGATAAAGAGAGAGACTTCAGTGTCTTCAGAATATCGCTGAAAGGCGAGTGCTGAAAGATGTCCGCAGCAGTAAACTCCATGATCGGCGCCCAATTGGATTCGATCGGCAGGGGCGCGGAGGGTTCAGAGTCCGGAGAGGAGTCCGGCTCCTTGAGGTCACGAGTCTCGCAGAGTGCGGGGCTGGTGTTCGGCTCGATCGCCATTGGGATCACAGCCCTCGAGGCGGCGTCCAACCACCCATCCTCGATCGGCGCAGTTGTCTCCGAATTAAGGGTCGAAGCCGATGCGGGTGCGGCCTCCAGGGCACTGTTCGGCGGCAGAGCTAGATCATGCTCGTCATAACAGTGCGGCGCGCTCGATAGTGGCTCGAATCCGTCAAAGATCAAGTCCTCGCGGATGTCAGCCGTGTAGTTTAAGCTTCCAAATCTAACCTGACGGCCAGGGGCATAGCTTTCGATCTGCTCCAGATGGCCAAGTGAATTGGCCCACAGTGCGAAGCCGCCGAAGACGAAGATCTGTCCGGGGAGGAAGGTCTCACCTTGGACTGCATCACCATTGATGATCGTAGGAGCCATCAAGCCTGACGACGACGACACAGAGGAACTCTTAATGAAAGCACCAATGTCAGTGTCAAAACAGGCGGATCTCGGGTAGGGGGTCCCGAACTATGCGTCTAGGCAGGATGGTAACAGGAGGCAAGGGACACGAAGTTTTACCCAGGTTCGGGCCCTCTCGATGGAGGTAAAACCCTACGTCCTGCTTGATTAATATTGATGATATGGGTAGTACAAGAGTAGATCTACCACGAGATCGAAGAGGCTAAACCCTAGAAGCTAGCCTATGGTATGATTGTTGTTGTGTATGTTGTCCTACGGACTAAAACCCTCCGGTTTATATAGACACCGGACGGGGTTAGGGTTACACAAAGTCGGTTACAATGGTAGGAGATCTACATATCCGTATCGCCAAGCTTGCCTTCCATGCCAAGGAAAGTCCCTTTCGGACACGGGACAAAGTCTTCAATCTTGTATCTTCATAGTCCAGGAGTCCGGCTGAAGGTATAGTCCGGCCATCCGGACACCCCCTAATCCAGGACTCCCTCACTCCTCATTTTTAGTTTCAAAATCACTGGCCACCTCAAGAGCTCTATCACGAGATTCCCTCACTCTATATAATTCTAGAGCAAAAGTCTCCTCAAGAGATTCCTTGGTGGTTTGTTCAAGTTCAAGAGCTTGAGAGAGGTCTGCAATCTCATTAGCGTAATCACGCTCATGACCTTCCATTTTATCAATGGTGACCTCATGCTCCTCAAGACGAGATTCCAACTCATCAATATAATTCTTGCCCTCAATGGCAATGGACATGATTTCCATGAAGTTGGAATGAGCAATTTTATTTTTATGAAGAGACTTAAAAACCATTTCCCCCTTAATTTTTAAGGAGGCACCATTATCATTCTCTTCATCATTATCCTCATCATTATTAGCATCAACATCATCATCAAGAGACATATTGGGTTTCAAAGTAGGAGATACCTTTGAAGCCTTAGCCATAAGGCAAAAAGGAATAGATGATGATGTAGGATCCCTTGAAGCACCATTTAAAACCACATCTTGTTCCATGGAGTGTTGGGTTTCCTCTACATTGTTAGCACCACAACTCGAGGAAATACAAGCATTTTTATCATGGCAACAGGATATAGCAAACATATCATCATGAGATTTAGTCAAGCAATTTCTACATGATATGCAGGGACTATCAACACAAGCATGTGAAACATTTGGAGTGCTCGAAGTGTTAAAGCCCAAAGAAGGAGCATTGCAATAAGATAGTGATGAAGGATCATCCACAATAAGCATACTATCATCATTGCAATGACCAACACTACTCACCATATCATTACCTTGTGGCAAACCACATGTAGGTGAAGTAGAAGAAGTTGAGAAGACTATACGACCGGATGTGGAGGGAGAACAATCATCCCCACAAAACTTGGACACGCCATATTTATCTTGAAGCTTTGTCCACAACTCATGAGCATCCCGAAATGACATGAGTTGAAATATAACTACATTGCTGAAAGCATCAAAAAGCACATTAGAAGCTTGAGCATTGAGATAAGAGTTTTTCTCATCCTCTAAAGATAATCTTTGGGGATCCTTTGGAGGAGAAAACCCATATCTACAATTCGCTCTAAATTTGGGTCCATGACCCTAAAGAGATTAAGCATGCAAATTACCCAAACATCAAAATTTGTGCCATCAAAACTAAGAGTGTCAGAGAATCCTAAACCCCTAGTCGACATCCTTACTCTCTAGGCGGTTAAGCCCAATAAAGAGAGACGAGGCTCTGATACCAATTGAAAGATCGTGGATGTCGCCTAGAGGGGGGTGAATAGGTGCTTTAAAATAATTACGGTTTAGGCTTGAACAAATGTGGAATAAACCTAGCGGTTAATTTGCCAAGCACAAAACCTAAAACAACTAGGCTCACCTATGTGCACCAACAACTTATGCTAAGCAAGATAAACTACTAGGTGATAGCAAGATATATGACAAGAAACAATATGGCTATCACAAAGTAAAGTGCATAAGTAAAGAGCTCGGGTAAGAGATAACCGAGGCACACGAAGACAACGATGTATCCCGAAGTTCACACCCTTGCGGATGCTAATCTCTGTTTGGAGTGGTGTGGAGGCACAGTGCTCCCCAAGAAGCCACAAGGGCCACCGTAATCTCCTCACACCCTCGCACAATGCAAGATGTCGTGGTTCCACTAAGGGACCCTTGAGGGCGGTCACTGAACTCGTACAAATGGCAACCCTTGGGGGCGGTCACCGAACCCGTACACTTTGGCAACCCTTGGGGCGGTCAACGGTGCCCGTCAAATTGCTCGGGGCGATCTCCACAACCTAATTAGAGACCCCGATGCTTGCGCGGAGCTTTACACCACAATGATTGAGCTCCAAACACCACCAACCGTCTAGGGCGCCCAAGCACCCAAGAGGAACAAGCTCAACAGTACCAAGCACCCAAGAGTAATAAGCTTCTCAACTTGTAACTTCCACGTATCACGTGGAGAACTCAAACCGATGCACCAAATGCAATGGCAAGGGCACACGGAGTGCCCAAGTCCTTCTCTCTCAAATCCCACCGAAGCAACTAATGCTAGGGAGGAAAATGAGATGAAGACAAGAAGGAGAACACCAAGAACTCCAAGATCTAGATCCCCGGGGTTCCCCTCACAAAGAGGAGAAAGTGATTGGTGGAAATGTGGATCTAGATCTCCTCTCTCTTTTCCCTCAAAAACTAGCTAGAATCCATGGATGGATTGAGAGTTAGCAAGCTCAAAGAAGGTCAACAATGGGGGAAAAACGAGCTCAAGAGATTGGGTTCATTGGGGAAGAAGACCCCCTTTTATAGGTGGGGAAAAATCCAACCGTTATGCTCACAGCCCGCACAGAGCGGTACTACCACTCCAAGGAGCGGTACTACCGCTAGGGCGAGAGTACCCCTTTGAAAAACAACAGCGAGGAGGCAAAAGGCCAGTAGAACCGCCGGAGCGGTACTACCGCTCGTCCTCACGGTACTACTGCTCGACCTCACGGTACTTCCGCAAATGGTAGCAGTACTACTGCTTGTGAGCGGTTCAAAAAAAAAACTTCCGTGCCTACTTCCGCTGAGAAAAACACGAGATTTTGGTCCGGAGCGGTACTACCGCTTAGGAGCCGTGGTAGTTCTACCCTGGAGCGGTACTACCGCTCAGGAGCTGCGGTAGTACTGCTCTGGAGCGGTAGTAAAAAATTACATCCACTCTAGCCACGGTAGTATCACTGCAGCCTTTACAAAAACAGCCATAACTTCTGCAAACTGACTCCGAATTCAATGAAACCAAGTTTGTTGGAAAGCTAACGACATGGGCTAACACAATATTGATAGAAATATAAATAATAAGCAAATGAGAAAACACCCATAAGAAAATGGTGAGAACCCTTCCTCGAAAAAGACCGGTAAAACCTCCAACACCGAAAACATCATAGAAGATGCATGCGAACTCCGTTTTCGATGAACTCAAGCTTGTCATCAAGATGACCATAAGATCTAAGACTCAGAAAGAGAAGTAAACAAGAACCAAGAAATATGATGCAAGGATGCAATGGTTTGAGCTCTCTACGAATGATGTGATCAAGCTACTCATCGAGAGCCCCCCTTGATAGAACGACAATCGATCCTATGACCCGGTCTCCCAACTACCATCATGCGACCGGTAAAATAGAAAACCTATCAAGGGAAAACCTTTGCCTTGCACATGGTCCACTTGAGCTAGATGATGACGATCTTGACTCCCTCAAGTTGGACCACCTTTCTTGATTGTGTTGGCTCGATGGAGACTAGTTGATTGCTCCCCCATACTCCACTATGGGTGAGCCACTCTTCCGCACATCTTCACAAGTCCATTGTCACCACAATGGACGACAAGCTTCAAACATTTGATCTCTTCATGATGCTTCACTTGAATTTGCACACCGCAACCTAACCCCACAAAGAACTCTCACGAAGACCATGGGCTAGTACACAAAGCGTAATGGACAATGCTTACCATACCATGGGATCACTTGATCCCTCTGTACATCGTGTACGCTTTATGTGTTGATCACCTTGATTCACTCTTGACTTAGTCTTGATCAACCTTGATTCTTTCCAACTCTCTTCATTTGGATGATGTCTTGAAGGTAAACATGAATGATCAAACAATCTTCTTCTTCAAGACATGCTTGCAATAAGCTCAACTCTCAAATGACCAATCTTTGGATAATTCCTTGAATAGCACCTTGGTCGACACAAACTCTCCTTGAAACCAACACATGTACTCCAAGGAAAGCCTATGGACAAAACCTTCAAATATAACTCAAGGCAACCATTAGTCCATAGAGATTGTCTTCAATTACCAAAACCAAACATGGGGGCATAACATGTTCTTTCAGAGTCCAAAACAAGGGCAAAAGTGTTTGGAAAAGTAGATACGTTGGAGACGTATCAGTATCGTGTAAGAAAATGGAGTCCGAAAGGCACACGAGGAGCTCACGAGGTAGGATGGTGCACCCAGGGGGGTAGGGCGCGCCCTCCACCCTCATGTCCTTCCTGGACTGCTACTTAATTTTATATTTTTTCTAAATATTCCAAAATGGAGAAATATTGCCTTAAAAATTGTTTTGGAGTCGGTTTACTTACCGTACCACATACCTATTCCTTTTCGGAGTCTGAAACATTCTGGAAAGTGTCCCTTATGTATTCCTCTGGGGTTACGGTTTCAATAATATTGGTTTCAACATTTATGGGATTACCTGAGATATAATGTTTGATTCTTTGACCGTTTACCACCTTCGGATTTGTGCCTTCGAAGTTGTTGATTTTTATGGCACCGGAACGATATACCTCCTCGATAACATAGGGGCCTTCCCATTTAGAGAGAAGTTTTCCTGCAAAAAAAATCTTAAATGAGAGTTGTATAGCAATACATAATCACCTACATTAAACTCACGCTTTTGTATCCTTTTGTCATGCCATCTTTTAACCTTTTCTTTAAACAACTTGGCATTTTCATAAGCTTGGGTTCTCCATTCATCAAGCGAGCTAATATCAAATAACCTCTTTTCACCGGCAAGTTTGAAATCATAGTTGAGCTCTTTAATAGCCCAATATGCCTTATGTTCTAGTTCGAGAGGTAAGTGACATGCTTTTCCATATACCATTTTATACGGATACATACCCCTAGGATTTTTTATATGCAGTTCTATAGGCCCATAATGCATCATCAAGTTTCTTGGACCAATTCTTTCTAGATCTATTGACAGTCTTTTGCAAAATTAATTTGAGTTCTCTATTACTCAATTCTACTTGACCACTAGACTGTGGGTGATACGGAGATGCAATTCTATGATTGACGTCATATTTAGCAAGCATTTTACGGAAAGCACCATTAATAAAATGTGAACCACCATCAGTCATTAAATATCTAGGGACTCCAAACCTTGGAAAAATAACTTCTTTAAGCATTTTAACAGAAGTGTTATGATCAGCACTACTAGTTGGAATAGCTTCTACCCACTTAGTAACATAATCAACAGCAACTAAAATATGTGTATATCCATTAGAGGCAGGAAAAGGTCCCATATAATCAAAGCCCCAAACATCAAACGGTTCAATAACAAGTGAATAATTCATAGGCATTTCTTGACGTCTACTAATATTACCAATTCTTTGACATTCATCACAAGATAGGACAAACTTACGGGCATCCTTGAAGAGAGTAGGCCAATAAAAACCGGATTGCAATACCTTATGTGCAGTTATATCTCCCGCGTGGTATCCTCCATAAGTTTCGGAGTGGCACTTGCGTAGGATCTGTTCCTGTTCATGCTCAGGTACACAACGTCTAATAACACCATCTACTCCTTCTTTATAAAGATGTGGGTCATGCCAAAAGTAATGTCTCAAATCATAGAAGACCTTTTTCTTTTGTTGGTATGTGAAGCTAGGTGGTATAAATTTAGCAACTATGTAATTAGCATAATCAGCATACCAAGGGGTACTACGAGAAGTACTTATGACATTTAATTGTTCATCAGGAAAGCTATCATCAATGGGTAGTGGGTCATCAAGAACATTCTCTAACCTAGATAAGTTGTCTGCAACGGGGTTCTCAGCTCCTTTTCTATCAACAATATGCAAATCAAATTCTACTAGCAAGAGAACCCATCTAATAAGTCTAGGTTTAGCATCTTTCTTCTCCATAAGATATTTAATAGCAGCATGATCAGTGTGGATAGTTACTTTAGAATCAACAATATAAGGTCTGAACTTATCACAAGCAAATACAACTGCTAAAAGTTCCTTTTCAGTAGTAGCATAATTTCTTTGAGCATTGTCTAGGGTCTTACTAGCATAATGGATAACATTTAATTTCTTATCAACTCTTTGCCCTAAAACAACACCTACAGCATAATTGCTAGCATCACACATAATTTCAAAGGGTAAATTCCAATTAGGTGGCTGAACAATAGGTGCAGAGACTAATGCTTTCTTAAGTATTTCAAATGCTTCTACACAATCATCATCAAAGACAAATGGTATATCTTTTTGTAATAAATTAGTCAGAGGCCAAGAAATTTTTGTGAAGTCCTTAATGAACCTCCTATAAAATGCAGCGTGACCAAGGAAACTTCTTATAACTTTGATGTCCTTGGGACATGGCATCTTTTCAATAGCATCAACCTTGGCTTTATCAAATTCAATACCTCTTTCAGAAACTTTATGCCCCAAGACAATACCCTCATTAACCATAAAGTGGCACTTTTCCCAATTCAAGACAAGATTAGTTTCTTCACATCTCTGCAAAACTCGATCAAGATTGCTCAAGCAATCATCAAAAGAAGATCCATAGATGGAAAAGTCATCCATGAAAACCTCACAAATCTTTTCACCAAAGTCAGAGAATATAGCCATCATGCATCTTTGAAAGGTAGCAGGTGCATTACATACACCAAAAGGCATACATCTATAAGCAAAAGTACCAAAAGGGCATGTAAAAGTAGTCATTGATTGATCTTTAGCTGACACAGGTATTTGAGAGAAACCAGAATAACCATCTAGAAAGCAGTAATGTGTATGTTTGCATAATCTTTCTAGCATTTGATCGATAAAAGGTAAGGGGTAATGATCTTTCTTAGTAGCCTTATTTAATTTGCGGAAATCAATTACCATCATATAACCTGTAATAATTCTTTGTGGAATCAATTCATCTTTATCATTAGGAACAACAGTAATACCTCCCTTCTTAGGGACACAATGAACAGGACTTACCCACTGACTATCAGCAACGAGATAAATTATACCTGCCTCCAGATTCTTTAGTATTTCTTTTCTTACCACTTCTTTCATTTTAGGATTCAGACGTCGTTGAGGATCACGAACTGGTTTGGCATCTACTTCCAAATTTATTTTATGTTGACATAGAGTGGGACTAATGCCCTTAAGATCATCAAGAGTATATCCAATAGCAGCACGATGCTTCTTCAGAGTTTTCAATAATCTTTCTTCTTCATGCTCTGAAAGGTTAGCACTAATAATAACAGGATATATCTTCTTTTCATCAAGATAAGCATATTTAAGATTATCAGGCAACGGTTTAAGCTCAAACACGGGATCACCCTTAGGTGGAGGGGGATCCCCTAGAATTTCAATAGGCAAATTGTGTTTCAGAACAGGTTCCTGTTTAAAGAATACTTCATCTATTTCCCTTCTTTCATTCATAAACATATCATTCTCATGGTCTAGCAAATATTGTTCTAAAGGATCCTTAGGAGGTACGACAATAGAAGCAAGACCAATAATTTCATCCTTACTAGGCAATTCTTCTTCACGGTGTTGTTTACTAAATTTGGAGAAATTAAATTCATGAGTCTTATCATCTAAGCCGACAGTAACAACATCCCTTGTGCAATCTATCGTAGCATTAACAGTATTTAAGAAGGGTCTACCAAATATAATGGGACAAAAGCTATCTTGTGGGGAACCAAGAACAAGAAAATCAGCAGAACATTTAGTTTTCCCACACAAGACTTCAACATCTCTAACAATTCCCATTGGTGAAATAGTATCTCTATTAGCAAGTTTAATAGTAACATCAATTTCTTCTAACTCAACAGGTGCAATGTCATGCATAATTTCTTTGTATAAGTCAATAGGTATGGCACTAGCACTAGCACCCATATCACATAAGCCATGATAACAATGATCTCCTATTTTAACAGAAATAGCAGGCATGCCTACCACAGGTCTATGTTTATCTTTAGCACAAGGTTTAGCAATTCTAGCATTTTCACCGCAAAACTGAATAACATGCCTGAGGGAGTCCTGTATTAGGGGGTCTACGGAGAGCCAGACTATCTCCATTGGTCGGACTGTTAGACCATGAAGATACAAGATTGAAGACTTCGTCTCGTGTCTGGATGGAACTCTACTTGGCGTGGAAGGCAAGCTAGGAAATACGTATATGGATGTCTCCTCCTTTGTAACCGACCTTGTGTAACCCTAACCCTCTCCGGTGGCTATATAAACTGAAGGGTTTTAGTCCGTAGGACAACAATTACAACATACAATCATACCGTAGGCTAGCTTCTAGGGTTTAGCCTCTCTGATCTCGTGGTAGATCTACTCTTGTACTACCCATATCATCAATATTAATCAAGTAGGACATAGGGTTTTACCTCCATCAAGAGGGCCCGAACCTGGGTAAAACATCATGCCCCTGCCTCCTGTTACCATCCGGCCTAGATGCACAGTTCGGGACCCCCTACCCGAGATCCGCCGGTTTTGACACCGACATTGGTGCTTTCATTGAGAGTTCCTTCGTGTCGTCGCCGTTAGGCTTGATGGCTCCTATTATCATCGATAGCGATGTGGTCCAGGGTGAGACTTTTCTTCCCGGACAAATCTTTGTATTCGGCGGCTTTGCACTGCAGGCTAATTCGCTTGGCCATCTGGAGAAGATTGAAAGCTACACCCCTGGCCATCAGGTCAGATTTGGAAGTTTGAACTACACGGCTGACATCCGTGGAGACTTGATCTTCGACGAATTCAAGCCACAGCCGGGCGCGCCCCACTGTCGCGATGGGTATGACCTAGCTCTGCCGCCGAACAGTGCCCCAGAGGCCGCGCCCGCATCTGCTCCGACCCTTAGCTCGGAGCAAACTGCGCCAATCGAGGATGGGTGGCTAGACACCACCTCAGGGGCTGCAGTCTCAACGACGATCGAGCCAAACACCACCATAAACCTCTGCGCAGCCCGTGACTCCAAGGTGCCGGACTCTTTCCCGGACTCCGAACCGTCCGCGCCACTGCCAATCGAATCCGATTGGGCGCCGATCATGGAATTCACTGCCGTGGATATCTTTCAGCACTCTCCCCTTGGCGAGATTCTGAATTCACTAAGGACTCTCTCTTTGTCAGGAGAGCCCTGGCCGGATTATGGCCAACATGATTAGGATGCGGAAGACGAAGAAATTCAATGCCCACCCACCACCCAATTCGTAGCCACTGTCGATGATTTAACCGACATGCTCAACTCCGACTCCGAAGACATCGAGGGTATGGACGACGATGTAGGAGACGAACACGAACCAGCGCCTATAGGACACTGGAAAGCCACCTCGTCATATGCCATATGCATGGTGGATACACCCAACGAGGGCAATGGCGTCGAGATAGCAGAGGATGACCCCTCCAAGAAGCAACCCAAGCGCCGATGTCAGCGGCGCCACTCTAAGTCCCACCAAAGCAAAAGTGGTGATACCGGCACCGGAGATAATAACACTATGGATAGCGCCGAAGACAACAACAATCCCCTCCAGCAAGATTTAGAGCAGGAGGATAACGGAGCCAGCTCTCCTGAGAGAGCGGCTGGCGGAGAGGAGGAGGATGACAATTACATGCCCCCCTCCAAAGACGAGGCAAGCCTCGGCGATGATGAATTCGCCATCCCAGAGGATCCCGTCGAACAAGAGTGCTTCAAGCGCCGGCTTATGGCCACGGCAAATAGCCTGAAGAAAAAGCAGCAGCAACTTCAAGCTGATCAAGATCTACTAGCCGACAAATGGACTGAAGTCCTCGTAGTCGAGAACTATAAACTCGAGCGCTCCTCCAGGAGTTACCCAAGGCGCAGGTTGCTACCCCCACTGGAGGAAGAAGCGTATGATATGGCTGATCGGCCACCTCGTGGCCGCGATAGAGAGACATTCCAGCCAAAAGCTCAGCCTCCACCCCAACGCCATTCAAATAAAAAGGCATGGGGAGATATGCCAGACCTGCAAGACATATTGGAGGACAAAACAAAGCATTCAAGATCGATCTATGGATCACGAGGGCGCACCACTCTGCGAGACAGTAAACGTCACGCCGAATACAGTAAAAGCAAATCCGGCCGGGCCGAACACAGCGGGCAAGACCCATTCGAGATGCGTCACGATATAGCCCAATACAGAGGCACCGCACACCCCTTATGCTTCACAGACGAAGTAATGGAACATCAATTCCCAGAAGGTTTCAAACCTGTAAACATTGAATCATATGATGGCTCAACAGATCCCGCAGTATGGATTGAGGACTTCCTCCTCCACATCCACATGGCCCGTGGTGATGACTTACATGCCATCAAATACCTCCCACTAAAGCTCAAAGGACCAGCGCGGCATTGGCTTAATAGCTTGCCAGCGGACTCCATTAGCTGTTGGGAAGATCTGGAAGCCGCATTCCTCGACAACTTTCAGGGCACTTATGTGCGACCACCAGACGCCGATGATCTAAGCCACATAATTCAGCAGCCAGAAGAGTCGGCCAGGCAATTCAGGACTCGATTCCTCACAAAGAAAAATCAAATCGTCGACTGTCCGGATGCGGAGGCCTTAGCAGCTTTCAAGCACAACATTCGAGACGAGTGGCTAGCCCGGCACCTTGGTCAGGAAAAGCCGAAATCTATGGCAGGCCTCACGACGCTCATGACCCGCTTTTGTGCGGGAGAAGACAGCTGGCTGGCTCGCAGTAATAACATATCAAAGAACCATGGTACCTCAAATACCAAGGACTTCAATAGCAGGTCATGTTGCAACAAGCATAAGCGCCGCATTAACAACAAAAATACTGAGGATACGGTAGTCAACGCTGGATTCAAAGGCTCTAAACCCGGTCAGCGGAAAAAGCCATTTAAACAAAGTACGCCGGGTCCGTCCAGCTTGGACCGCATACTCGATCGCTCGTGTCAAATACACGGCACCCCAGACAAGCCAGCCAATCACACCAACAGGGATTGTTGGGTGTTCAAGCAGGCCAACAAGTTAATTACCGAAAATAAGGACAAGGGGACGCATAGCGATGACGAGGAAGAACCCCGGCAGCCACACACTGGAGGACAGAAGAGGTTTCCCCAGCAAGTGCGGACGGTGAACATGATATACGCAACCCACATCCCCAAGAGGGAGCGAAGCATGCGCTCAGGGACGTATATGCGTTGGAGCCAGTCGCCCCAAAGTTCAACCCTTGGTCCTCCTGTCCGATCACCTTCGATCGCAGGGACCACCCCACAAGTATCCGTCATGGCGGATTCGCCGCACTGGTCCTAGACCCAATCATCGACGGATTTCACCTCACTCGAGTCCTTATGGACGGCGGCAGCAGCCTGAACCTGCTTTATCAGGACACATTGCGCAAAATGGGTATAGACCCCTCAAGGATCAAACCCACAAAAAAGACCTTTAAGGGCGTCATTCCAGGCGTATTGCACATGCTCAATTACACTGGAAGTGGTCTTCGGATCCCCGGATAACTTCCAAAGCGAAGAGTTAATCTTCGATATAGTCCCGTTCCACAGTGGTTATCACGCGCTGCTCGGACGAACCGCATTTGCTAGATTCAATGCGGTACCACATTATGCCTACCTCAAGCACAAGATGCCAGGACCTCGTGGAGTTATTACAGTCAATGGAAACACAGAGCGCTCTCTCCGAATAGAGGAGCACACCGCGGCCCTCACTGCAGAAGCGCAAAGCAGCCTTTCAAGGCAATCTACCAGTTCAGCGTTTCAAATCCCGGACACCTTCAAGCGCGCTCGGGGCAATCGGCAAATAGACCGCCTGGCGTGATCTGAGCTCGCGTAGCAATACGGCGGCCACCCCAATCCCAGCCTAACGACGATATTCGTGCCGCGCGTACATAATTACGCATTAAGAATACCATGGGCACAGGTGGGGCGGGGGGCACAACTGCGGCACGCCCCAAAACGCAGCCTAGACCGCACTAGGGGCTTCCGGTTTGGGTATTTTTCTTTTTCTTTCAGGACTTTAATCTCTGGAAACACTGTCCGGAAGATCTATTGCCGAACACATGATACATCAACCAAGGAGGCAGACAGCTACGGAATTCCCAGGTTGATTACAGATTTTATATCATTCCTCAGCTCGGCCTTGGAAGGGACATAGTCCTACTCTTTTGCTTATCGCACTACCTGTATCACTCTGCTTTAACGCAATTTTCAATAAACAATGCATGACATTACAGCTATTATTGCATTCTTGTTTTATATATATATATATATATATATATATATATATATATATAGGTTCATTAATGACGCCTTGCAACCGTACACTCTGGTAAGGCCAACACACCAGGGGCTCACATACCCCACAATGCGGTGTGAAAAGTCCGAACACTTTCACAAGTGCGGCACCCCGAACTTATAGCATTATATGCATCAGCTCCGAATCATGTCTTTGGTCAAATGTTGGGTTTGCCCGGCTCCTATGTTTTGGTACCTTACGTTCCGCTCTATCGGCTAAGGTAGCGCTAGGAGAACTACTGCGATTGTGCCCTGGTTCTGCCGGGCCGAGCACCTCAGTAGAGAAAGCTAAAACTGACTATTATGATAAGGCGAGAGACTGGTCGTTGTTCGGTGAGGTTTTTCGAGCCCCTAAAGACTTATGCCGCTTAGGGCGAGGGGCCGGCTCTGTCCGGCTTACAGGCGTGTATCGCGCCCCGAATTTGGCCTTCCGAATACCAGGGGCTTCGCCGAAATTTAAAATTATAGAATTCTATGGCTAAGTGAGAGCGATAAAGCATTATTAGTCCGGTTGCCTTGTTCGTTGTGCTGAGCACCTCCCTCGAAAGACCCAAACATGGGAACAAGAGTGCTCAGGTTTATCCCGAACACCCCAACACTCGTGGCATGGGGGCAGAAGCCGAGGACTAGCCATCTCTCAGATTGGATAAACAGCCAAATATAAGGTAATATTTTAAATTCTAACAAGCATTGCATAGCGAATATGATACAAGTTTTCATACATATAGGACAAAACGAGCAAGTCTCATTCAAATTACATTTTGTGAACACTCATCCGCGATAAGATGGGCACCCAACAGAACACCCTCGTAGTACATCTCGGGGTGGCAGTGCTCCTTGCCCTCCGGCGGCCCCTCCTTGATCAGCTTCACGGCGTCTAGCTTGACCCACTGCATTTTTACACGGGCGAAAGCCCGGCGTGCACCTTCAATGCAGACGGATCGCTTGACGACCTCCAGCCGTGGGCAGGCATCCACAAGCCACCTCACCAGGCCGAAGAAGCTGTTCGGAAGGGCGTCACCAGGCCACAACCGGACTATGAAACCCTTCATGGCCTGATCGGCCGCCTTATGTAGCTCGACCATCTGCTTCAGCTGGTCGCTCATTGGCACCGGATGTTCGGCCTCAGCATACTGAGACTAGAATAGCTTCTCCGTCGAGCTTCCGTCCTCGGCCTGGTAAAATTGTGCGGCATCGGACACACTGCGGGGCAAATCTGCGAATGCTCCTGAAGAGCTCCGCATTTGGGTAAGTAATCGGTAATTCACTTTTACATGCTTGCTTTGCATATAGAAAGCCTTACCCACCGCTATCTCCTTCATCGCGTCGATCTCCTGAAGGGCCTTCTAGGCCTCGGCCTTGGCACTCTTCGTGCTCTCACGGGCCGCGACAAGCTCAGACTCCCGCGTCTTCAAGTCAAGCTCCAATGCCACATGCTTCGTCACGAGAGCCTGGAGCTCTTGTTGCACCTCGCCCACCCGAGCCTCGTGCCTCTCTCGCTCGGTGCACTCCTTGGCCGCTGTATCTTCGGCCTTCGTCAGCGCTTGCTTCAGGGTCGCCACCTCAGTCATGGCCCGAGGCAAAACATACAATGATCATGTCATTGTGCAATCACGTCCTTTTTTATATATACATATATCTATAGACGGGGTATTAGTTACCCTTGTTCTCCTCGAGCTGCCTCTTGACAAGGCCGAGCTCTTTCTTGGACCCATCAAGGTCCTGCTTCAGTATGGCGACCTCCGCAGTTAGTGCGGCGGACGCCAGCAGAGAAGCCTGCATCTGCATATTGACATACTTATATTAGACTCCTGCGATATTATTTGATCCTCTATTCGGCTTTTCTTTGTGAACACCGAACAAAGCATCAGGGGCTACGGTCTATGCGGTAATACTTCTACTACATTTTAACACACTTACCTCGAAGCCTGTCAGAAGGCTAGCACAGGCTTCAGTCAATCCGCTCTTGGTGGACTGAACCTTCTGGATCACCGCACTCATGATGGTGCGGTGCTCCTCGTCGATGGAAGCACTGCGAAGCGTTTCCAGCAGGTTGTCCGATGCCTCTGGATGGGCAGAGGTCGCCGGCACAGGCGTTTTGCCCCTCTTAGAAGGGGACCTCCTGCCCGAGCTCGGAACCGTGGAGGGTCCAGCACGGTGTTCGGCTGAGGGCCGAACTCGGAGCTCTCGGGGACCCCGTCCCCTCGGCTCCCGGAGTCCGGAAGGTCGCCTTGAGGCGTCTCCGGGACTGTCACCCCTCGATCCGGTGCCTCTTGAGACAACACCTCGGCGTCGTCGGCTGGATGAGGGGAGGTGGCAGTCGGGACTGGATCGCTATCCATGTCCGACGATCCCAGGGAGCCGTCCGATGATACCTCGATATTGGCTCGGGGCAGCCTGCACAATTGAGTTCGGCGTTAGGAAAAGTAGTGCGACAAAGGAATCCTATGGGTAACTTTGGTATCCGAATACTTACGATCTCCCCGGGGGCTTGGCCCTGGGCAACCACTCATCTTCACTTTCGTCGGCGGCGGTGGAGCTGTCCAGAAGGAGAGTCCTTCCCTTCTTGGACCCTCCAGCCTCCCCAGTTGGGGCGGCCTTCCTTTTCTTGTCTTCCCCAGTCAGTGGGAGAGCCTCTTCTTCCTCTTCCTCGTCTTCGGGGGAAGAGTGCGCCGCAGAGTCATCGGACGGTGAGTCCGACGATGCCTGGCGTCGGGAACTCTTTCGAGCTCCCTTGGCCTTCTTGGTCTTCTCCGGCACCTTATAAGGGGCCAGAGTCAACATCTTCGCCAGAAGGGCGTCTGTGGGGCCTTTGGGCAAAGGAGCTGGACAGGTGATCTGTCCGGCCATCTTCTGACAGTCCTGTCAAAGGCACGGGAGTTTAGATCCCGCATAGAGTCAATCTATATAAAAAACAAGTATCCTGTGAGAGGTAAAACAGCTTACCGCACTGGCTTGGCGCTTCACGCTGAATCCGTGATCCTCAGTAATGGGGGGAGGGACCTCGGTGCTCTTGAACATCACCCTACAGGCATCTTCATGAGTCGTGTCGAAGAGCCTGTTCAGAGTTCGGTGTTGCACCGGGTTGAACTCCCACAAGGTGAACTCCTGTTGTTGGCACGGGAGTATCCTGCAGACGAGCATAACCTGGACTATGTTGACAAGCTTGAGCTTCTTATCCACCATGTTTTGAATACATGTATGGAGTCCAGTCAGCTCTTTTGAATTACCCCAGGACAGGCCCTTCTCTTTCCAGGAGGTGAGCCGGATGGGGATTCCAGATCGGAACTCGGGGATCGCTACCCATGCAGGGTCGCGTGGCTTGGTGATATAGAACCACCCCGATTGCCACCCCTTTATGGTTTCCACAAAGGAGCCCTCGAGCCATGTTATGTTGGGCATCTTGCCCACCATGGCGCCTCCGCACTCCGCCTGGCGGCCTCCCACCACCTTCGGCTTGATATTGAAGGTCTTCAGCCATAAGCCGAAGTGGGGCTTGATGCGGAGGAAGGCCTCGCACATGACCATAAACGCCGAGATGTTGAGGATGAAGTTTGGGGCCAGATCGTGGAAATCCAGGCCATAATGAAACATGAGCCCCCGGACGAAGGGATGGAGAGGGAATCCCAGTCCGCGGAGGAAATGGGTGAGGAATACCACCCTCTCATAGGGCATGGGGTGGGGACGAGCTGCCCCTCATCAGGGAGTCGGTGCGTGATGTCGTCGGGCAGGTATCTGGCTCTCCTCAGTTTCTTGACGTCTCCCTCCGTGACGGAGGGGACCATCCACTTGCCTCCCGCTTCGGACATGGTTGGAGAAGGTTGAGATGGAAGTGAGGACTAGGGCGCTAGAGCTCGAGTGTGCGGGAGCGGATGAGCAGAGGAGGAAGAAGGCGTGGATAGAAAGGTGAATCCTTATCCCTTTTATATGGACGGACAAAACTAAGCGTCCCCACTTGGCTGGTAAAACTCGCTTATCGCCCAAGCGCCGCAATTGATGGCGCGGTTGGGTTACCCATGCCCGTATTGATGAGAATCCCGTAATAAGGGGACACGATCTCTGCTTTGACAAGAAGTGTCGAAATACTGCCTCGCGTTATGTGTGGGCTGGTTAAAAGGAACGGTTCGAATAATCACCGGGCCATGACGTAACGTCGTGTTGCCAAAACAAGCCAGCAAATTAGATCTGCGAAAATATTATTCTTTCTACGGTGGAATGTGGAACTTATTTTGCAGGGTCGGACACTATCCTCGTATTCAAATTCTTTTGTGATGTATTCGGAGAAGGAACCCGCCTTGCAATGCCGAAGACAACTATGTGCCGGACTCATCGTCATTGAAGCCTGGTTCAGGGGCTACTTAGGGAGTCCTGTATTAGGGGGTCTCCGGACAGCCGGACTATCTCCATTGGCCGGACTGTTAGACCATGAAGATACAAGATTGAAGACTTCGTCTCGTGTCCGGATGGAACTCTACTTGGCGTGGAAGGCAAGCTAGGCAATACGTATATGGATAACTCCTCCTTTGTAACCGACCTTGTGTAACCCTAACCCTCTCCGGTGGCTATATAAACCGAAGGGTTTTAGTCCGTAGGACAACAATCACAACATACAATCATACCGTAGGCTAGCTTCTAGGGTTTAGCCTCTTTGGTCTCGTGGTAGATCTACTCTTGTACTACCCATATCATCAATATTAATCAAGCAGGACATAGGGTTTTAACTCCATCAAGAGGGCCCGAACCTAGGTAAAACATCGTGCCCCCTGCCTCATGTTACCATCCGGCCTAGATGCACAGTTCGGGACCCCCTACCCGAGATCCGCCGGTTTTGACACCGACAATGCCCATCAATATTATCAGACAAGAGCTCTTTAACAATAGCAACATTAGGTTGTACTTTAACTTGCTCTGGAGGTGTATATGTTTTAATATTGCATTTACGAACCACAGTTGAAGCTTTAGCATGATCCTTTATCCTAACAGGGAAAGGTGGTTTCTCAACATAACAAGTAGGTGTTGGGAACGTAGTAATTTCAAAAATTTCCTACGCACACGCAAGATCATGGTGATGCATAGCAACGAGAGGGGAGAGTGTGTCCACGTACCATCATTGACCGAAAGCGGAAGCGTTAGCACAACGCGGTTGATGTAGTCGTATGTCTTCACGATCCAACCGATCAAGTACCGAACGCACGACACCTCCGAGTTCTGCACACGTTCAACTCGATGACGTCCCTCGAACTCCGATGCAGCTGAGCTTTGAGGGAGAGTTCCGTCAGCATGACGGCGTGGCGACGATGATGATGTTCTACCGACGCAGGGCTTCGCCTAAGAACCGCTACGATATGACCGAGGTGGATTATGGTGGAGGAGGGCACCGCACACGGCTAAGAGATCCAAAGGATCAATTGTTGTGTCTATGGGGTGCCCCCTGCCCCCGTATATAAAGGAGTAGAGGAGGGGGAGGGCCGGCCCTCTCTATGGCGCGCCCTAGGGGAGTCCTACTCCCACCGGGAGTAGGATTCCTCCTTTCCTAGTAGAACTAGGAGCCCTTCCAAGTAGTAGGACTAGGAGGGAAGGAAAGGGGAGGAAAAAGGAGAAGGAAGGAAGGGGGCGCCCCCCTCCCTAGTCCAATTCGGACCAGCCCATAGGGAGGGGTGCGGCCACCCTTTGAGGCCTTTCTCTGCTTTCCCGTATGACCCATTAAGGTCCAATACGAATTCCCGTAACTCCCTGGTACTCCTGAAAATACCCGAATCACTCGGAACCTTTCCGATGTACGAATATAGTCGTCCAATATATCGATCTTTATGTATCGACCATTTCGAGACTCCTCGTCACGTCCCCGATCTCATCCGGGAATCCGAACTCCTTCGGTACATCAAAACACATAAACTCATAATATAACCATCATCGAACTTTAAGCGTGCGGACCCTACGGGTTTGAGAACTATATAGACATGACCGAGACACGTCTCCGGTCAATAACCAATAGCGGAACCTGGATGCTCATATTGGCTCCTACATATTCTACGAAGATCTTTATCGGTCAAACCGCATGACAACATACGTTGTTCCCTTTGTCATCGGTATGTTACTTGCCTGAGATTCGATCGTTGGTATCTAAATACCTAGTTCAATCTCGTTATCGGCAAGTCTCTTTACTCGTTCCATAACACATCATCCCGCAACTAACTCATTAGTTGCAATGCCTGCAAGGCTTATAGTGATGTGCATTACCGAGTGGGCCCAGAGATACCTCTTCGACAATCGGAGTGACAAATCATAATCTCGAAATACGCCAACCCAACAAGTACCTTCTGAGACACCTGTAGAGCACCTTTATAATCACCCAGTTATGTTGTGACGTTTGATAGCACACAAAGTGTTCCTCCAGTAAACGGGAGTTTCATAATCTCATAGTCATAGGAACATGTATAAGTCATGAAGAAAGCAATAGCAACAAACTAAACGATCAAGTGCTATGCTAACAGAATGGGTCAAGTCAATCACATCATTCTCCTAATGATGTGATCCCGTTAATCAAATGACAACTCATGTCTATGGTTAGGAAACATAACCATCTTCGATCAACGAGCTAGTCAAGTAGAGGCATACTAGTGACATACTGTTTGTTTATGTATTCACACATGTATTATGTTTCTGGTTAATACAATTCTAGCATGAATAATAAACATTTACCATGATATAAGGAAATAAATAATAACTTTATTATTGCCTCTAGGGCATATTTCCTTCAGTCTCCCACTTGCACTAGAGTCAATAATCTATTTTACATCACCATGTGATTTAACATCAATAGTTCACATCACCATGTGATTAACACCCATAGTTCACATCGTCATGTGACCAACACCCAAAGGGTTTACTAGAGTCAATAATCTAGTTCACATCACTATGTGATTAATACCCAAAGAGTACTAAGGTGTGATCATGTTTTGCTTGTGAGGGAAGTTTAGTCAACGGGTCTGCCACATTTAGATCTGTAAGTAATTTGCAAATTTCTATGTCAACAATGCTTTGCACAGAGCTACTCTAGCTAATTGCTCCCACTTTTAATATGTATCCAGATTGAGATTTAGAGTCATCTGGATCAGTATCAAAATTTGCATCGACGTAACCCTTTACGACGAACCTTTTTGTCACCTCCATAATCGAGAAACATGTCCTTATTCCACTAAGGATAATTTTGACCGTTGTCAAGTGATCTACTCCTAGATCACTATTGTACTCGCTTGCCAAAAACAGTGTAGGGTATACAATAGATTTGGTACACAACATGACATATTTTATAAAAGATATCAAGTATTTCATTTTTCTTAAGAAGATGATCATGCAAAGCATTAAGTAATTGGAGAAGCCTCCCCAAGCTTGTGGGAGACTCTCTTCTTCAATTTGCACAAAATTATATATATCCCTTAAAGCAGCTTGTTTCTTATGAGCAGGAAAATATTTAGCAGAGAAGTAATAAATCATATCCTGGGGACTACGCACACAACCAGGATCAAGAGAATTAAACCATATCTTAGCATCACCCTTTAATGAGAATGAAAATATTTGAAGGATGTAAAAGTAGCAAGTTCTCTCATCTTTAGTGAACAGGGAAGCTATATCATTTAGTTTAGTAAGATGTGCCACAACAGTTTCAGATTCATAACCATGAAAAGGATCAGATTCAACCAAAGTAATTATATCAGGATCAACAGAGAATTCATAATCCTTATAAGTAACAAAGATGGGTGAAGTAGCCAAAGCAGGGTCAGGTTTCATTCTATCATTTAGGGATTGCTTACTCCATTTAGCTAATAATCTTTTAAGTTCAGTTCTATTTCTGCAAGCTAAAATAGCTAAAGAAGCATCTTGATCAAATACATAACCCTTAGGAATAGCAAGTGGTTCTTCATCATCAGTATCATCAGATTCAATATTTTCAATCTCTCTAGACCTAGCAAGTTGTTCATCAAGAAAATCACTAAGTGGCATAGTAGTATCAGGCATAGAGGTAGTTTCATCATAAGTATCATGCATAGCAGAAGTGGCATCATCAATAACATGCGACATATCAGAACGAATAGCAGAAGTAGGTGTAGGTGTCGCAAATTTACTCATAATAGAAGGTGAATCTAGTGCAGAGCTAGATGACAGTTCCTTACCTCCCCTCGTATTTGAGGGATAGATCTTGGTTTTTGCATCTCTCAAGTTCTTCATAATGATAAGCAGATATATATCCCAAGTGACTCAAAGAATATAGCTATGCTCCCCGGCAACGGCGCCAGAAATCCTTCTTGCTACCTCTTTTAGCACTGCGTTGGTTTTCCCCGAAGAGGAAGGGATGATGCAGCAAAGTAGCGTAAGTATTTCCCTCAGTTTTTGAGAACCAAGGTATCAATCTAGTAGGAGGCTACGCGCGAGTCCCTCGTAGCTGCACAAAACAAATAAATCCTCGCAACCAATGCAAATAGGGGTTGTCAATCCCTATAGGGCCACTTACAAGAGTGAGATCTGATAGATATGATAACATAATATTTTTGGTATTTTTATGATAAAGATGCAAAGTAAAATAAAGGCAAGGTAAATAGCAAAGTAAATAACTAAGTAGTAGGATATTAATATGATAAAGATAGACCCCGGGGCCATAGGTTTCACTAGTGGCTTCTCTCAAGAGCATAAGTATTATACGGTGGGTGAACAAATTACTGTTGAGCAATTGACAGAATTGAGCATAGTTATGAGAATATCTAGGTATGATCATGTATATAGGCATCACATCCGAGACAAGTAGACCGACTCCTGCCTGCATCTACTACTATTACTCCACTCATCATAAAGTTTTCTAAGGATAGAAACTTCTAATTCAATTTTTTCTTCATAAGATTGCCTCAAGGCATCAACAATATGTTTAGTAAACGCTTTATTTTGACTATAAGCATGAGGAGAATTTAGCATGGATTGCAACAAGGAAATACTATCAATCAAAGAGCAATTATCATAGTTAAATTGCTTGAAATCCATAATAGTGGGTTTAGCAACATCTAGGGTTTTAATTTCTTCAATCCCACTTTTATCAAATTTAGCATCAAGATCAAAAGATTCAGAATTCTTGGAATGCCTTCTAGGTAAAGGTGGATCATATTCAGCCCCATCATTATCAAGATTCATATTGCAAAACAAAGATTTAATAGGGGACACATCAATAACTTTTAGATCTTCATCATTATTTTCATAGGAACTAGAGAACACGCTTTTATGAAGGCATCTTTCTTAGCACGCATCCTATCGGTTCTTTCTTTGCACTCGTCAATGGAAATTCTCATGGCTTTGAGAGACTCATTGATATCATGCTTAGGAGGAATATATCTAAGTTTCAAAGAATCAACATCAAGAGCAATTCTATCAACGTTCCTAGCCAAATCATCAATCTTAAGCAATTTTTCTTCTATCATAGCATTAAAATTCTTCTGTGAAGTAATAAATTCTTTAATATTAGAATCAAAATAAGAGGGCATCTTATTATAATTTCCATAAGAATTGTTGTAGGAATTACCATAATTATTAGAGGGATTACTAGGATAAGGCCTAGGATTTAAATTCCTCTATACGCATTATTACCAAAATTGTTCCTACCAACAAAATTCACATCCATAGATTCATTATTATTCTCAATCAAAGTAGACAAGGGCATATTATTAGGATCAGAAGAAATACTCTTATTAGCAAATAATTTCATAAGTTCATCCATCTTTCCACTCAAAACATTAATTTCTTCTATCGCATGCACCTTTTTATTAGTAGATCTTTCAGTATGCCATTGAGAATAATTAACCATAATATTATCTAGGGGTTTAGTAGCTTCTCCTAAAGTGATTTCCATAAAAGTGCCTCCCGTGGCCGAATCTAAACGATTTCTAGAAGCAAAATTCAATCCGGCATAAAAATTCTGAACAATCATCCATAAATTTAAACCATGAGTAGGGCAATTACGTATCGTTAATTTCATTCTCTCCCAAGCTTGTGCAACATGTTCATGATCAAGTTGCTTAAATTCATGATATCGTTTCTAAGAGAGATGATCTTAGCGTGAGGAAAATACTTAGAGATAAAGGCATCTTTGCACTTGTTCCATCAATCAATACTAGGCAAAGATGAAAACCAAGCTTTAGCACGATCTCTAAGCGAAAAAGGAAATAGCTTCAATTTAACAATATCATTGTCCACATATTTCTTCTTTTGCATGTCACACAAATCAACGAAGCTATTAAGATGGGTAGCGACATCTTCACTAGGAAGGCTGGAGAACGGATCTTTCACGACAAGATTCAGCAAAGCAGTATTAATTTTACAAGATTCAGCATTGGTAAGAGGAGCAATCGGAGTGCTAATAAAATCATTGTTGTTGGTATTGGTGAAGTCACACAATTTAGTATTATCTTGAGCCATTGCGACAAACAAGCAGACTAACACACAAGCGGACAAAAAGAGGCAAGTAGAGAAAGAGAGGGAGGGTAGAGAGAGAGGGCGAATAAAACAGCAAGGGTGAATTGGGGGGAGAGGAAAATGAGAGGAAAATGGCCAATAATGTAATGCGGGAGATAAGGGTATGTGATGGGTACTTGGTATGTTGACTTTTGCGTAGACCTCCCCGGCAACGGTGCCAGAAAATGGTCTTGATAACCCACAAGTATAGGGGATCGCAACAGTTTTCTAGGGTAGAGTATTCAACCCAAATTTATTGATTTGAAACAAGGGGAGTCAAAGAATATTCTCAAGTATTAGCAGCTGAGTTGTCAATTCAGCCACACCTAGAAACTTAATATCTGCAGCAAAGTGTTTAGTAGCAAGGTAATATGATAGTGGTGATAACGGTAGCAAAAGATAACAATAGTAAAAGTAATGTTTTTGGTATTTTGTAGTGAGGATAGCAATAGCAATGGAAAAGTAAATAAGCGGAGAACAATATATGGAAAGCTCGTAGGCAATGGATCAGTGATGGAGAATTATGCCGGATGCGGTTCATCATCTAACAGTCATAACCTAGGGTGACACAGAACTAGCTCCAGTTCATTGATATAATGTAGGCATGTATTCTGAATATAGTCATACATGCTTATGGAAAAGAACTTGCATGACATCTTTTGTCCTACCCTCCCTTGGCAGCGGGGTCCTTATGGAAACTAAGGGATATTAAGGCCTTCTTTTAATAGAGAACCGGAACAAAGCATTAACACATAGTGAATACATGAACTCCTCAAACTACGGTCATCACCCGTAAGTATCCCGATTATTGTCACTTCGGGGTTAACAGATCATAACACATAATAGGTGACTATAGACTTACAAGATAGGATCAAGAACACTCATATATTGATGAAAACATAATAGGTTCAGATCTGAAATCATGGCACTCGGGCCCTAGTGACAAGCATTAAGCATAACAAAGTCATAGCAATATCAATCTCAGAACATAGTGGACACTAGGGATCAAACCCTAACAAAACTAACTCGATTACATGATAGATCTCATCCAACACATCACCGTCCAGCAAGCCTATGATGGAATTACTCACGCACAGCGGTGAGCATCATGAAATTGGTGATGGAGGATGGTTGATGATGATGATGATGGCGACGGATTCCCCTCTCCGGAGCTCTGAACGGACTCCAGATCATCCCTCCCGAGAGGTTTTAGGGCTTGGCGGCGGCTCCGTATTGTGAAACGCGGTTATTTCTTCTCTCTGATTTTTTTTCTCCCCAAAACTCAATATATGGAGGTGGAGTTGGATTCAGAGAGGCAACAGGGGGGCCACGAGGTAGGGGGCGCGCCCTAGGGGGGCAGGCACGCCCCCCACCCTCATGGCAAGACGGTGGCCCCCTGGCCTTCATCTTTGGCAGGTATTTTTCTTATTTTCTGAAAAGTGTCTCCGTGAAGTTTCAGGTAATTCCGAGAATGTTTGCTCTTGCACATAAATAACACCATGGTAGTTCTGCTGAAAACAGCATCAGTCAGGGTTAGTTCCATTCAAATCATGCAAGTTAGAGTCCAAAACAAGGGCAAAAGTGTTTGGAAAAGTAGATACGTTGGAGACGTATCAAACGCCACGGAGCATATAAGATGTTCCAAGAGCTGAAATTGGTATTTTAGACTCATGCCCGAGTCGAGAGGTATGAGACCTCTGACAAGTACTTTGCCTACAAGATGGAGGAGAATAGCTCAACCAGTGAGCATGTGCTCAGAATGTCTGAGTACTACAATTGCTTGAATCAAGTGGGAGTTAATCTTCCAGATAAAATAGTGATTGACAGAGTTCTCTAATCACTATCACCAAGTTACTCGAACTTCATGATGAACTATGATATGCAAGGGATGACGAAAACGATTCCTGAGCTCTTCGTGATGCTGAAATCGACGAAGGTAGAAATCAAGAAAAGCATCAAATGTTGATGGTTGACAAGACCACTAGTTTCAAGTAACTATATAGTGTAGCAGTTTTGAAAGTGTGAATCCAAACAACAGAATGCAATTTTTACCGCCAAAGATGAATGGATTCGCAGCTACAGTAGAAACACCCGACATCACATTTCTCTACATTGTTCTAGAAACATCCATGAATTACCAGTAGCATTGTGCCCTTTCCATGCCTAAAAAAGGTACTAGACCCTTCCACACACCCCTTCTTGCCATTAGCCCATGGACATGAACAGCATGTGTGGCAAACAGTTCGATGGAACCGTGTCCATGGCCAGTGCCGTTGCCTTGCGTGAGGCTGCCATTAATGGATTGGAAGCAAAATGTAGTAGAGAAGAGGAGAGTTTTTGCAGGTTGGCCTATAATAATTCAACCAAGCATACATACTACACGGTAAGTCTCACAGTTTACTGTTTACATGTGTGGGAACATGCGAAGCATGTGAAGCTAACTAGTTTCAAGTAAAAGGGCAAGGGAAAGAAATGGAACTTCAAGAAGAATGACAAGCAAGTTTCCACTCCCATGAAGAAGCCCAAAGCTAGACCCAAGCCTGAAACTGAGTGCCTCTACTGGGAAGGAAATGGTCACTGGAAGCGGAACTACCCCAAATACTTGGCGGATAAGAAGGATGGCAAAGTGAACAAAGGTATATTTGATATACATGTTATTGAAGTGTACTTTACTAGTGTTTATAGCAACCCCTCCGTATTTGATACTGGTTCAGTTGCTAAGAGTAGTAACTCGAAACAGGAGTTGCAAAATAAACAGAGACTAGTTAAGGGCGAGCTGATGATGTGAGTTGGAAGTGATTCTAAGGTTGATAAGATCACCATCACACACTCCCTTTACCTTCGGGATTACTGTTGAACCTAAAATAAATGTTATTTGGTGTTTGTATTGAGCATAAATATGATTGGATCATGTTTATTGCAATACAGTTATTCATTTAAGTCAAAGAATAATTGTTGTTCTATTTACATGATAAAACCTTCTATGGTCATACACTCAATATAAATGGCTTATTGAATCTCGACCGTAGTGATACACATATCAATAATATTGAAGCCAAAAGATGCAAAGTTAATAATGGTAGTGCAACTTATATGTGGCACTACCGTTGAGGTCATATTGGTGTAAAGCACATGAAGAAACTCCATGCTGATGGACTTTTGGAATCACTTGATTATGAATCACTTGATTCTTGCGAACCATGCCTCGTGGGAAAGATGATAAGACTCCGTTCTTCGGAACAATGGAGCGAGCAACAGACTTGTTGGAAATAATACATACTGATGTGTGCGGTCCAATGAGTGTTGAGGCTCGTGGCGGGTATCGTTATTTTCTGACCTTCGCGGATGATTTGAGCAGATATGGGTATATCTACTTGATGAAACATAACTCTGAAACATTTGAAAAGTTCAAATAATTTAAAAGTGAAGTGGAAAATCATCATAACAAGAAAATAAAGTTTCTATGATCTGATCGCAGAAACAAATATTTGAGTTACGAGTTTGGTCTTCATCTGAAACAATGTGGAATAGTTTCGCAACTCACGCCACCTGGAACACCACAATGTAATTGCAACACCCCGGATGTAATTTACCTTATATGTAATCCAACTCTTGTTGTTTCCGGCGCTAAGTTATTTTATTTTCTCGGGTTCGGGTTTTTGTCTCCGTGTGTTGTTGTTGTTGTTGTCATGCATCTCATATCATGTCATCATGTGCATTGCATTTGCATACATGTTCGTCTCATGCATCCGAGCATTTTCCCCGTTGTCCGTTTTGCATTCCGGCGTTCCGTTCTCCTCCGGTGGTCATTTCTAACTTTCTTTCGTGTGTGGGGGTTAAACATTTCCGGATTGGACCGAGACTTGCCAAGCGGCCTTGGTTTACTACCGGTAGACCGCCTGTCAAGTTTCGTACCATTTGGACTTTGTTTGATGCTCCAACGGTTAACCGAGGGACCAAAAAGGCCTCGTGTGTGTTGCAGGCCAACACCCCTCCATTTTGGCCCAAAACCCTCTCCATCATCTAGAGCGTTCGATCATGATCGCGTGGCCGAAAACCGCACCTCATTTGGGGACTCCTAGCTCCCTCTATGCCTATAAATATCACCCCCTCCGAAATTCTCGGGTCTTCCCTCCCCCCCCTAAACCCTAGATCTACTACTCCACGCAACCGGACGTGTCCGGCCAGCGCCGGACAGAGTCCAACCGACCCGCGCCGCCAATCGGGAAGCGCCACATGGGCAGCGCGCCCCACATCGCCGCCCCCTCCGCTGCCGGCCCGCCAGGCCCACGCGCCCACCGCCGCTGTCTCCCGCGCCCGGTCGCGCGCCCCGCCGCCCGGCTTCGCCGCTCCGCCACCTGACGCCGTCCTCCGCCGCCACCGGCTCGTCGCCGGCCAGCAGGG
Organism: Triticum aestivum; assembly: GCF_018294505.1. Taxonomy (NCBI): domain Eukaryota; kingdom Viridiplantae; phylum Streptophyta; class Magnoliopsida; order Poales; family Poaceae; genus Triticum; species Triticum aestivum. Next base: position 629,128,377 of record NC_057803.1, read on the forward strand.
GCCCGCCGAGAGCAGCTAGCTCCTCTCCCCGCGCCTCCTCGCCTTCCCGCGGTGGCCGGAGCCCTCCCCGCCGCCGGATCCGGTCGGGAGAGGCCAGATCCACCTCTCCCTCGCCTCCCTGCCGCTCCATCGAGCTCGCCGGGGCCACTGTGAGATCGCCGGACTTGCCTCGATTCGCGTGTCGAGGAACCCTAGATCTGGACGCGGTTGACTTTCTCCCTCTCCCCTATATTTTTTTGCATTATTCACAGCATCGTAACTCTCTCTTCGTAGCTCTATTTTGGACGTATAGCATATAAAAATGTTCGTCTCAGAGAGAACATCATTTCATCTCATTGCATCATTTTCATTTGGGTTCATCTTGTTGCACGAAATACTGTTGGAAGAGTGCTATTTGAGTTAATTGTCAGATCTGCTGCTCCAAATAGCTTTTTGTCATTTTTGACATGATTAATGTGTGCATGATATGCCCCTGAGCTCTACATGTGTTTTATTATATGTTTTGCCATCTTTCCATAGATGCTATCCATGTATTTTTGTGATGTGTGTGGTGACTAGCCCAAGCTTGCAAAGTGGTGCATTCGTTAATGCTGATTTCAGGGACTTAGCATTTCCACTAAGTCCTTGATCTGTTTTTATCATTATGCCATATGTTCATGTTGTTTCCTAGGGATTCGTGCCTCTTTTGAGGATGATCACTAAGGATGATTTGTTAATCTTGTAGTTCTCTATCCATCCTTGTCTTTGTTTGCAATTATGGAGCACCCTAGCTTGAGTCAATCGAGCTCTACTTTTGCTATTTCGTGAATCTGGACAGATTGTCTACTTGTTAGAGATTTTGCCAAGGATGTTGTAGTTGATCCGTGCATGCTATGTTGTTGTTCTTGCCATGTCTAGCTTGTATAATGTGTATTCTTGATGGGTGTATGCTTAGATTCTCATGACATGCTCTGTAGTGAGTGCATCGAGCTCGTAAACATGCCTACTTGATATCTGATTTGCATGCTCCAGTTTTTCACTAAGTCTGAGATCTGATTATGTTTTTGCCATGTTCACATGCTTGCAATTGTATTTTCTGATCCCTTTTGGCTCAAGGTCACTAAGGGACTTTTGTTAAGCTCTTTGAGTAGCTCCATGCCATGCTTTAATTTGCCATGTTAAGTTCCTATAGCTTATAGTTTTCAGGCTCCAAAGTGTGCTACCTGATCTGAAATTCCTGACAAGTGTTAATTTCACCAAGTCTGAAATCTGTTTACCAATTGCTCTTTTGCCATGCTTGTTTGAACATGTTAATGGATGAATTGGCCGTAGCTCAGTGTTCATCTTTTGTTAAGCTTTATGAATGGATCCCTGCCATGTATTTTTTTTGTCATGTTTGGGTGCTGTAGCATGTTTAACTTGTTGCATTTAGATGGCTACTTGCTGTTTATCGCAGACCGGTGCCATATTCAAATTGCTTGCCATTTCCAAACCGTGTCTCCGATTCCAGTGTTCTTTATATCAATTTCAACCGAAATCACCTCACGTTTCCAGTGGCACACTTGGATTTCCATGTTGAGGCCAGGTTCATTCATATCTTGTCAAATCTTGCATATGCATCACATATCGCATCCCGCATAGCATGTCATGTTTGCATCATGTTGTTTGAGCTTTGCATGTGGTTGATTGTGTTCCGTTTGCTTGTTTGTCTTGTTTCGGTAGAGCCGGGAGATGAGTTCGCTAACGAGGAGCCCGTTGAGTTTGCTTTCGAGGATCCAGTCAACTCTGACAACTTTGCAGGCAAGATGATCATACCCTCGAAATCACTTCTATCTTTGCTTTGCTAGATGCTCGCTCTTTTGCTATGCCTATGCCATGATGCCTGCCACTTGCTTATCATGCCTCCCAAATTGCCATGCCAAACCTCTAACCCACCATGTCCTAGCAAACCGTTGATTGGCTATGTTACCGCTTTGCTCAGCCCCTCTTATAGCGTTGCTAGTTGCAGGTGAAGATTGGAGACTGTTCCTTGTTGGAACATTATTTTCTTGTTGGGATATCATTATATTATCTTGTTATCTTAATGCATCTATATACTTGGTAAAGGGTGGAAGGCTCGGCCTCTCGCCTAGTGTTTTGTTCCACTCTTGCCACCCTAGTTTCCGTCATATCGGTGTTATGTGCCCGGATTTTGCGTTACTTACGTGGTTGGGTAATAATGGGAACCCCTTGACAGTTCGCCTTGAATAAAGCTTTTCCAGCAATGCCAAACCTTGGTTTTACCATTTTCCACCTAGCCTCTTTTTCCCTTGGGTTTCCGGAGCCCAAGGGTCATCTTATTTAAACCCCCCGGGCCAGTGCTCCTCTGAGTGTTGGTCCACCTCGTCAGCCGCCGGTGGCCACCAGGGGCAACTCTGGGCTGGCCTACCGGAAGTTTGGACAATCTGAGTGTGCCCTGAGAATGAGATATGTGCAGCTCCTATCGGGATTTGTCGGCACATTCGGGCGGTGTTGCTGGATTTGTTTTAGCCTGTCGAAGTGTCTTGTAGAACCGGGATACCGAGTCTGATCGGAATGTCTCGGGAGAAGGTATATCCTTCGTTGACCATGAGAGCTTGTCATGGGCTAAGTTGGGACTCCCCTGCAGGGATTTGAACTTTCGGAAGCCGTGCCCGCGGTTATGGGCAGATGGGAATTTGTTAATGTCCGGTTGTAGATAACTTGAACCTTAACTTAACTAAAATGAATCAACTGTGTGAGTTACCGTGATGGCCTCTTCTCGGCGGAGTCCGGGAAGTGAACACGGTGTTGGAGTAATGCTTGCCGCAGGTTGTTCTCTAGTTATTCGTTCGTGCTTTGTCTTCTCTTCTCGCTCTCTTTTGCGAACAGGTTAGCCACCATACATGCTAGTCGCTTGCTGCAGCTCCACATATTACCTTGCCTTACCTATAAGCTTAAATAGTCTTGATCGCGAGGGTGCGAGATTGCTGAGTCCCTGTGGCTCACAGATTACTTCCAAACCAGATGCAGGGCCTGATGACTCCGTTCCAGATGACGCGCTTGAGCTCAAGTGGGAGTTCGATGAGGACTCACGCCGTTACTATGTGTCTTTCCCTGATGATCAGTGGTGGTGCCCAGTTGGGGCGATCGAGACCGTGTCGCATGTTGGGTTGATCTTTTATTTTGGCACCGTAGTCGGGCCATGAGTGATTGGATGATGTAATGCTATTTATGTACTTTGTTTGACGTGGCGAGTGTAAGCCAACTATGTGCCTTCCCCTTTTATTATCTATATTACATGGGATGTTGTGAAGATTGCCTTACTTGCGACATTGCCTTCAATGCGGTTATGCCTCTAAGTCGTGCTTCGACATGTAGGAGATATAGCCGCGTCGAGGGCGTTACAGTAATGGTGTGACCGAACGTCATAAGTGTACTTTATCAGGTATGGTGCAATCTATGATGTCTCTTCCGAATTACCACTATCGTTTTGGGGTTATGCATTACAGACAGCTGCATTCACGTTAAAAAGGGCACCGTCTAAAAATCCGTTGAGACGACACCATATGAATTGTGGTTTAGCAAGAAACCTAAGCTGTCTTCTCTTAAAGTTTGGGGTTGCGATGCTTATGTGAGAAAAATTCAACCTGATAAGCTCAAACCCAAATCGGAGAAGTGCATCTTCATAGGATACCCAAAAGAAACTGTTGGGTACACCTTCTATCACAGATCTGAAGGCAAGATCTTTATCGCTAAGAGTGGATCCTTTCTAGAGAAGGAGTTTCCCTCGAAAGAAGTGAGTGGGAGGAAGTAGAACTTGATGAGGTAATTGTACCTGCTCCCTTATTGGAAAGTAGTTCATCACAGAAATCAGTTCCAGTGATTCCTACACAAATAAGTGAGGAAGCTAATGCTGTTGATCATGAAAACTTCTGATCAAGTTATTACCAAACCTCGTAGGTCAACCAGAGTAAGATCCGCACCAGAGTGGTATAGTAATCATGTTTTGGAGGTCATGTTACTTGACCATGATGACCTACGAACTATGAGGACGCGATGATGAGCCCAGATTCCGCAAAATGGCTTGAGGCCATGAAATCTGAGATAGAATCCATGTATGAGAACAAAGTGTGGACTTTGGTGGACTTGCCCGTTGATCGTCAAGCCATTAAGAATACATGGATATTCAAGAGGAAGACGTACACTGATAGTAGTGTTACTATCTACAAAGCTCGAGTTGTCGCAAAAAGGTTTTCGACAAGTTCAAGGCGTTGACTACGATGAGATTTTCTCACTCGTAGCGATGCTTAAGTTTGTCTGAATCATGTTAGCAATTGCCACATTTTATGAAATCTGGCAAATGGATGTCAAAACTGGATTCCTTAATGGATTTCTTAAAGAAGAGTTGTATATGATACAACAAGAAAGTTTTGTCAATCCTAAAGGTGCTAACAAAGTGTGCAAGCTCCAGCGATCCATCTATGGACTGGTGCAAACATCACGGAGTTGGAATATACGTTTTGATGAGTTGATCAAAGCATATAGTTTTATACAGACTTGTGGTGAAGCCTGTATTTACAAGAAAGTGAGTTGGAGCACTACTACATTTCTGATAAGTATATATGAATGACATATTGTTGATCGGAAATAATGTAGAATTTTCTGCAAAGCATAAAGCAGTGTTTGAAAAGAATTTTTCAACAAAAGACCTTGGTGAAGCTGCTTACATATTGAGCATCAAGATCTATAGAGATAGAACAAGATGCTTGATAATTTTTTTTCAATGAGTACATACCTTGACAAGTTTTTGAAGTAGTTCAAAATGGAACAGTCAAAGAAGGATTTCTTGCCTATGTTGCAAGGTGTGAAGTTGAGTAAAGACTCAAAACCCGACTGTCGGTGTCAAAACCGGCGGATCTCGGGTAGGGGGTCCCGAACAGTGCGTCTAAGGTCGATGGTAGCAGGAGACAAGGGACACGATGTTTACCCAGGTTCGGGCCCTCTCTATGAAGGTAATACCCTACGTCCTGCTTGATTGATATTGATGAATACGAGTATTACAAGATTTGATCTACCTCGAGATCGTAATGGCTAAACCCTAGAGGTCTAGCTTGTATGGCTATGATAATGAATCTCCCCTATCTGAACTAAGTCCTCCGGTTTATGTAGACACCGGAAGGATCTAGGGTTACACAAGGTCGGTTACAAAGAAAGGAATCTACATATTCGGTCGGCAAGCTTGACTTCCACGCCAAGGAGAGTCCCATCCGGACGCGGGTGCAGTCGTCGGTCTTCGTATCTTCATAGCCCATCAGGCCGGCCCATGGCTAATAGGCCGGACACCCGAGGACCCCTTAGTCCAGGACTCCCTCAGTAGCCCCTAAACCTGGCTTCAATGACAAAATATCTGACGCGTAGTTCTGTCTTCGGCATTGCAAGGCGGGTTCCTCCTTCCGAACTCCAAAATAGTCTCCGGACGAATTGATCGTGTCCGAACCTGTAACACACAGCCGTAGAGAGTATAGTATTCCACGAATCCATTCTGCTGACAACTTTAGTAATGTGACGTCATGCTTCTCGGTCATTATTTCGAACTGTTTCCCGTCCCGCCGTTCCATGTTTCGGGGCGTGGTTTTCATTGACACGTCTTGTCAAAGCAGAGATCGTGTCCCCTAATTGCGGGATTTTCATCAATACGAGCGTGGGTAACCCAACCATCCTGCAGGAAAGATTCCTTAGGAATAGGCAGGTTCTTAGGCTTAGGAGGAGGCGTTCAATACCCGCTGCCTTTATAAAGGAACCAAGGGCAGTCCTTTTATGCCAAACCTCTCCTCAGCCTTCCCAACCTCGAATTCTAGCATCCAAGGTTCGACTTAATTGTTTCAAGCCTCCCCATCTTGTTCGGACCCAGCTCTCAAAGCCGATGGGTGGCTTCCTCCGTTACAAAGGAGGATATCGCAAAGCTTCGAGCGACCCGATATTTGACTGTGGAGGTCCACCACAAGCTTCCTGCTCAAGGACATGTTATTCCGACCCCGAGATCTGGCGAGAGGGTCGTATTCATCTCCCACTTCCTCTGGGGGCTAGGGTTCGCTCTTCACCCCTTCGTTCGGGGGCTAATGTTTTATTACGGACTAGATTTACATGATCTAGCCCCGGACTCTATTCTCCATGTTTCAGTGTTTATAATTACATGTGAGGCCTTCCTCCGAATCCCCCCACACTTCGGCTTATGGCTCAAGACCTTCAGTGTGAAGCCGAAGGTAGTTGACGGGGAACAGGTGGAGTGCGGCGGTGCTATGGTCAGCCAAATCACCAACACTCCTTGGCCAAAAGGTTCCATTACCGAAACTTCCAATCACTGGTAGCGGGAGTGGTTTTACGTTACGGAGCCCCGCAGCACCAAGTGGGTAGCTGCACCCACATTCCATCCTGGTCCATCGTTACAGCTTGCATCATGGGTCAACAAGGGGCTAGACTGGGGATCAGTTGATGAAGTGCAGACTTTACAGAGCCGCATCCGAACCCTCCTCGAGAGAGACATCGATCTTGTCAACGTGATTCAAGTGATGTTAGTTCACCGAATCCTGCCATGCCAGCGCAAGTCTCACCGCATGTGGGAGCTTGATCCAGAAGGACCACGAACCCTCCAACACTTCTTTGGCACCACACATGAAGGAATGTGGAAGTTATTTTTCGGGAAGCGAAACATTGGCCGGACACTACCGAGGACGCTGGCCTTAACTGCAACCGTCCGGATACCCCGGTAAGCACTTGGCTCCCGAACACTTTGTAATTATGCATACCGTAATATGGTACTAAGCAAGCTATCCTCTTCCAGTGCTGGATAAAGAAGGCGGAACTAACTGTGTGTTCGGCCCCTCTACCTGAGGGCCCAGCGAATCCTATTCTAACAAGGATGCTGGCCCTGGCACCATACCAGATGTTAGTGAAGGAGGGCGAGGCGGAGAGTGAGAGGACCAAAGATGGCCCCTATTCCAAGGGTACATCGTACTTTGTGTCCGGAGGAATCAAAATCCCCTCATCTAAAGACAAAAGTGAAGGGGGGCCACAGTCTCCTTCCCTCCTAGGAAGAAAAGGGCCGCCTCCGAAGATTGGGAGAAGCAGGCTCCTAAGCGAGGCAAGATGCCTCTGGTGGGTGGCTCGGGCTTGGAGGACGTCGAAGCGCAGTCTCATGACGAGGACAAGCCTCATGCCAAATCATAAGTGAACAAGGCTGTTTAACATGTCCCGTTCCTTTCTTATAATGCCTGGAATATATATATATTTTGTAGCTCAGCACGCAGTCTTCTTCAACAATCCTCTTCCTGGGGGGACCTTCTCCCAGAGATGATCGAAAGAGAGACGCCCCCGCCGGCCTCTTTGTCCAATAGGGCGGACGACTTTGAGGTGTCGTCACGGAGGGTCTCCCCCGACCAACAAGTGGTGCAAGGGATGATAAAGACATTACCCGAAGGTGATACTTTGGTGGCCCAGGGTCCGGGGAACAACAATGAAGGCCCCGAACAATCCGGTATACAGCCGGATACGAATAAATGGATCCCTTCAAAGGGTGGTTGTACTCCTACGGCAGCCTCCGGAGACCCAGAGGCGCCGGATATCTTGACGAACATGCTGCGGCAAGCGTCTGTCTCAGAGGAACATCGTACCCTGATGGGCACGGTGGTTGAAAAGGTCATGTCCGCGAAGAGCAGATTGAATGAGGCCTTTGCGAGCCTACTAAGAGGCTTCGAGGTTTGTACTGTAATATGTGCAATTGTGTTTTGTTCGCAAAATACACGTGTGTATAGATAGTAGCCCCTGAGACTCGGGATGGCTTCCCATGGGAGGCGAATGGAGGATCAAGAAAAAATATTCAAGGACTAATCTGATTAACTTGAACACAGGCTGCTCCCCCCCTGACTACTTCCCAGACTACGGATATTGCCGAGCTGCAACGGAAGCTTGATATAACACCCACGATGCGGCTATATCTCCCACGTGTCGGAGCACGACTTAGAGGCATAACCGCATAGTAGGCATGTCACAAGAGGGGTAATCTTTACACATCCCATGTACTGAATAAGAAAGGGATAAAGAGATGGCTTACAATCGCCACTTCACACAATACATAAATATAGCATTACATCATCCAGAATACAATCAAGGTCCGACTATGGAACCAAATAAAGAAAGACAACCCCTAAAGCTAGATCCCCGATTGCCCCGACTGGGCTCCACTACTGATCAACTGGAAACGAAACAACACAATGAACACGATCTTCATTGAGCTCCTCCTTGAGCTCGGTTGCGTCACCTGCACGGTTATCATTGGCACCTGCAACTGTTTGAAGTAATCTGTGAGCCACGGGGACTCAGCAATCTCACACCCGCGAGATCAAGACTATTTAAGCTTATGGGTAGGAAAGGGGTAATGTGGTGGAGCTGCAGCAAGCACTAAGCATATATGGTGGCTAACATACGCAAATGAGAGCAAGAAAAGAAGCAAAGCACGGTCGTGAACTAGAAACGATCAAGAAGTGATCCTGAAACTTCTTACATTCAAACATAACACAAGGAACCGTGTTCACTTCCCGGACTCCGTCGGAAAGAGACCATCACGGCTACACACGCGGTTGATGCATTTTAATTAAGTTAAGTGTCGAGTTCTCTACAATCGGACATTAACAAATTCCCATCTGTCCATAACCGCGGGCACGGCTTTCGAAAGTTCAAAACCCTGCAGGGGTGTCCCAACTTAGCCCATCAGAAGCTCTCACGGTCAACGAAGGATATTCCTTCTCTCAGGACAACCCAATCAGACTCGGAATCCCGGTTACAAGGCATTTCGACAATGGTAAAACAAGACCAGCAAAGCCACCCAGATGTGCCAACAAATCCCGATAGGAGCTGCACATATCTCGTTCTTAGGGCACATCGGATGAGCTAGAAGTCAGGTTGGCATAGACCCTGGTTGCCCAGGGGGCGCCGGACATCGCTCAGGTCGGACCAACACTTAGAGAAGCACTGGCCCGGGGGGGGGGGGTTAAAATAAAGATGACCCTTGAGTCTGCAGAACCCAAGGGAAGGTGGTAGGTTGTTAGTGCAAATGTAAAATCAAGGTTGGGCCTTGCTGGAGGAGTTTTATTCAAGGCGAACTGTCGAGGGGTTCCCATTATAATCCAACCGTGTAAGGAACGCAAAATCAAGGAACATAACACCGGTATGACGGAAACTAGGGCAGCAAGAGTGGAACAAAACACCAGGCATAAGGCCGAGCCATCCACCCTTTACCAAGTATATAGATGCATTAATTAAAATAAGAGATATTGTGAGATCCCAACATATCCATGTTCCAACATGGAACAAACTCCATCTTCACCTGCAACTAGCAACACTATTAGAGGGGCTGAGCAAAGCGGTAACATAGCCAAACAACGGTTTGCTAGGACAAGGTGGGTTAGAGCCTTGACATGGCAATATGGGAGGCATGATATAGCAAGTGGTAGGTATCGCGACATAGCAAAAGAGCGAGCAACTAGCAAGCAAAGATAGAACTGATTTCGAGGGTATGGTCATCTTGCCTGCAAAGTTCTCCGAGAAGACGAAAGCTTGAACCTCGAAAGCATACTCGCCAAGTTCCTCGATCACGAACTCGTCTCCCGGCTCTACCCAAGGCAAGAACACAAGCAAAGGAAACCACAGTCAACCACGGTGCAATGCGCAAGCAACATGATGCAAAACATGGCATGATATGCGAGATGTGATATGCAATGCATATGCGTGCTCCAGAAGGAAAAGATGGAACCAGGCCTCAACTTGGAAAACCAAGCGTGCTTCTGGAAAGATGAGTTGATTTCGGTTGAAATCGATATAAAGATCACCGGAATCGGATGCACGGTTTGCAAATGGCAAGCAAAACAATAATGGCACAATTCTGTGATTAACAGCACAATGCCATCTAGAATGCAACAAGAAACTAAGCTACTGCACTCCAACATAGCAACAAAGCACATAGCCTTAATCTACTCAAGATGCTTAACAAAAGATAAACACTTAGCTATGGCTAAATCACACAAGAGCAGGTTCAAACAAGCATGGCAAAAGGGCAAAAGATAACAGCATCACAAACTTAGTGAAAAAAACAACATGCCAGGAATTAACATCAGGAAGCAATGTTTAGAGGAAGATAACAACATTCTATAGGAGCAGAACATAGCAATACAAGGCATGACATGAATCTACTCAAAGCATATAACAAAAGTCCCTTACTGACCATAAGTCAAAAGGGCACAGAAAACATGATGGCACCCATGTTAACATAGCAAGTTTCGTTAACAGATTCAGAATTAGCAGAAAACTAGACATGGCAAAACAGAGTTATGAAGGCATGTTTGCGAGCTCGATGCACTCAACATAAGGCATTGCATGACAAGCTAAGCATACTACCAGCAATAAGACATATTTAATAAGCTAACCATGCCAAGAACAATCTCATAGCATGCATGGATCAACTACAACAACCTTGGCAAAATTGATTAACACGTAAACAATCTGCCAGGAACATTTTATAGCAAAAGTAGAGCAATGTTGAGTCATGCTAGGACACTCCATAATTGCAAACAAAGACATGGATGGATAGAGCACAACCATATGCCCAAATCATCCTTACTGAACATACTCAAAATGGGCATGGATCACTTTGAAACAACATGAATACATGGCATTAAAATAACAACAGAGCAAAGACTTAGTGAAATTCTAAGTCTCTGAAAACAGCAACATCACGAGAGCTACTTTGCATGCTTGTGCTAGTCACCACATTGATTACAGAAATACATGGCATACACCCCTGTAAAGATGGCATGGCATAGCCCAAAACACATGTAGGGCTCAAGTTCGTATGCAACACACAATAATCATGGCAAAAATGACAAATGCTCAAGATCTGCTAAGTAACAGAAACTAACATTATGAAGCACTCTTGCAATAGTCATTAGGGCATCAAGATGGACTCAAACAAACATGGTGCAATGGAACAAAATGAAGAGGACATCCTCACGAACATTTTGATATATCATGCATGCAAAACGGACCACCGAGCACAAAGTTATGGCATGATGAAGGGAGCAACATGCGATAGGAATCTTGGGACTTGGTGAGATTTTTACCCCGCGAAAAAGTCAACGGACCGGATCGGGTCGCGGAGGCAGAGTGAATCGGGCCGGTTCGAGGCAGAGGAGGACCCAGGCGGCGGCAGCGTCGTCTCCAGTGAGCTTGTCGTCGGCGGGGACGACGCGGAGGAGGGCGGAGACAGGCGGCGGCGCACGGCGGCGACGTTCGGCGTGGGGCGTGCGGGCAGCTGCGCGCGGCCTCG